>NC_133129.1:48040505-48355147 GCF_048418815.1 Hemitrygon akajei
TCCACACGCGGCTTCTGTTTCAGCGATAAAATGTGATGCAAACCCTTGGATTCCTCAAACAACAAGATGATCAAGCTGCATGGTGCTTTATTTACTGAAGAACTGATCCATGGCAACCAGCTTTTACCTCCAAAGGCTGTACACACGCAGATTGTTCAAGTGTAAGGATTGCAGTAAACATTCAGACTTGTTGCCTGGTTTCAGGATTTGGGCATTCAAAGCACAACACTACATCAAAAACATGGGACTGCAGAAACTTACAAACAAATAAACGCCTGCCAAGTATTCTTTATCAAAAATATCTAAAGATCAAGCAGCATAGGCTTGAAATGCACAATTAAAACACTACAGCCGATCGCCATAGTAAAATAAATGTTTATCACACGTTCTGTTTAAGTTTCGTTACCAAACGGAGCAGTGGTCTGTGCTTGACCCTGTGGCATTGAATATTCCTGCCAAGACAAGGGAAACTTCTTATTGTAAACGCGTTGCGCTCTCAGCAATGGTAGTGCGTTGTATCTTCAGGTGGTACCGAAAAAAGACACGATATAAACATTGAGAAAAACATCTTACCACATTTTCTGGGGTTTTCGTTACTAATCCTCTGCCGATCTCGGTCCCAATGCAAAACTTTGCCTGGTGCTTTTGAAGCAAGGACGAGGATTTAAAGGTCATGTTGCAGCTGGAACACTTTAAGTACCTGGGCGTCATCTTGAGTCGAATTGGTACCTGGACGGGGAACAGCGAGCAGTGCCAGCTAGTGGCGCGACCGGGCTGTGCGAGCTCAAAGCGCTTTAAGGGGGCTCGGGGGCTATAAATGTTCTATTTAACCGCACACTACAAATCAAAACTAATATCCAGCTATTTCATGCAGGCAGTATTGAATAGGGAATAAAAATTATATAAATTCTTGTATTTCAAGAGCCCGAAAATATTTAAGCAAATATCTCAGAGAAAACTCGGGCAGTGTCTCAGGATCTTTTACACCCGCCAGAGGGAGCAAGTTGGGACGTCAAACTTAGATGCCTTCACAGAATTAATACCCTAACGCAGTATACAGCAAACTCTCGAGAAAACCTGACATTCATACCTGACTCGGTTTCCTATCTCTAAATTTTACCGTTTTAACGTATTTTTAAAATCAATAAGAAATTAATATCGAAATTACTTTAGTCAGAGTGATAAATCTGTGGAATTTGTTGCCACTAGCAGCTGTGGAGGCCAAGTCATTGGGTGCATTTAAAGCAGAGATAGATAGGTTCTTGATTAGCCAGGACATCAAAGGATATGGGGAGAAGGCAGGGAGTGGGGGTGACTGGAAGAATTGGATCGGCCCATGACTGAATGGCGGAGTAGACTCGATAGGCCAAACGACCTACGCTGCTCCTATATCTTATGGTCTTTTGGTCTAACAATTACCATTTATCAATCATACAAAAGATGACAAAAACGCTAATTTTACTCTACGTTTAAAAATTGATTATAATTATAATACGGTACAGAAATAAACAAATTAACAGGAGGCAAATTTCAATCAGAATCCTTAAAGGGGACATTAAATACTTGAAAAGCAAAAAAAACGGCTTTTAAGAGTGCTTTATTTATAAAAGGGTGCAGATTTTTTAAAGATTGAAATATGAATTTAATACAAGAAATATAATTGCAATTAAGAACATTAATTTAAATTGACATCAGCTTTTTGAATTCAAACTAAAATTCCAGAAACTGTTAAAGTTTGTGACGTTTTAAGTTACGTGATAGTCTGACATCAAAAACATTTAAAATTATTCAATAAAATATTTAAATGGAAATACAATAAACTGAAGATCCATTCAGTTGGATGAAAAAAATGTTGTTTTGCAACCTTCAATAACTGAAGAGCTTCACACAAATGAAGAACTTGTGTATATCATCATCAACTCCAACATGAATGGGTTAATACCTGGATCATTTACGACACACAAAATGCTGGAGGAACTCAACAGGTCAGGCAGGATCTCTGGAAATGAATAAACAGTCGATCCTTTGTTATACATGTCGAACTAAGAATGACTGTTAGTTCATCCACTCTTCAGCCAGCGACATCGGATAGTCCACGCAACAAGGCAGCTCATTCGTCTGAACAGAAACGTCAAGTCAACCTCAATTATCTACCCGAACTTTGGAGTGTCGGGTACATTCTAACTTAGATGTGCGAGCATAACTTAATTATAGAAAAGTTCCCTTGGTTCCTCCAAGAGGACCACAACCTTATCGTTCGGAGGCTTGCATGCATCAATGACCCAGAGGGTTATGTCGGCTGAAGTCAGAGTTTCATGCTTCGGCTCTTGGTAGGGCCACCTATGCCAAACAGGTCGAAGGGTAGAGGGCGGACTAAGTGGTCCACCGTCCTCCAGGTTCGGAGGGCGGGGGGGAGGTGCAGCTCTGGGCTAACAACCCTGACTGGTCAAACAAAACTGTAACGATAAACAGTAATGAAGAATCCTTCTACATCTGTGTGCGACGGTATTCACAAGTCTCCACCCGGGAACCGCATGGCTGACAGTAATGAAAACTGAGAGGAAGCTATTGGCATGAGTTTTTTGAGGATGTAACTATGAAAATGAACAAAGGAGAGCCAGTGGATGTATTGTACCTGGACTTACAGAAAGCTTATGATAAAGTCCCTCATAGGAAATTAGTGGGCAAAATTAGGGCACATGGTATTGGGGGCAAAGTACTGACATGGATTGAAAATTGGCTGGCTGACAGGAAACAAAAAGTAGCGATTAACGGGTCCCTTTCGGAATGGCAGGTGGTGACCAGTGGGATACCGCAAGGTTTGGTGCTGGGACCGCAGCTATTTACAATATACATTAATGATTTAGATGAAGGGATTAAAAGTAACATTAGCAAATTTGCCGATGACACAAAGCTGGGTGGCAGTGTGAAATGTCAGAAGGATGTTATGAGAATGCAGGGTGACTTGGACAGGTTGGGTGAGTGGGCAAAGGTATGGCAGATGCAGTTTAATGTGGATAAATGTGAGGTTATCTACTTTGGTGGCAAGAACAGAAAGGCAGATTACTATCTAAATGGAGTCAAGTTAGGAAAAGGGGAAGTACAACGAGATCTAAGTGTCCTTGTACATCAGTCACTGAAAGCAAGCATGCAGGTACAGCAGGCAGTGAAGAGAGCTAATGGTACGCTGGCTTTTATAACAAGAGGAATTGAGTATAGGAGTAAAGAGGTCCTTCTGCAGCTGTACAGGGCCCTGGTGAGATCACACCTGGAGTATTGTGTGCAGTTTTGTTCTCCAAATTTGAGGAAGGACATTCTTGCTATTGAGGGAGTGCAGCATAGGTTCACAAGGTTAATTCCCGGAATGGTGGGACTGTCATATGTTGAAAGATTGGAGCGATTGGGCTTGTATACACTGGAATTTAGAAGGATGAGAGGGGATCTGATTGAAACATATAAGATTATTAAGGGATTGGACACGCTGGAGGCAGGAAGCATGTTCCCACTGATGGGTGAGTCCAGAACTAGAGGCCACAGTTTAAGAATAAGGGGTAGGCCATTTAGAACAAAGATGCGGAAAAACTTTTTCACGCAGAGTGGTGGATATGTGGAATGCTCTGCCCCAGAAGGCAGTGGAGGCCAAGTCTCTGGATGCATTCAAGAGAGAGTTAGATAGAGCTCTTATAGATAGTGGGGTCAAGGGATATGAGGAGAGGGAAGGAACGAGGTACTGATTGTGTATGATCAGCCATGATCACAGTGAATGGCGGTGCTGGCTAGAAAGGCCGAATGGCCTACTCCTGCACCTACTGTCTATTGTCTATTGAAAGAAGCCCCGAACATCGCCAAGACCAAAGCCAAAATAGGTGGCCAAGGACGGACAGAGATGAGGGTCCTTCATTGCTACCCTAAACTTCGCGGCGTAACAGGCGGTAAGTCAGTCAATCACAAACGCATCTGCAGATGCTGGAAATCCAAAGCAACATATAAAACGGTGGAGGAACTCAGCAGGTCTGTGGGGGGGGGGGGGGGGAGAGAAAAGTCGACATTTTGGGCCGAGGCCCTTCTTCACGACTGAGAAGGAGGGGGTAAGATACCAGAATAAAAAGTTGGTGGGAGTGGAAGGAGGCTAGCTGGAATGTGATAGGTTGATCCAGGTGGGCGGAAAGGTAAAGGGCTGGAGGAGGAGGAATCTGATGAGAGTGGACCATAGGAGAAAGGGAAAAGGGAAGAAGGGGTCTAGGGAGAGTAACAGGCAGATGAGAAGTAAAAAGTCAAATGGGGGGGGGGGGGTGTTGGTTATTGGAACACTTTGCTGACATCCTGGAATGGAAGCCGCATCTTGGGAACAGCTGCGGCGGAGGCGAAGAAACAGAAAAGGGAATATCATTTTAGTAAGACCCTTATTGTTAAATATAATAAAAATTCCATACTGCAATACAAGTAAAGGCTCTAAATATCGATTACAGTATTTAATGAACTGATGGGATGTTTGGGGAATAAATGATCAAGAGATTAAATGCACAATTTACAAAGGAAAATATGTTTCACCCCGTGATCGCAATTTTACATTTAAAATCAGAATCGGGTTTATTATCACTGGTATAGGTAGTGAAAATTCTTGTTTTGGAGTAGCAGTACAATGCAAGACAAAAATTAAAATAAGCTACAAAAATAAATAGCGGAAGCGATGAATCATGAGATAATGTTTATGAGTTCATGGACCGTTCAGAAATCAGATGGAGGGGAAGAAACTGTTCCTAAAATGTTAAGTGTGAATCTTCAGATTCCTGTAACTCCTCCCGAGTGGTAGTAGCACAAAAAGGGCAATACTTAGATGGTGAGGGTATTTAATGATGGCTGCCGCCTTCTTGAGGCATCACTGCTCTAAGATGTCCTTGATGGTGAGGAGGATTGTGCCTGTGATGGAGCTGTAGAGTTCATAACCCTCTGCAGTCTGGTGAGAACCTGGAGGTTCTACACTAGTCTGTGATGTAAGCACAGAATGCTCTTCAATGCACATCTGTAGTGTTCTACAAGGGTTTTTGGTGATACTGAATATTAAATCGCTTGAACACCTAATGAATTAGAGCTGCTGGCATGCCTTCTTCGTGTTTGCAATTTGTTGAGCCTTGATGCCCAGGAACTTGAAACTCATTACCCTTTCCACCACTGGCACCTCAAGGAAGACTAGTCATCTAACTTGCCTTTCATGAAATCCACAACCAATCCCTTGGTTTTTCTGATGTCGAGTGCAAGGTTGTTACTGAGACACCGCTCAACCAGATCTATCTCACTGTTCTGCCAACAGTGGGGTCATTGGGGAATTTGTAGCTGACATTTGACACCTACCTGGCCACAAAGTCACGAGTGTAGAGTAGTGGGCTAAATATGTGTACTTGGCTTGCATCTGTGATGGCTGTCAGTGAGGAGATGTTATTAAAATCTTCACTGATCATCGTCTCCTGATAAGAAAGTTGAGGATCCTGTTACAGAATGAGGTACGGAGGCCCAAGTTTTGAAGCTTGTTGATTAGTACTGAGGAGATGCTGGTGTTGAACACTAAGCTTTAATGAATAGAGACCTGTTACCTCAGAGCTCCAAGCCAGGTGAGAGCCAGTGAGATTACATCTGCTATGGACCTACTGGTGTGGTAGGCAAATTCCATGTCCTTGCTCAGACCAAAGTTAATTCTAGACAATGTCCAACCTCTCAAAGTACTTCATCATTGTAAATGTGCATGCTACTGGGTGATAATCATTGAGGAAGCTTATCCTGCTCTTCTTGGGCACTGGTATGCTTGATGCCCTTTTGAAGCAGGTGGAAACTCCCAAATGCAATAGTGAGAGGTGAAAGATATACTTTACCACTCCAACCAGTTGGCTGGTAGATTTTCAGTACTGTGCCAAGTACACCATTAGGGCCTGACAATTTGAAAAGGCAAGTTTGTTCTAACAGCTGCCAAGACAGATCACAGATGATGTGATTTGCACAGACCTAACTTTATTCACCCTTTCAAAGTGTGCATAAAAACAATGCATTACCAAAATTATTGAACCTGCAAATTGACATTTCCTAAAACCATCCAATTTTCCAAGGGATCATCATGTCTCCAAAGAGGAAATTCAGTAAGATATAAAATTCAATAGATAGATAGATACTGAGAAGTGTGGAAGAACAAAGTGATGCTGGAGCTAATGTAAACAGATCCTTAAATGTTGCAAGACAGATTGTTAAAATGACATGGAGTGATGCTTTCCCCCTCCTCCCTTTAATAACCAAGGCACAGAAGTACAGGAAGATTGTGCAAGAACTATACACAATGCTTGTTGGTCATAGCCAGAGTACTGCATCCAGTTCTTGTCAATACATGACAGAATTGTTCACATGGAGGTGCAGAGACTTACAAGGATGGCAACATTTTAGCCATGATGACAGACTGGAGAAGTGGATTTATTTGCTTTGAAACAAGGGTGCCTGCAATATGTTTTAATTCAGGTATAAACAAGTATGAAGAGCCCAAATAAGTATATTCATGAAGAATTTAACACAGATTATAAGTAATTGATAGAGATAGACGAGGAAAATCTGGCCTTAATGAGTGAGAGTCAGAAACCCTCAGCCCGTGGATGTATACTGAAGAAGAGTTCTACAGGGCCAGGGGACTAGTGCTGGAAAGTGGGGATATGATGTATTACAGAAAGAATGTGAAGGCTTTGGGGAGGGTGCAGAAGAGATTCAGCAGGCTGTTTCCTGGATTAGAGAATGAGGTTGGACAAATGTGGTTTGTTTTTGCTGTAATATCCAGAAGCTGAAGGGCCATCAGATACAAGTTTATAAAATTAGGAGAGGAATAGATAAGGTAGATGCTAAGAGTCTTTCTTTCACAACCCCCCCCCCCCCCCCCCCCCACAAACCCTCCAGGTTGAAGTGGCTTAAACAGCAAGCCTACAGTGCCTATAAAAAGTATTCATCCCCTCTTGGAAGTTTTCATGTTTTATTGTTTTACAACATTCAATCACAGTGGATTTAATTTGGCTTTTTTTGATACTGATCAACAGAAAAAGACATGTCAAAATAAATTCAGGTCCCTACAAAGTGATCTCAGTTAATTACAAATATAAAACACAAAATAATTGATTGCCTAAATATTCATACTGCTTTAATATGACACATATCATCACTGGTGCAGCCAACAGGTTTTAGAAGTCACATAATTAGTTAAATGGACATGATTGTGTGCAGTCAAGCTATTTAATTGATAGTAGTAAAAATACCTATATCTGAAAGGTCCAACTGGTGGTGAGTCAGCATCCTGGCAAAAACTACACCATGAAGACAAACGAACTCTCAAAGCAACTTCTCAAAAAGGTTATTGAAAAGCACAAGTCAGGAGATGCTTATAAGAAAATGTTCAAGTCACTAAATATCCTTTGTAATACGGATAAGTCAATCATCAAGAAACAGAAAGAATATAGCATCGCTGTCCACCTGTCTAGAGCAATCCAAAAACTGAGTGACTGTGCAAGAAGGGGACTAGTGAGGGAGGTTACCAAGAGATCTATGACAGCTCTGGAGGAGTTGCAAGTTGGGAAAGATTGCACATACAACTGTTGCCTGAATGCTTCACCAGTCACAGCTTTATGGGAGAGCGGCAAAGAGAAAGCCACAGTTTAAAAAAAGTACACATGAAATCTCAGCCAGAGTTTGCTAGAAGGCACATGGGAGTCTCTGAAGTCAGCTGGACAAAAGTTCTATGGTCTGATGAAACCAAAATTGAGCACCAGACTAAACACTACACATTATTAAAACATTCCATCCCTGCCGTGAAGCATGGTGGTGGCTACATCTTACTGTGGGAATGCTTCAAGCAACAGTCCCTGGAAGGGTTGTGAAGGTAGAGGGTAAAATGAATGCAACAAAATACAATGAAATCCTGGAGGAAAACCTGATGCAGTCTGCAAGAGTACTGCGACATAGGAGAACTGTCTTCCAGCAAGACAATGACCCCAACCATAAAACCAAAGCTATACAGGAATGGCTTAAAAACAGCAAAGTTAATGTCCTGGAGTAACCAAGTCAGAGTCCAGACCTCAAACCAATTGAGAATTTATGACTGGACTTAAAAGGGCTGTTCACTCATGATCCCCATGCAATCCGACAGAGCTTGAACAGTTTTGTAAAAGAAGAAACAGGGAAAAGTTGCAGTGTCCAGATGTGCAAAGCTGTTAAGAGACCTATCCACACAAGGCTGGAATTGCTGTCAAAAGTGCATCTACTAAATACCAACTTGAAGATGAATACTTATGCAATTAATTATTTTGTTTTACATTTGTAATTAATTTAGATCACTGAAGAGATCTGTTTTCACTGACATGAAAGTGCCTTTGTCGATCAGTGTCAAAAAAAGCCAAATTAAATCCACTGTGATTGAATGTTGTAAAACAATAAAACATGAAAATTTCCAGTAGGGTTGAATAATTTTTATAGGCACTGTAACTTTATAATCTTACAGAAAATGTTAAGGGTGATATAATAATTAAAGGATTATTTCCTCTAATGAAGTTCAGAAAAAGGACAACTATAAAATTAGATCTGGCCTTACCAGGAGTAATGTCAAGAATTTTCTCCCAAAACAGACTTCAAAAGTCTTTGGAACAATAAGTCTATCAATCAACCACCTCCCAAACTGACCCATCTCACCCACCCCAAGCTACCAGAAACACTGAGAATACATTTATTTTTTTAAAAAGCCATTACAACTAATTGGATGATTTTTATTGGGTGAATGTATGAGACATATGGAGCTATGGCAAGTAAATAAGAGTTAGGGTGCATGCGCAACATTGGCAGAACAAGCTCAAGTCAGCTGAATGATTTATTCATGTCCTTGGGTCCCTCTAGATCTCAAGGGACTTTTCAAAAAAGCAATTTCACTTCCAGAAATTCTGCAAGACCACTTCATTTTTTTAAGTGTATAAAATTTTAGACAACTTTTCTGGGTGAAGGTTTTCCAATATTTTAATATAAAAATAACCATCTCAAACAGAAATTCAACAATGGCTGTTCCTATGTGACAATCTTACTAATATTCGAGAAACCAACTCCCATACAAGTCATTAGCACTTTCTCTCCACCTTTCCTTTCTTCCATGGGCTGGGTTTCAATCTTGAACATGATTTGGAAGAAGCTCTTCAGATGACGCAAAAACTCAATCCTTTAAGAAAAAATTAAAAGTCACATATTTCAATTATGTCATCTTCCTACTGTTTTACTATCATATTAGGAGAAACATGATTCATAATCTCAACATTCCATCCAACTGACTTGCTAAAGACAAAGTTCAGAGACACTGAAAAAGAACGTCCCAATTAAAAGTATGAGCAGGACCATTTGTCAAGTCATCAAGATAACAATCTTCTCCGTTTGCAACCTGTTACTTTTCAAGCACTCCTTTCAAATAAACATTTGAAGCTGTTGATCAATGTTCTTCTAATCTCACTATTAGATCTTTAAATTATCTATTAAAGAAAACAATGAATTAATGAGGTAGATATTGTTTTAAATTAATGGTTCCCATCTCAGGATACAGGTTGTTTCAGTGTTATATTCTTTCATTGGGAGCCTAGGACACCTTGTCCCTACAAACACCGAGTTTCACAGACTGCCAAAGCTCTCAGTGTGATAATGGATATTAATACCTGCGGAGAATCAAACACTTAGAAAAATTACATTTCCATTTAAATGACAAAGATAAAACATTCACACAGTAAATTTAAGACACAGATAAACTAACTTAAAATGCTGTACATTTCTCCCAGCAGCCAGTTCTCCTTTGAATGAGGCTGCTGTACTCACACCAAGTTTAAAACCAGCTCAGCCTACTAGAACCCCAGCCTAGAATCCAGAGAACCTGCAGAAGAAGCTACTCAACGAGCAGGTCTGCTGAGCGACACAGGAACAGCCTTGGAGTTGTAGATAGCATCACCAACTCAGGCCTCTGCCAGAAATAGAAACCAAAACCTCCCCGGATTTCTGCAGCAATGGGACAAAACGATTTCAGAGTAAACTGTATAAACCAAGCATACCTTTATTCCATATTTCTGATGAGAAGCTAGCGTAATAAGCAAATCCTCATTTCCAACAAGCACCCAAAATTTTTTTATTAAAACAGATATTCCAATATTGTAAAGAGGCACAATTATTATTAATCACAAGATAAAAATTAGTGTCCTTGCCTTTATTTCTTTTGCAACTAAATAAATGGTGTACCCGAAATGAGAACTAAACCATCTGTGCAAGAATAAAGGAAACTTTGTAAACCAACATGGAAGATGGCAGTGCAATTGACCAGATCCAAATCCCTCACTAACCCCATAACAGAGAGCAGAATCACCTTCCCATGGGCCTTGAAGCAATGCCAAGCCAGCAGGGAAGGCTATAGAAAGAGCAGAGTGGAAAGTCTACTAATGGAATTAGTTTTGTTTAATGGCTGAGGGGTGGGATTCATCATCACAAATCTCACTTCAGAACCACACTAGAGAAGGAAAATGCAGTTCTGGCCACATTAATGACAGCTTAGAACAACAGCTAGGGTAGAGAAGGTTTAATGATGTGTGTTGGAAGCATTTAGTTATAAAGAATTCCTGGCTCTCATGTAATTGTTTTCTTTTTAACAGCAGATGAGAGGCTAAAGGGCTATTTCATGGTAGTGTATAGAACTTACAAGGTCTAGCTGGGATAATTAGGAATTTCTATTTCCCTTATCAGAAAAATTCATAACTAAAGGTCAGAGATTTAAAGTTATTAGAAGGTAGGTTCAGGAACAGCAGCTTCCCCTCTGCCAGCCAATTCCTAAATGTACATTGAACCCATGAATACTAGCTCACTTTCTTAATATTATTTCTATTTTTGCATGATTTTAAATTAACCATTTACTATACATATTTGTAAATTATTTACTATTTTTCTATATTATCATGCTCACACCAAACATCAAAATGGGGAAGAAATGTGATCTATGTGACTTTCACAATTGGTGCCAGATGGGGTGGTTTGAGTATCTCAGAAACTGCTTATCTTCTGAGATTTTCATGCACAACAGTCTCTCAAGTTTACAGAGAATGGTGTGACAAGCAGAAACATCCATTGAGTGAAAATGCCTTGTTAATGAGAAAGGTCAGAAGCGAATGGCCAGACTGGTTCAAGATGACAGGAAGGCAACAGTAACTCAAATAGCCATGTATTACAACAGTGCTGTGCAGAGGAGCTTCTTTGAATGCACACATCAAACCTTGAAATGAATGGGCTACAGAAGCAGCACACCGCCCTGGGTTCCATTCCTGTATCTAATAAAGTGGCCACTGAGTGTACGTGGTAAACTAATGCCATAAATGGATGGAGACATTTCACCATTCATGAGTAAAATTGCATGACCCTTCAATTTTCTAATGTGAGGCCTTTCAGCATTAAATTATGATAAATTCAGTTTGTGCTGGTTTGAATCTATCAATGATTAATAAGTATGATATAGGTTTTTACACAAGTGGACTTTTGCTTTTATTTAGTTTGGAAGTGTACTGGAAAATTATTTACTCCTTGGGTAATACTAGAAAAAGAACTTTACAGCAAACCTTACTTAAGAGGACATGGTTTTGACAATATATTTGAACAGAAGCAGCAAAAAACAAACAGATGGGAGTGTGTGCTGCTGAACTGGTTCTTTGAAAAGCTACCCAATTATTCACTATTCCACGCAGCCTTCTTTCTCTTTAATTCTGTCATATTCAGGTTTCCCCAATTCTCATCTGCAAGTCAGTACTAAGCTTCCTTTGAGGTACTGCGTTTTTGATAATAACTTACTGCAAGCAGCAACACATTTTCCTCTTCAGGTTGGGTTCACTGCATTTCAATATTTACTTCAGTGGAATGAGTTCCTTAAGAAAATATCCCACATAGCTTTTTTAAAGAAACAGCGTGAGCGTAAAACCTATTGCTCATCTAGAAATATGAAATTTCCCATTTGGTGGAGTTACCCCATCTGCTTAACATGTGCAAACCGAAAGCAATCGACACTTTCCTAGTGTATTTCATCTCAGGATCTCTCAAACCGAAGAAAGCAGAGATTACTCCCTGCACACAAGCCTGCCACACTGACATTGTTCCATCCCGAAGTGTGAGAAGAGTAACCCTTCGGAGTCAGCAGTCTTGTGATGGCACTGTCACTCTTCAGTTATCACAGTACTGTACCTCTTGAAGAAACAGCACCGGTACCATGATAACTGAAAAAGGACAGACCTTCCGATCTCCAAATTTTGAGCTGAGGGAACATTTCGAAAACTGAAACAAGAAAACACCAGAAGCAAACTAATCCATTTGGCACAGAATACACTGCTGTGTCATATCATCGCATTATGAGGCATTTACTTACGTGTAAGGGGACAGTGGACCTATCTGAAGTTTTGAAACATCCTGCTGTCCAAGGGTCATGTACAGCAGGGCCAAACTCTGATTTATTGAACCTACACAGCCACCCTGTCCAAATAAAGAAAAATAATGCAAGTTACAATCAATATTACTTTAGAAAGGTATTTTACAGAAGCCTCAGTGATTCAGAAACAGCTTCTTCCCCTCTGCCATCTGATTCCTAAATGGACATTGAACCCATGAACACTGCCTCACTTTTTCTTAATGTATTATTTGTTTTGCACTCTTTTTAATCTATTTAATATACATACTGTAATTGTTTTACTTTATTTTTTTCTATATTATCATGTATTGCATTTTACCATTGCTGCTAAGTTAACAAATTTCCCTACACATGCCAGTGATAATAAACTTGACTCTGTATGTCTAAACTCTAAGCGGTATACAGAACTTCATGCTTGATTCTATAAAGAACACACTACATTAAAACTGAAGTGATGCTGATGTTTGTCAATAAACTCTCAGCATTGTCTAAAGATGCCATCTATTCCATAGACGACAACCAACATGCACTGCAATAACTAAAGTTAACACTGCACCAGGGAGTGATGCTTTGCACAGGTGAAACCTTTTATCAAAGCCTGAGATGAAAGATAACATTGCACTTTTGAAGGTGAGGTTAGGTTCATCCTAATAACCCATTTACCCCTAAACAAATTACAAAACAACATTTAATGCACTGCACCCAGGATGAAATTAATTCCTATTGAAAGGGTATTGTAGTGGTGCAGCTTTAATTACGAGTATCCCACAGTCTTTGACTAACAATCAAGAGATGCATGTCAAAATTTCACCATGAAAGCTATGGACTTAAAGTCAGAGAATAATCGAGAATTAAAAATAAGCCACAATTAGTTTTATTTATTAATGACCATACACTGATTGGATTGTTGTAAAAAGCTAACGCCTTTCAGAGAAGAGACCATGCCAACATGACCGGATTTGTTCAACATGTGACACTAAATACACAACTTGATTCACACTTAAATGACTTTAATAGCCAAAGAGCAACCATGGCTTTAAGGCAAAATAAAATACTGATGGTATAACTAATTCCTTTGAAATATTTTATGATGAAGCTCTAGGCTCCTATCCAGGTAAGGCACTTTGGGCAGAATCAGGCTTGGGCGAGGTAAAGTATTTGGCAACTTTATCTCTTTCTGTTCTTATTTGTTCATTTCCTCATCTGTGAGGGCACAATACCTTAGTGAGAATGGCTTCGGGGCAGTGTTTTGTACTGCGTGTGGGATGTGGGAAATCTGGGAGACCTCCAGCCTGCACATAAAATTATGTATTTATTGCAACACGCTGCATTCTGAATTAATCAATGTACTTTAGATGTTACGTTAAGATGACTCACTTGTTTTCTGGTTAGAAGCCGAACAGAAACAGGTTTTACAGCCATTCAGTAAAAGGAGGATAAAAAACTGATGGTGGACGAAAACGACTTTAGGGCAACTGGTGAGAACTAATACAATGCCTTGACTTCAATGCCTAAGGCTCAAGAATAATCCAAGAAAAATGCGAAATGCAGCCACATATTATTGCAAAACTACAAGCCAATATTGTTTGAGAGTGAAAAGGTTATTGCAGATTACAGAGTGATCTTAATCAGTTAAAGAAGCAGGCCAAAGAGGACTAATAGATTCCAATACAGATAAATATGATGCACAAGTCAAACTAGCATAGAACTTGTACTATGAATGGTGGGGTACTGTAACGGAATACAGGAGCCTAGCAGGACAAGTTCATAGCCCATTGAAAACAGTGTCATGAATAGTCAGGGTGGTGATAAAGCCATTTAGCACACTAACATTTGTCAGTCAGGACACTGAACATCTGAGTTGAGACATTATTTTGTAGTTACACAAGCTGTTGGTGAGACTGCACTTGGAGTACTGTATACAGTAGTGGTCGCCAACCTTTTTAAGCCCAAGATCCCCTACCTCAGCCTTAGTGAAAGGCAAGATCGACCTACTAAATGGTTTAGTCACACGCATGTGCACCAGGCAGAAAAGACCAGAAGTAAAACCCCGCAACCCGGAAACAACCTCTCTTTACAAACGTAGCGGGAGTATTGCTATATTACCATTACCTTAATTAGTATTACTTATTTTTATAATGCTCACATTACAACACCTTTAATTCTATGTTTCATTATTTAATTTTAGTTCAACACGAAAAATAAATGAATAAAAACCGTTGCAGTCAGTGTGATGACTGGGGCTGAATACTTTCTACTAGTTCCCTGAAATTTGGCTCATAACTACAGACAGCCAGTCTGAGACAGACTGAGGTGTCTGTGGGGTGTTTTTACTCCCAGTCTTTTCTACCGCAGTGCATGACAGGGGAGCTATAGACACGTGCACTGGGCAGAAAGAAATGAACTTACAAACAGCTTTCAGTAGCAGGAGTATTGCTATATTACCATTATCCAAATTAGTATTACTTATTTTTATAATGATCACATTACAACAGTATTTGTGTATTTACTTTTCATTTTTTTGGGATTCTCTGGGAAAGTCTCAAGGATCGACTGGTTGGCGACCACTAGTGTACAGATCAGTGAACCTGTTACAGAAAAGTGCGCAGAAAAGATTTGTGGACATTGCCAGGATTAGAGGGCCCGAGCTATCACGAGAGGATGGCCAGGCTAGATCTTTATTCCTTGGAATGCAGGACAAATTGAATGAACAGCCATTCTTTTGTGTGCCAGTGTTTAAAGTGGCTTTGGCTCATCAGGCTTGGGCAAGGTAAAGTATCTTCTTCTGTTCTTACTTGTTCATTCCTCATCTGTTAGGGCACAGAAGTTTAGTGAGAATGGCTCCAGGAGCAGTGTTGTGTACTGTGTGTGAGATGTGGTGAGTCTGGGAGACTTCCAGTCTGCAGCTCCCAAGAGAACATATCAAGTAAGAGAAGCTGCAGCTCTATGATCTTTGACTCATATGGGAGAATGAGGAGGTGATAGATTGGAGTTACAGCGAGGTAGTCACCCAGAGATTGCAGGAGACAGGTAACTTGGTGACTGTCAGGAGAAGGAAAGGAATTGCACAGCCAGTGCAGAGTACACCTGTGGCTATTCCCCTCAATAAAAGGACACAACTTTAGACACTATTGATGAGACAACCTACCGTGGGGACCACAGTGACCAGGTCTCCGGCACCGAGACTGGCGCTACGGCTCAGATGAGCAGAGAGGTAAAGAGAACTGCAGTGTTGATAGGAGATTACATACTCAGAGGAACAGAGACAAGATTCTGTGGGCTCTCTAACACCTACATGGCATGTTGCCTCCCTAGTGTCAGGATCAGAAATGTCTCAGATCAGGACCATGGCATTCTCAACGGAGCGGGTAAATGGTCAGAAGTCTTGGTACATATTGGCACCAATGATGTAGACAGACAAGGTGAGGAGGTTTTGAGGAGAGATTTTAGCGAGCTAGGTAGAAAGCAGTAAAATAGGATTGCTGCCTGTGCCACGTGCCAGAGAGGGTAACAATACAATGATTCTGCAGGTGAATGTGTGGCTGAGGAACTGGTGCAGGAGACAAAGGTTCAGATTTATGGATCACTGGGAAATTTTGAGGAAGGTACGACCTTTTAAAAGGGACAGGTTACACTTGAACCCAAGAGGGTCATATATCCTTACGGGTAGGTTGGCCAAAGTTGTTCAGGAGGGTTTAAACTATTTTGGTAAGTGGGTGCTGAACTGAAGCAATAGTGCCGAAGATGTCGTGGGCTTATTCAGTAAGTCAGAAGGCATGGGATCCAGGGAAGTTTGGCCAGGTGGATTCAGAATTGGCTTACCTGCAGAAAGCAGAGGGTCATGGTGAAGGGAGTACATTCGGATTGGAGGATTGTGACTAGTGGT
Source organism: Hemitrygon akajei (assembly GCF_048418815.1). Lineage (NCBI taxonomy): Eukaryota > Metazoa > Chordata > Chondrichthyes > Myliobatiformes > Dasyatidae > Hemitrygon > Hemitrygon akajei. The sequence goes on from NC_133129.1 coordinate 48,056,861, forward strand.
GTCCCACAAGGATCGGTTCCGGAACCTCTACTTTTCGTGATTTTTATTAACGACCTGGATGTGGGGGTAGAAGGGTGGGTTGGCAAGTTTGCAGATGACACAAATGTTGGTGTTGTTGTGGATAGTGTAGAGGATTGTCGAAGATTGCAGTGAGACATTGATAGGATGCAGAAGTGGGCTGAGAAATGGCAGATGAGTTCAACCCAGAGAAGTGTGAGGTGGTACACTTTGGAAGGACAAACTCCAAGGCAGAGTACAAAGTAAATGGCAGGATACTTGGTAGTGTGGAGGAGCAGAGGGATCTGGGGGTACATGTCCACAGATCCCTGAAAGTTACCTCACAGGTAGATAGGGTAGTTAAGAAAGCTTATGGGGTGTTAGCTTTCATAAGTCGAGGGATAGAATTTAAGAGTCGCAAGGTAATGATGCAGCTCTATAAAACTCTGGCTCAGCCACACTTGTAGTACTGTGTACAATTTTGGTCGTCTCATTATAGGAAGGATGTGGAAGCATTGGAAAGGGTACAGAGGAGATTTACCAGGATGCTGCCTGGTTTAGAGAGTACTGATTATGATCAGAGATTAAGGGAGCTAGGGCTTTACTCTTTGGAGAGAAGGAGGATGAGAGCAGACATGATAGAGATGTACAAGATATTAAGAGGAATAGGTAGAATGGACAGCCAGCGCCTCTTCCCCAGGGCACCACTGCTCAGTACAAGAGGACATGGCTTTAAGGTAAGGAGTGGGAAGTTCAGGGGAAATATTAGAGGAAGGATTTTTACTCAGAGTGGTTAGTGCATGGAATGCACTGCCTGAGTCAGTGGCAGAGGCAGATACACTAGTGAAATTTAAGAGACTACTAGACAGGTATATGTTAAAATTCTTTTTCTTTTTACTGGCCCATTAAGCCCATTAACATTAAAACTTTAAAAATTTAGTAGATTAGTCATTTTTTTAATTATATTACTCCAATCTATAATAATACTTAATCTTTCAACTTTCGTGGTATCCTGGGAAATCTTTATAAAAATCTCCATGTTGCTATGTGTGTCCCCACCAATCATCCAGGCAAAAAGATAGAAGAAAATTAAAATATAAAGAAAAAAAACAAAATACCCCCCCCTACTAATGTTGTGGAAAAAAAACACAACATTACCCCCCTCTGCTGTACGGGTCATGGCAACCGCCATGATTACACACGTGAATCCCGCAGTAACCGATCCAAAGCTCCCCAGCCCCCCCCCCCCGCAACATAAAAAAGTATATGTATAAGAAGAGAAAAAAAAATACTATTCTCATTTAGTATTTCTAAAATTTTGCTTTTCTCTTCTATAATATCCATAAATGTCCATCACTTCTGTTCGTTGGGTCTATCTTCATCTTTAATCCATTACGTTTGGAAGCCTCTATGTGTAATTAGCGAATAGATGGAAGTTCTTGTACAAACTCCTCCGCTTTTCGATAATCGGAAAAAAAAAATTTTCCCTCCTCCAAAAAAATTATTAATGTTGCTGGATGACGCATTGTAAATTTATAACCTTTTTCCCATAAGGCTTTTCTCGCTGGGTTAAATTCCTTCTTTCTCTTCAACAGGTTGTAACTTATATCAGGATAAAAAAGAACTGGTTTCCCTGCTATCATCAGTGGCCCGTTTCTATTTTTGGCACTTTGGGCAGCGGCCTTCAGGATCTTTTCTTTGTCTTGGTATCGTAAGCATTTTATCAAAATTGATGGTGGGTTTTGATCAGCTCGAGGTCTTGACCTTAAGGATCTATGAGCCCTTTCGATCTCAATTGGAGTTTCTCTTTCCATTTCCAATTTTTCAGGGATCCATTTTTGAAAAAAATTTATTGGATCTTCTCCTTCTATACCTTCAAGTCCAACAATTTTAATATTATTTCGTCTACTGAAATTTTCAAGCTTATCAATTTTTTCCATAAATTGTTTTCTTTCTGATGTCTAAGCAGTATTTTCATTTTACATTTTGTCCATTCTTTCAACCATGTCCTCCGTTGTAGTTTCCAAGTCCGTAATTCTTTTTTCCATTTTTTCCTGTCTCTTTGTCATTTTATCAAGCATAATCTCCATATTGGTCATTTTTTTTCCCAAGTATTTTTTGATTATTTTTAATTACTTTTAATGTGTCTAATTTACGCATTATTTGCCTCAAAGTCTTTTCTATATTTCTAGAAGGACTTTTAACTCCCTCTTCATCTGATCTTTCCGGAAGATCTGACTCTCCCTCCGATTCGCTATCACTTTCAGTTGCAGTGGTAGCTGGGCTTTGTAGTTCTTGTTGCTCCCGTTTGCGCATGCTCCATCCTTCGCGTTTGCGCAGTTCACGATGGTCTTTTCCTTTAGAAATGGCCGATGTTGCCGCAGTCTCCTGTTCCGTATCGCCGGTGGTATAATGTACCTGAGATTGCGGTTCCTCGGTAGACATGGGCCTTGTTCTTGTTCCAACTTGCGTAGTCTTCCCGGTATTAGTTTTCTTCATCTTCCTTCCTTGAGGCATAGCTTGACACAATCCGGAGCAGTTTATAAGTATCTTTTAGAAAGTATTGACTAACTTTTCTTCATTTAGACATTAATTTATTAACTTTTTACGGGAGAGCTGGGTTCCAGCGTCTCGATCCTACGTCATCACGTGACGTCCCCCCACTAGACAGGTATATGGAGGAATTTAAGGTGGGGGGGTATATGGGAGGCAGGGTTTAAGGGTCAGCACAACATTGTGGGCCGAAGGGCCTGTCCTGTGCTGTACTATTCTACGTTCTATGAGTAAATAGACTTACAAACAAAAGCAATGTATAGTGAGGCTCCTAGCGAGGAGAAGCTGTTGATAGGGCAAAAATGCAGTCAACAGGATGAGTTGCAATGTAAAAGGCAGACAAAAATCAAAAGGGTGAAAACAGGACTGAATGTGTTATATTTGAATGAATGCAGTATATGGAATAAGTTAGATGAACTTGTAGCACAGTTATAAATTGGCATGCATGTTGCAGGGATCACTGAAACATGGCTGAAAGAAGATTATAGCTGGGTCTTTAATGTCCAAAGATACACTTTGTACTGAAAGGACAGGCAGGTAAGGCAGAGGGGGTGGCATTACTCTCTTGGTAAAAAAAAAACACGAAATATAATCATTAGAAAGAGGTGACATAGGATCAGAAGATGTTGAATCATTGTGGATATAGCTAAGGAACTGCAAGGCAAAAAGATCCTGATGGGAGGTGTAAACAAACTCCCAAACAGAAGTAAGGATGTGGTCTACAAATTACAACAGGAGATAGAAAATGCATGCCAAAGCGGCCAAGTTATAATAGTTTTGGGGGATTTCAACGTGCAGGAAGATCAGGAAAATCAGGTTGGTGCTGAATCCCAAGAGAGGGAATTTCTAGAATGCCTACAAGATGGCTTTTTAGAGCAGTTCTTGTTGAGCACATTAAAGGGTCAGCTATTCCAGACTGGGTATTGCACAGTGAACCAGAATTGATAAGAGAGTTCAAGGTAAAAGTACCCTTAGGGGTAAGTGATCATAATATGATCAAACCACCACTGAAATTTGAAGAGATGTATCAGTATTACAATGGAGTAAAGGGAATTATAGAGGCATGAGAGAGGAGCTGGCCAGAATTGATTGGACAAGAACACCGACATGGATGATGGTAAAGCAGAAATGGCTGCGAAGCAAATCGGAAGGCACAGGATTTATACATCCCAAAGAGGAAGGAGTATTCCAAAAGCCAGGTAACACAACAGACAGACAGGCATACTTTATTGATCCCAAGGAAAATTGGGTTTCGTTACAGCCGCACCAACCAACGATAGTGAAGAAATATAGGAATATAGAACCCATAAATAATTAAATAATAATAAGCTAATCATGCCAAGTGGAAATAAGTCCAGGACCACTATTGGCTCAGGGTGTCTGACACTCCGAGGGAGGAGTTGTAAAGTTTGATGGCCACAGGTAGGAATGACTTCCTATGATGCTCAGTGTTACATCTCGGTGGAATGAGTCTCTGGCTGAATATACTCCTGTGCCTAACCAGTACATTATGGAGTGGATGGGAGTTATTGTCCAAAGTGGCATGCAACTTGGACAGCATCCTCCTTTCAGACACCACCGTCAGTGAGTCCAGTTTCACCCCCACAACATAACTGGCCTTACGAATGAGTTTGCTGATTCTGTTGGTGTCTGCTACCCTCAGCCTGCTGCCCCAGCACACAACAGCAAACATGATAGCACTGGCCACCACAGCCTCGTAGAACATCCTCAGCATCATCTAACAGATGTTAAATGACCTCAGTCTCCTCAGGAAATAGAGACGGCTCTGACCCTTCTTGTAGACAACCATGGCTAACAAGAGAACTCAAAGCCAACATAAAAGCCAAAAGCCAGGGCATAAAACAGAGCAAAAATTAATGGGAAGTTAAAGGATTGGGAAACTTTTAAAAACCAACAGCAGGCAACTAAGAAGTCATTAAGAAGGTAAAGATGGAATACAAAAGTAAGCTAGCCAATAATATTAAAGAGGATACCAGAAGTTTCTTCAGGTACATAAAGTGTAAAGGAGAGGCAAGAGTGGATATCGGACCATTGGAAAACAATGCTGGAGAGGTAGTAATGAGGGACAAGGAAATGGTGGATGAAATAAGTATTTTACATCAGTCTTCACTGTGGAAGACACTAGCAGTATGATGGAAGTTCCAGATCTCAGGGGTCATGAAGTGTGTGAAGTTGACATTTCTAGGGAGAAGGTTCTTGGCTTGGGAAATTAAAAGGTCTTAAGGTAGATAAGTCACCTGGACCAAATGGTGTACACTCCAGGGTTCTGAAAGAGGTGACTGGAGAGATTCTGGAGGCATTATTAATGATTTTTCAAGAATCACTAGATTCTGGAATGGTTCTAGAAGAATGGAAAATTGCAAATATCACTCCACTCCTTAAGAAGGGGGAAGAGGCAAAAGAAAGGAAATTATAGGCTAGTCAGTCTGACCTCAGTGGTTGGGAAGATGTTGGAGTCAATTGATAAGCATGTGGTTTCAGGGTACTTGGAAGACATGATAAAATATGCCTTTGTCAGCATGACTTGCTCAAGGGAAAATCTTATGACAAATCTGTTGGAATTCTTTGAAGAAATAACAAGCAGGGTAGATAAAGGAGAATCAGTTGATACTGTGTACTTGAATTTTCAGAAGGGCTTTAACAAGGTGCCACACAAGGCTGCTTTTACAAGCCCATAGTATTACAGGAAAGAGTCTAGCATGGATAAAGCTGTGGCTGATTGGCAGGAGGCAAAGAGTGGGAATAAAGGGAGCCTTTACTGGCTGGCTGCCAGTGACTAGTGATGTTTCATAAGAGTCTGTGTTGGGACCGATTCTTTTTACATTATAAATCAATGATTTGGATGACAGAATTGGTAGCTTTGTTGCAAAGTTTGCAGACAATACAAAAATTGGTAGGGGGGCAGGTAGTCTTGAGGCGGTGGAAAAGCTACGGAAATACTTATATTAGGAGAATGGGCAAAGAAATGCCAGACGGAGTACAATGTCAAGAAATGTATGGTCATGGACTTAGTAGAAGAAATGAAAGAGTAGAATATTTTCTGAAAAACTGAGGCCCAAAGGGACTTGGGTATCCATGTACAGTATTCCCTATAGCCTGTGGTGAGGAAGACAAATGCAATGTTAGCATTCATTTCAAGAGGACCAGAATATACGAGTAAGGATGTAATGTTGAAACTTTATAAAGCACTGGTGAGGCCTCACTTGGAGTACTGGACCTCATATCTTTGAAAGGAAGTGCTGAAACTGGAGACAATCCAAAGGAGGTTCACAAAAATGATTTCAGGATTGAATAGCTTGTCACATAAAGAGAGTTTTACGGCTCTGGGCCTATATTCACTAGAATTCAGAGAATGAGGGGTGACCTCATTGAAACCTATTGAATGGTGAAAGGTCTTGATAAAGTGGATGTGAAGAGGAAGGTTCTATGGTGGGAGTCCTAGGACCAGAGGACAGAGCCTCCGAATAAAGAGGCATCCTTTTAGAACAGAAATGAGGAGTAACTTCTTTAGCCAAAGAGTCGTGAATCTGTGGAATTTGTTGCTACAGGCAGCAGTGGAGGCAGTGTCTTTATGTTATATTTAAAGCAGAGTTTGACAGATTGATTGGTAAGGGCATGAAGGGATACAGGGAGAAGGCAGGAAAAATGGACATGATGAAATGGTGGAGCAAACTGAATGGGCCAAATGGCCTAACTCTGCTCCAATATATTATGGTTTTAATGGACTTTACTGAAGTGCTTAAAGTTCTGAAAGGCATAGATAAGATGATTGGCAACAGTATTTTCCCCAGGGTAGAGTGGTCCAAAGCTATAATGCATAGATTGAAGTGGGAGGGAAAAGGTTTAAAAGGGATCTGAGGGACACAGAGGGTGGTGAGAACACGGAACAAGCTGCCAGAAGAAGTGGTTGAGTCAGGTACAATAATATCATTTAAAGAGCACTTGGATAGGTACATGGAGAGGGACTGGAGCCGAGAGAATTTGGTCAGCATGGATCAGTTGGACCCAAGGGCTTGGGTCTGTGCTGTGTTGCTCTAAAACTCGATACATTAATTAAATTCAAGTACAGATCTCAGCCTTAAGCAGGAACCAAAATGCCAGAACTGAAATGCAATTTAAAGATTTGAAAGCATATTGGCTGACTGAAGCTATCAGCTAGCAAGCAGCTTTGCATTATGGTGAATCATTTCCTTTCCATATGAATCCCACACTACCCTTCTAATGCCAATACTGAAATGAGTGCGCTCAGTATTTTGAACAAGAACTTACTCTATAGATTTCTTCCAAAAGCAACTTTGCACAGTTCTTCCCAAGGTCCTCAGGCAAGACAGGTGACCCTTGGCCCGAAGGATTTGAAACTAGCTCTGCACTCAATACTGTTCCATTTGTTGTTTCTGCCACTAAAGACAAGCCGAAACCTGGGGACCTAAAACATAAACACATTATAAGCTCTGTGTCAGAAGTTTTAGATCATATTTCCAAATGAAAACTCTACCAAAACATTCAATTCAGTAATAATAGTTGCATCTGGTGCTCCCTCTTTTTGTTTTGAGACCAGACGCAGATTGGGGGTCCACTTCATCAGACACCTTTGTTTCGTACACCATGCCAGCTGGGGTCTCTGAGTGGCCAGCCAATTTAATTCAACTTCCTATTCCCACATCAACATGTCCGTCCAATGTCTCCTCCACTGCCAAGTCAAGGTTAGATGCAGAATAGAGAACCTCACATATTCTGCTTCATTAGATGAACAATGATTTCTTGAATAACTGATAACCACTCCCCTCTGACCACTCATTTTCACTGAGTCCGCATCACCCTTTCCCCTCTCCTACTCCCTCCATTTGCAGTCAACCACATTTCCTCCCACTGGACACCCCCACCTTCAAATCCTGCATCCATCATCATTTCCCATCAGATTCCATCTTCTCTCCCTTTCTCTTTTTCACTTCCACCTATAATTCTCTTTCTCCCCCCCCCCCCCACCCAATTTCTTGCATTATTCCCATTCTCCTCTCTTGAACCAAAACCTCAACTGTTCACTTCACTCCAGAGATGCTATTTGACACTGGGACTAGCAGAGAGGATGCCTTGGACCAGTTGGGGCAAAGAGCCTGTTTCTGTGCTGCATTACTATGACTCGCTGAGTTCCTTTTTTGTTGCTCCAAATTTCCAGCATCAGTCTCGTATGAATGCTCATTTCCATTACCTCTCTCTCAATATCCCTCTTCTAACAATCTAGACAAAATAGGCAAAAGTATTCCAAGCTAACAGTGTTAGTGGTTCAGTGATTATAAATCAAGCTTGAATTGCAATATTTTTTAAAAATATAAATTGAGTTCTGTTCCATTTCCCAGGAGATATGAATTTTTGCTTTAAAAGAAGTTGAAGAAAGTGTTGTCCAGCACTGGAACGTAAGTAATGGTACTAAATAAAACCTATGCCTGAAAGAAAATCCACCTATTTTGGGTAATACACTGCCAGAGTATAGATAAAATAGTTATGGAGAACAGTCAAAACCACATTTTTTAAACCACAGTCTCATAACAGCAATATGGGAAGCATAGATTCCAGTATAAAGGAAAACAAAACATCAAGACAAATGAAAACAAAAGATACTGGAGATATTCAGCCAGTCAGGCAGCAAGTGCAGTAATAGCAAAATACATTTAATGGTTGAGTACAATGGCCTATCAAAATCCACAAAAATTGGCAACCTAGTCTTAACACTGTTTCTTTCTCCATGGATGCCAATTGAGCTGCAAAGTATTGTCTGCATTTTCTATTTTTATTTCATATTTCTGGCATTTGTAGCTCTTTTTCAAATATCAAATTCTGTTTGAAGTTTCAATTGCACCATTAATAGTATTCTACTTCTATAATCCACTGCATTTCCACAAAAGTCATGAAGTTATTTGATGAGCATTTTTAAAATCAACCTTAAAATTCAGACGATGTTCCCACCACATCTGATTGACGTACTTTCCTGAATTTGCTCCTTTCATATGATCAGTGTAGATGTAGATATCTGGTATGAACTTGTTTAAAATACTTCTGGCCGAATCAACAATTCTATTAGCCATCTGTGGAGAAACCCTGACAGAGTACCTGAGTTCTCAGTGAAGGAAAATTATACAGCAGCAAACACTGAAATCAACGAGAGATTATAGCTTTGATTCACTTTAGATAATAAAAACTATACCTGTACTTCTAAAGTAATTCATGATTCAAATATCTGTACAATAAAATCTTTCTTCACTGTCTACCTTACCTTTCTACCCTCTGTGAGCTCAATAGGTCATTTCCACAATGAACCACAAAATAACCAAAAAAAACCACAAAATAAACAAAATAAACCAAAACCACTTATGTAATCTTCTCTATTAATATCCAAACCACATACAAATTAGGATAGAGTGAATAAGATCAACCAATTGAATGTGTGTTTCAAATATCTAAATGGGATGAAATGTGAAGATTGACATCAATACTGAGGTAATAGGGAGCTGTTCAATTAGGAAGGGCTTCGTTTAAATCAGGATGATACCAAACTTAATAGCAACTTTGACTGGAGAGGTGATAACATAGAATTTAGAAAGTTAAAGGGCAAACCTATAGTGCTGGGTAGTAAATTGGTAATGATATGCTGTACTTTTCCATCCTGCAATAAAAGGTATGGCATGCAAAGGCTAACATTTAAAGAAGCCAAACTTACAGGAAAGTTCAGAAATTCACAAAAGGAGGGTAAAACATTGATTGGAAAGGTTAAGAACACGAGTGAGGCCTGGTGAAAAACAACAGATACAAAGACCACATAGATTTACAAAAATTCGTAATTTGTGAAAATGAAAATATCAGCTAAAATGATGTTGGTCCTTTGGAGATTCATAAGAAAAATTGCACTTGGGAGCAAGGAAAATGTCTTCCTGAACTTACTGTTAAATTGTGCCCATCTACCCTCTCAGATGACCTGAAAGGTTCCATTAACATGCAGAATCTCCCAGTGTATCAATCATACCCATCAAGATTATCACAAGTGATTAATTATTGCCTCATTGTAGTTCAGGCAACCTTAGCTTTCTGCAAATTGACTGCATCACACAACATTAAAACAATGATTACAATTTACCTCAGTGGCTAGGAAGCACTTTGAAAAGTCCTGAGAAACTGAAATAATCTATGCAAATATTAAAGCATGTATCTGTAAATTCAAGTTCGGCTCTACTTCCTCTCCATCTAAAGCATTGGCCCCGGAGAAAGACAAAAGTCAAGTTTTGAGTAGGGTCTTCATGAAAGGATACGCCACACCTCTGATCCGTTTAATTTTACCAGGGTCTGTTAACTGAATGGGCTTTAAAAATCGTCGCACTGGGCATGAGAAGAATATCTCACCTCCTCCACCAGGAGGCATTCCTCTCCGGACTACCTGTTCAAACAAGCAAAAGCAAGATTTAATAAATTTACAGCCAAATCAGTTAACCACATAACTCTCTTGACAATTAAGAGGATTGTAAGTTACATTTGAAAATAATACCAAATGAACTTTCTGCGCGTCAGCAAAATCATTCTGATTATCCATTTAGGCTGCTATTAAGATGAGCCCAAATCTGGTTTTTGTGGGTGGGGAAATCAAGGAAAATAATATGATTTTATATATACATTGGCACAATTAGCCAGAATCTATTGGAAGCCACTTATTTGGGACAATTCTTATAGAAGAGAAACTAATCAAGAAAGTAGCTCAGATTTAATTGGGATACTATGCCACTAAATTTGGAAAGGAGACTGTTGCTGAACAGTTTCTATACAACATCAGTCATGTGCACTTATTTTGGCCATCATACACTACGTCATGCTTAGAACGAAGTTTTGAAATAGTGTCAATTGCATGTGTCTGCAAAAAAGCAGTGATTTTTGTCACAGAAAGTTGGCAAGAAATAAGCAGTAGGACAACTCAGAACCGTTTTGCTCACTGCAGTTTCAATCATCCAGGCTTGGCGATACCAGAAATAGCTGGGAGAGAAAATAAAACAATTTTGCTTCAGCAAGTTAGGAACTATGAATTCGAAGGTATCTATCATCTTCAATATTCCAATGAAAATGAGTATTTGGAGGATGCAATCACTGAAAGTATTGGATGAAGACAGTCCATTATCAGCACAAGGTGTCTGCACTGATTTTTCCTCATTTAACAAAATTAACTATCTTTTGATTGATTTTGTTAATCAAAACAAAAAGCTGCTTACATTGGATGTATTCCTCCATCGATAGCTATTAGGAACTAACACAGTTTTATAATACTGTAAGTAGCATTTGTAGTGTTCCAATTTGTTCTGTATTTCATTTAAATACTTAATTTGTTACTTGGTTGAACAGTAGTATGCCTTTTTTTAAAAATTCTTTTTAATTATTTCTATGAAACTCTGACTAATCAGGGTGGCCGCTTAATTGGGCCAAAATGTACTATTCCTAATTAAATGGAATCCACTGTATCTATAACCGGTAACTGTTTATAAAAGGAGACAACTCTGGAGAGGAACATAAAGACAACTTCAAATATGAAGTACACTTACATAAACTTCCATAGATCATAAAGCAACATATATTGGGTCTGTAGATAATTCTTAAGTAAATTCTACTGTGATTTTTTCCCCTTGATTTTTTGCATTTGTGAATAAAATTGTAATAATGTATTCAAATTTAAGTGCACCATCCTATCAAGGGACTTATTCATCAAATGCAAAATGCTCCAAAAACATGGCACTGTCCCATTAAGTTAATCACGAGACAAAGCAGCGATTTCTATTCAAAATAGAAGAATTATTATGTTCTTTGTCCAAGCACTTTCAAGAACAGTGTAGGCATAGAAATATCAACGCAGAATTTCCCACAAATTCTCAGAGTACATCTAATCCAATGGATTCAATTTTAATCTATCTTTAGTTTAAATCCTTTATAAGTATAAATAAAAGGTACTCTTATACATTTCTATGGGTTAAAGCTGCATAAAATTAGTACTCAGAATTAACAGCATTTATTTTCTGCTTTGAGAAAAAAAATCTCAATTTTAATAACTGTTGCTCAAATCTATCATGGATTATCAAAAATTAAACAGTAACCACCACTTTAAAAGGAACACTATCAGGAAGCATTTCTTACCTTCAGCTCAAAACCTTCACCATCTATACCAAATCTCTTCATTAGTGGCAGTGCTGTAGCTTTTAGAGTGTCCACCTGACCAAAAAAAAATTGTACTAAAATTATTATTAAAACTGATCTATATTCCTACATAGTGATGGCTCACGTAGGACATTTTGCACTCAGAATTTCAAATGATATACATACATATACAAAAAAGTTCTCAACTTTTACCATTGCTAGTTGAATTTAACAAAGGTAGCTAAAACAAAAGAAAAAGCCAAATTCAATTTGAAAACGATCAGAAGGTAATTCTTTTGACCATTGCATCCAGCATAAGAGCAAAGAACTTGTATCTTCCCTGATATAAGAAAATTTATATATACACTGCTTCAAATACTCTTTAATTTTGTTCAATTTTGAGAAGTAACCAACTCGTGCATTTTTTTTAACCTTACTCCTCCAGCATAAAAATTAATGAACCAAAAACAGAGTTATTAAGGCAAAGATTTAAAATGCATGTCCTATGTGTTGAAATATACAGCTGGCAGTGCACAAAAATGTTATCTGTTAAAAACTGTCAATGAAACATGTTCAAAACACGTTTAGAACAGGTGACAAATGTTTAGTCAAAGAAAGGGATTTTAATTGCCACTGAAGGGAGAGAGATGGAGAAGGAAGTCTGGACAGCTAAGGCATGCCTGACCATGGAGCAATGAAGGATATCCACAAGAGGTCAGAGTGGGAAATACAGGGTTCTTGGGTCATGAGTTATACAGAAAGCCAGAGATATTTTAAACACTGATTTTCACAATCTGCGAGTCACAGATAAATACAGTATTTTTTTAATCACTGAGAAGGTTGCTGTGTGCTGCTGCTTTAAACTGCACAGCAGTTCTTCTGCCGAAGTACCAGGAATTACAGCCAACAAAATCAAGGAAAGCCCAGCAATATATTTCCAAGGCAGGAAGGTGTGCAACTTTGATGCTATTGCCAAAGGCACTGCTGTCTCCTGCTGGGGTGATTGACTCCTGATGGCTATAATAATCTTAAATTCTGTAAGACGTAATTCCAAATGCTGGATCTAACCATTCAGTCCTTGAACCAACTGGAAAATCCTAATTACTACACTTAACAACACTATGACCACTTTGATCACTTTACTCTAAAATGGACTTCATTTCTTTTTGTTTTAATTTTGCTCTTTCTTGTAAACAAAAATGTGTAATTTACATTAATTTTTCTTGTGTATGTTGTTTATGATGCAAGTAAGATTTTCATTGCAACTGTGCATAAGTGTAATTGTGAATATGACAAATTCTACTTTGATATTTTTCCCTTTGATACATATTACTGCAGCTCAATTCCATGTTCAGTTAAGTACTGTCATTATGTTAAGAGCAGCAACATTCTGCAGATGCTGGAAAGAAAAATTTCTTCAAAGTCAGCTTGCTTTGGGAAGTCTACAAAGATAAACATGTGTTGGGTAATAGGAGGAACACCCAATTGTTCAAACCATTCTGCGAGTCTAACACCAAACCCCAAGGATGTTGGATTATCAGAGTTGTATTCGCCATTTGTGCTTGAACCTACTGCAATCACCAATCCTATTTCCTTGTAACTAATTCTTTGTCATGTGTTCATTAAATCTCAAGTTTCCTATTCATGATCTAAACTAGGGGTAAATTAAAGTAGCAAATTTACCCTCTTAGCACATCTTTGTGACGTAGAAAGAAACTGGAGTACCTGAAGGAAATCAGTGTAGTCACAGAGATAACATTTAAATGATAGATTCACTCCTGAGGTTAGGAATGAATTTAAATCAATGGAGCTGCTTGTAGCAGCCCATTTTTTAAAGCCAATTGTTCCTCACCATTCATGGCTAGATATGGTACGGCAGCAGAACTGTAACATGATCCATTGGTTAAGTAGATTATTTAGCTATGTCATTTGTATGCTGTGCAGGCTTTGAGCTTACATCTCATTATTTTAGGCATATCTGGTGCTGCTCACATGTACTTCTCACTTGTTCAACCAAGATTTAATAGCAGTGGTAGAACAAGGAACATGTCAGGTCTTGAAATTATAGATTGTAACTGGGTGACATCTTCATTGTGGCAAAAGAGTAGGTAGGCCCCAAGCCAAAAGAACCAGATGCCTTCATCAAACTGAGGCATATAGTGTAATGGATAGTTACTAGGCAAATAAACCCCCCCCCCAAAAAAAAATTGGAGTACAAATTTTAATAATATGGCAATGTTAGAATTTGAATGCCTTACACAATATATATAGTCAGCAACAATAAGAGTGTCTGCAAACTAACAGCAATAGAAAATCCAAATGATTTATTAATTCCCTCATTGAAGGCTACCTTAGTTATTCTGGCTATTAATTGATCTCATAGTCCACACCTGACTCTGAAGTAGGCTAACAAGTTATCCAAATACAAGATCCAAAACTAACCACCTCAGGGCAACTAAGGATACATAGTAACACCCGGTCTTGCAAATAGAACTGGAAAAACATATCAACATTAGCCAAATTTTTATAGTGGGAAGTAGTTCACACTATTATAATGAATAAGTCAAATAATAATTAATATTTATCTTAAAATTTTAACTTACTGAAGGATCCGTTTGGTCATTGGTGACACCTTTCAAGATGGCTTTTAATGGTCTCTTACAAAATGGAGCTAGGCAGAGCAAGGCTTCTAGGTAATAACCAATGGAACGCTGTGGATGGCAATCATGTTCAACTGTCCCACCGTGCAGAAGACCCGGTTGGTAATACAGTGTAGTGCCTGAAAGAAGCAACGTAACCTCTCAAAATGAGGAGATCATCAAGGATTTACCGAAGAATGCTCAATGTGAGATAAAAAGTGAAAACACTGAAAAAAACTTAACAATTCAGGTAACATCTACAGAAAGAGAAACAGTAACCTCAGGTTTGAGACCCATCAAAATTACTTTGTTTCTTTTTAATCCATGTTCTACGTGAGCACCTTCATGCATTACTCTGTCAAAGTAGATAGATTCCAAACAGAGCCACACTGTCAAGAAAAACCATCAAACAAGCCTAACCATGTTTGCAAGGAAAAGGAAAGGAGAAAAATCTTAAGAGCACTTTTGGCAAGTCCCAGTTTAGCCAGACAGTGGGAAAAACGTTGAACACTTTATCAGCTATAATTAATCCAATGGTTTAGGATGACAGGCAAAATGGTGGATTAAGAGTAAACTAGAAAAGCTGGTGGATGCAATGAAGTAGTGCATTTGATGCCCAAAGGATCACAAAATAGAAGATTAAATACTGGCTAGAGATAAGTAACTGCACAGCCTCCCCAGCAACACCTACTAAAAGTCAGGCAAATGGTGAGAAGGCTCAAATTCATCTTGCAGCTCCATGACTCGGCTGATATCAGATTGGACAAACATCCCAGCTCAGGAAACTTGTTGCTATTTTATTTTATGAAGTTGAGGGAGACTGGCATTTGGGAAACAAGGTCTCTTTTTCACTTGTGGCAATGAACATCAATATTAAGTGCTCCCAGATCAACTGTAATAAATGGAGCGGGGCAGAACAAAGCTGTCCACCTTCTATCCTCCAGCCTACAAAAAAAAATGCACTTTAGACCCATTCCCATATGACACACCAGCCTCAAGGACAGCTTCTTTCCCACTGCCAGGACTACTGAATGGTTCGCAGCTCAGTAAGATGGATTTTTAACCTCACAGCATTCTTCATAATGGCCTTACAGTGCTTTTACTTCAACTGTAACACTTTATTCTGCATTCTGTTATTGTTTTCCCTTGAACTACCTCAATACATTGTAATGAAATGTATTGCTCTATGGTGGACATACAAAACAGTTTCTCACTACCTCTGTACATGTGACAAAAATAAACTAATTTACCCAAGAGATCAAAATTAGTTATCAAATCAGGTTGGTAAGTTATCATTTGGAGCCAAAGTACTGATAACTTGTGCTGTGAACTTCAGTAACTACAAACCCCATTTCCAGAAAAGTTGGGATATTTTCCAAAATGCAATAAAAACAAAAATCTGTGATATGTTAATTCACGTGAACCTTTATTTAACTGACAAAAGTACAAAGAAAAGATTTTCAATAGTTTTACTGACCAACTTAATTGTATTTTGTAAATATACACAAATTTAGAATTTGATGGCTGCAACACACTCAACAAAAGTTGGGACAGAGGCATGTTTACCATAGTGTTACATCACCTTTCCTTTTAATCGTTTTGGAATTGAGGATACTAATAGTAGTAGATTTGCAATTGGAAATTTTGTCCATTCTTGCTTGATACAAGACTTCAGCTGCTCAACAGTCCGTGGTCTCCGTTGTCTGATTCTCCTCTTCATGATGTGCCATACATTTTCAATAGGAGATAGATCTGGACTGGCAGCAGGCCAGTCAAGCACACGCACTCTGTGTCTACAAAGCCACGCTGTTGTAGGCCGTGCAGAATGTGGTCTGGCATTGTCCTGCTGAAATAAGCATGGACGTCCCAGGAAGAGACATCGCCTTGATGGCAACATATGTCTCTGTATAATCCTAATATATGCCTCAGAGTCAATGGTACCTTCACATGCATGCAACTCACCCATGCCGTGGGCACTGATGCATCCCCATACCATCACTGATGCTGAGTCTTTCAATCCTATTTTAACTCTGTCCCAACTTTTGTTCAGTGTGTTGCAGCCATCAAATTCTAAATTTGTGTATATTTACAAAATACAATTAAGTTGGTCAGTAAAACTATTGAAAATCTTTTCTTTGTACTTTTGTCAGTTAATTAAGGGTTCACGTGAATTAACATATCACAGATTTTTGTTTTATTGCATTTTGGAAAATATCCCAACTTTTCTGGAAATGGGGTTTGTAGCTCGAAAGGTAAAGCAAAAATTAAAATTCCATCTCACAGTACTACAAATTATAGACGTTTAATAAAGTAACCAAACAAGAAAACACATAGAAGTAGAAGAATGACCCTCGAGAAGAAGAGGTGGATAAATGGTAAAAATGGCAGCATGAAACATAATGGTTGAAAACAAAGAAATATTGCAAAGACTCTGAAGAGTATAAAGGAATAAGTTGAAAAATAAACACCTTTTCTGGTGGCACACACAAAAAAACTGGTGGAACACCTGGGGTCTCGGCCCAAAACGTCGACTGTACTTCTTCCTATAGGTGCTGCCTGGCCTGCTGCGTTCCACCAGCATTTTGTGTGTGTTGTTTGAATTTCCAGCATCTGTAGATCTCCTTGTGTTTACCTTTCCTGGTGGATTCCTTTCTTTTAAAAATATAACCCTCTTGATTTATGATATATATTCCCGTTTACCTCAAATTTAAAGATACGTGCCCAATACACTTAATTACAACAAAGATTGAGATTTAAATTCTTTCACTGTGCTTCATGGCATTTCCAAATTTCAGTTTAGAAATGTTGGCAGCTTTGTCAACTGACTAGCATAGGCCTAGCTATTTCTTTGACTTAATTCAATTAAACCAAATGTTATTTTTGCTTAAATCTTTATGCAGAAAGGAGAAATCCCCACATTTCAAAATGTATCCTATGACATAACTCAAAGATCTCAAATCAGGACTGATGGCAGAGTTTCAATCTCAATTGTCAACTATTCTTTTCCTCCCTTCCTTGTAACAATGTTTATTGCATTTGGGTAAATACATTACAAATCACTGCACAATATAAGAAATCAAGGTGTTTCTGCGTAATAGTTTGTTGATCACTTAGCAGGTTTGCCCTCACTACCAATATCCTGGAGTCACTGCTGACTGGAAGCTTAGACCAGCCAAATATCTTGGCACAAGAACAGATGGCCCCAAAGCCTTTCCAATGTCTATAAGCCACAATTCAGGAGCAGATCCCATGTTTAGTGCCAACTCTAAGTTGGGATTTCAATTCCCAACACTGCCTGTATGGAGTTTGTATGATCTCCCTATGAATGTGTGGGTTTCTTCTGGGTGCTGCAATTTCCTCCCACACTCCAAAGACATACAAGTTAGGGTTAGGAAGTTTTGGGCATGCTATGTTGGCGCAGGAAGCTTGCCGACAGTTGTGGACTGTCCACAGCACATCTTAGACTCAAAACAACACTTCTCACTGTTTCTATGTACATGTGACAAATAAAACTAATCTTTTTCATCTTTAATCTACTTTCCACTTGCCCTAATTAATCCAACCCCAACATCTGAGGCCTGGCACCATCCAGGCCAAAACAGCCCACGATATCACATCTGCAATCTTCCATATGCCAATAACACACCGTAGTTGTATCGGGCACCATCCTCAAATGCAAAACCTCCCAAGCCCATAACATCTATGTCCAAAGACACAGGCAGATGGGAACATCACCACCTGCACAAAGATACTGTGTGAGACAGACTGCAGCAGTTCAAGGCAACTCATCATTACCTATTTAACTAGAATGAGAGGTGGGCAATCAAACAACACAAATGATCTGTTGCTGTTAGTTTTTTGGGGGGATTTTTTTTAGGCAAATACAGTACGAGTTTGGGAGGTTATTATATCTGTGTTATCAACTGTTTACATTTGTATTCCAGCCTTATTAATTATGTACTCGCAAGCTCTCTGTATTTGTTTTTTTTCTATGTTATGTTTGAAAATTAATAAAAAGATTTAAAAAGAAAGAAAGAACAAAAGATCTACCATATACAGAGAAACAGGTAGACAGCTGCCTGATGGCATGGCCAAAGGTCTACATTATCTTAGCATTAATGCATCAGCCAAAGTCCTAAGTTCAAGTCCTGTGAGCTTTGGCTGATGCATTAGTTCCATCTCAGAGCCCAAACTAAAGACAGTGATGAACCATGAGTAAATAACCAAAATCCAAACTGAATTACGACTTGTATTTAAAGAGCTATTCTTAAACAAAAAAAGTATCACTGTAGCTAACTGAGCGAAGAACAAGGTGTACACCTACACTCCCAAATACATTTTACACTATTTCATACAAATAAGCTTTACTGATTTTGATAAACTATAGTGTGCACAACAAAAACAAATGTGAGCAAGAATCTCACATTCAGAGAATAGCTCAGGCTCAGGCTGAAGTCCATTCAAATTTGTTAAGAACTTACCGGTTTCATTTATTTCAATTCTGGAGCCATTTGTTACTTTGTCCATTAACCGAATAAAGCTTGCTTCGAAATCTGAAAATACAATGAAAGTCACAAAGACATCTGGATATGAGAGTAGATTTATTTTGTGTATATTGCCAAAATTGCTTCAGTGCGCTATATACAAAAGATGGTGTTCCTGTTGTAGAGTTTACATAAAGTGTTCCCAGTACACATAATGCATGCCATCATGCCTGTTTAAACTCTTGCATAAGCCTCTGGTTGTCAGTGAGGTTTTGACAGGTCAAGGGAGCAACTCTTCAGCAGAACCACTCATTATAACTTACCGGTACTCATTTCTGAGAATCATTACTTTGATGTCCGTATGTATGGAATGACCTGTGAGGATGGCACACATACAAAAAGCTTTTCATTGTACCTCAGTATGGGACAACAATAAACCCAAATCAATTCCTTTGGCCAATAAAAATTTCTACTTCCAGTCTTCACAAATAAAGAGACACCACTATTTGTAACAGCACCTCACAATCATTAAAGCCAAAGTAAATTGTTTAATATGCTGGAAATATAAAAAAAGTTGGAAATGCTTGACATATTAGGCAGCACCTTTGAGGAGAGAGAGCATTTGTATTTTAGCTCCACAATCTTCATCAGAACATACCAATTCTCCACTATGAACCATCTTTAACTGTACATTTAGATTGGCACGATCCTAAGAATTCAAATGCCCCAGAAACAAGGATCCAATGTGGATTCAGTATTCAACTTCAGTTGTGCAACAAGTGCAGAAAATTCTTGGCAGAATAGCAAAGGTTCTCAACAAGTCATTTCAAAAATTTTAAATTCAAGTGACATCTGTGTTTTTGTTTTGGTAAAAATATGCTATAGCCTGAAAATACAAGTTAACTTATTGGATTTCAATTTTGTATTGTGCAATACCAATGATTCCTTCCATAAAAATGTCTGCAAACCAAATCCATCCTGGAAACATTGTACAAAATATCAGCAGCAGGAAGCTCCCAATCCTGAAGGACATGTTAATATCAGATTGCATTGCATGCATTGGAAATTTAGAAGCATCTCCAAATCATGAAGCACTTTATAAAACAATTTAGGTAATGACCAAGATCAATAGATATCAAATATGCTATGGACATATTATTTCTGTGGTGCAACATATTAACCATTTTATCCAATTGACAGAGCAGTTATCCTTTTAAGAAAAACTTCACTCAATTCTGTACATAGCTATCAACAAACAGATGACAGTGTTACCTAATGGATAAATACAGCTGAGAGAAGCACACTGCTATCTTTTCATGAAGTAGTGCAAGTGGCATCCTATGGAGCAGAGAACTGTTGGTTTAACAACTCATTCAAAAGATGGCACCCTCATGATACTTACTATACCAAACAATCAACATGGGTTGTATGTCCATCTCTGGAAAACAATGAATTCAGAATCCTTGGAAGCTGATAAGAGCGTTACCACGAAGCCACTGCTGAAACATCAACTATCACCATTTGTCAGTGGCTTCCTTATAAACACTGGCTGCACTTCAAAAAAAATACTTCACTGTTTGAAAATTCATACAGCACTATTTGAATGTGTTTTTCCCCTCTACCATAACTGCTAAACTTTGAGATATGTAATTAGCTGGGTTTCCATTTATATTATAGGTCTCATCTTGCACCGCTCATTTTTATTTATCATTTACACCTTTTAAATTTATGTTAATTATGTTTGCAATGTGCTGTGCTGCAGCTGTAAATAAAAACTAGTTTCATGGCATTTACACCATGTGTAAGTATGCTTACGACAATCACAAGCAGTGAATTCATTTCTAGAATTTAAGCACAGATCTCTGGAAACACACTAATATATAAACAGCACAATAAAAAGATCAGTTGTCCTCAGGACAACAAACAACAAAGCTCTTTTATAGAATCTCAAATTATGAAGTGTCATTATAAAACTGAGGAACATAATTGCAGAGATTCAGCGGCCTCTGAAAAATCTGAAGTTAATATACAGACAGGAAAGCAAATGATATTTTGGGCTTTATTATAAAATCTTGAGCAAATGAGCAAAGCCATCATGCTGAAATTGAATAGGACCATAGTGATGCCATAGCTGAAATACTGTGTACTGGTATATTTCCCTATCTCAAGGAAGGATTGAATTGACTTTATTTCTTACATCCTTCACATACATGAGTAAAAAGCTTTACATTATGTCTCTGTCTAAATGTGCATTCGTAGTAATTTATAATAATTTATAAGAAATAGAACAGTCAATGTAACATACAAATACATTCATATCAGAGTGAGTTAATCAGTCTGATAGCCTGGTCGAAGAAGCTGTCCCAGAGCCTGTTGGTCCTGGCTTTTATGCTACAGTACCATTTTTCGGATGGTAGCAGCTGCAATAGATTGTGGTTGGGGTGACACAGGTCCCCAATGATCCTTCAGGCCCTTTATTCACACCTATCTTTGTAAATGTCCCCAATCATGGGAAGTTCACAATTACAGATACACTGGGCTGTCCGCACCACTCTGGGCAAGAATCCTGCGATTAAGGGAGGTACAGTTCCCATACCAGACAGTGATGCAGCCAGTCAGGATCAATTGTATCCCTGTAGAAAGTTCTTAGGATTTGGAGGCCCATGCCAAACTTTCTCAACCGTCTGAGGTGAAAGAGGTGTTGTTGTAGCTTTTTCACGACACAGCTGGTGTGTACAGACCACGTGTGGGTGCCGAGGAACTTGAAGCTGTTCACCCTCTCAACCCCAGATCCACTGATGTCAATAGGAGTTAGCCCATCTCCATTCCTCCTGTAATCCACAACCAGCTCCTTTGTTTTTGCGACATTGAGGGAGTGGTTGTTTTCTTGACACCACTGTGTCAGAGAGATGACATCTTCCCTGTAGGCCACCTCGTTATTGCATGTGATATGGGAACTGCAACAAAAGTTTATTAGATCATGGCTAGGATATAACAACTGTCCTACAAGGGCAGATTAAACAGACTTAGCTTCCACTCTCTTGAGTTCTGAAGAACGTGAGGTGATTTAACTGGAATATAAAAGCTTCTGACAAGTCTTGACAAGGTAAATAATCAAAATCAGATTTAATATTACCAACATATGTCGTGAAATTGGTTAACTTTACAGCAGCAGTATAATGAATACATGATAAATATGTTCAATAGTTAAGTTAAATTAGTAGTACAAAAACAGAAATAAGCAAGTAATGAGGTAGCGTTCATGGGTTCAATGTCCATTTAGGAATCGGATGGCAGAGGGAAAGGAACTATTTCTGAATCAGAGTGTCTGCGTTCAGACTTCTATACCTCATTCCCACTGGTAACAGTGTGAAAAGAGCAAGTCCTGGGTGGTGGGGATCCTTAATGATAGACGCCACCTTCCTGAGGCACTGCTTCTTGAAGACGTCTTGGACACTACAGAGGCAAGTAAGTACCCATGGAGTTGACTAATTTTACAACTTTCTGCAAATAATTTTGACTTTATGCAGAAGCCTTGCCACCCCCCCCCCCCCCATACCAGATGGTGATGCAGCCAGTCAGAATGCTCTCCATGGTGCATTTGTAGAAGTTTTTGAGTGTTTTAGTTGACAAACCAAATTTTCTCAAGCTTCTAATGAAACATAGCCGCTGTCTTGCCTTCTTTACAGCTGCATCAATATGTGGCGACCAGGTTAGGTCCTCAGATATTGAAACGCAGGAACTTGAAATTTCACAGTCTCTCCACTTCTAATCTCTTTACCAGGAATACCCCCGCCAGTTGGTTGGCACAAGTTTTCACTGCCTTATCAGGTGCTCCATTAGGCCCTACCACCTTGCATGGGTTCACCCCCTTGAAAGACAGCCTGACATCAGCCTCCGAGACAGAGATCACGGGGTCATCGGATGCTGCAGGGATCCTCATAGCTGTGGTTTTATTTTCCCTTTCAAAGCAAGTATAAAAGAGGTTGAGCTTGTCTGATAGTGAAGCACTGCTGCCATTCATGATATTGGAAATAGGAAGTACTTGTAGGAAGAAATGGTCTGCCAGAGTTGACGTGCATCCATTGTTGCCTCTAACTTCTCCTGGAATTGTTCCTTGGCTCTTGAAATAGCCCTCCACAAGTCATATGTGGTTTTCTTATACAGAGCTACATTGCCAGACTTATATGCCACAGATCTAGTCTGTTCACTAAGAACCTCCTGGTTCATTCACAGCTTTTGGTTTGGGTACGTAAGGTAAGTTTTTGTAGGCCCACACTCATCCATACAGGGTGTAATGAAGTCAATGACAACTGTGGCATATTCATCCAGACTTGAAAATGACTCCCTGAGCACAGTCCAGTCCACCAATTCAAAGCAGTCCTGTGCCTCACTTGTCCATACCTTCTCGGCCTCAGTACTGGTGCTGAAGTCTTCAGTCTCTGCCTATACTTGGAGTAGAAATACCGGCAGGTAATTGTTTCGGCATCTCTGCACACCATGCTACTCAGGGACATGTTAATGTTATTTTACGACTCTATGTGCTGTAACGTAACTATGTGTGCCGTGTGTGAATACATGTACTGTGTTGTGCATCTTGGCCCCAAAAAAACAATGTTTCATTTAGCTGTATACATGTGTATAGCTGTATGACAATAAACTCAAATTTGTTTCCCTTTGCTGAAGGGTCTAGAACAAGCAGCTGTAATCACAAAATAAAGGCCCAGCCAGGACTGAGCTGGGAAAATATTTCTTCACCAAGAGGTAGTGAACCCACACAAGAACATATGCACTTAAAGCGTTTACAGTGACAGCAAACAGAGAATACAGATTTATTAATTGGCATAAACAGAAGAAATGACACTGTCTTTAACACAGTAGACTGTTACAATCTGGAAAGGTCTAGTAAAAGAAACCAAATAAATAACTGGGCTAAGAGAGCAAATAATCAAACTGTAGATTAAAGGAGCTGACAATGAACTGAATGGCCCGTGTTAACTGATTTAAGTGTTCACACAAGTACTTAAATGTTGTGAGAGTACCAACTTCCATCACCCTCTCACACAGTAGAGTCCAAACACCCTCTGGTGAATAAACCGTTCCTCATATTCCCTCTTACCTGCTTGTCAGCTTAAACCTATTGTTTTGATTATAAGTACATCTACTATGGGAAAATGTTTACACCCGTCTATCCTCCTGATGAAGGGTTTCGGCCAGAAACGTCGTCACTACCTCCTCCCATACATGCTGTCTGGCCTGCTGAGTTCTGCCAGCATTTTGTGTTTTTATCTATCCTACCTATGTCGCATACCGGTAATTTGTACTTTTATCAGGTCCTGAAATCCCAAGGAAAAAAACAAACCAAGTCTCTCTTCATAGCTGCGTTATTCCAATTCAGACAACATTCTCGTGAACATCCTCTGCACCTTTCTCCAGTGCACTCACCTCCTTTTTCTAGTGCGTTGATCAGAACTGAACACAATATTCCAGCTGTGGTCTTACTAAAGTTTTATATCAGATCGTACAAAGACTTACATTGCTTTACCAAATATCATTCTATATGAACTATCCACAAATATCACACCAGCTGCAAGTATATTAATTTCAACTCTTACATTCACACCTAGTCCATCAAAAATCATTGCCTAATCATTCAGGTTACCCCAGCTCACAAGCAATACAAGGGGGTGGAGAGAAACAGAAACAAATGAAGCATCTCCTCGCTATGGAACCACAGTAAACCCGGACAGTCGGTGGTCACAACACGCTGCGGCTTCACCGAGCATAGCTGGGTGAACAACACGGTGCGGCAACTGACGTACCGCTATCCCTCACAGCAGCCCGGCCGCTCACCCACCGCGCTCCCTGGCCACGCCGCGCACACTCACCACGCAGGCCAGGTTCCATCTCTTGGCTCCGGATTGCGGCGATACGCACCGAGCGGCCGCTCAGGGTGGCAAGCGTGAGTCGCAGCCTCAAGAACCGGGCTCCTTCCCAGCGCAGCGTCCGGCTGCTGCCCGCCATCTTGCAGGCCGCGCACGTGGTGCATCCGGATCAAGCCCCGCCTACCGGGCTGCAGCTCCGCTCTTTCTGACTCAGATCACCCCAATTGGTCGGTAACTCCGCCCATCTAAATTAGATCACGCCCATTGGTTTGGAACACCGCCCAGTTTTGTTGAGTACCTGTACATGCAGGTGTATTGGGTAATGAAAGGGCAGGCGATATGGCAAAGCAGGCACTTACTAAATCGGAGGTAGAGATTATAGACAATATAGGAAAGCATGAAGCCAAATCTTGTATTAGGCTATCTGGGACTGGAAAATGTGGGATAGGAGTAGGACAGAGAGGTGGTATTACAATTTGTTTCCATCGGTTCAGGAGAGGCGCCTTTTGAGAAGGAATGGGAAGGAAGATGAGTGGTTGGCGAGATTGAGGTTTGCACTCCACTTTGACACCTGTTGGGAAGCATGGGAGTGGGTGGTGTGATTTTTGTAAAGGTCCCAGAGACAATGGAACATGTGATCATGGAGTGCCACAGATGGAACATAGGAAGCTGCTTAGGCAATTATTGGGTAGATCTGGTCTGTGATAGATATTGGTCATTAATCCATCCATTGAGCTACTGTTAGCATAGTCATTAAAGGGATGATGTCCCTGAATGATTTAGTAAAAGAATCAGAATCAAAATCAAGTTTAATATCACTGACGTATGTCATGAAACTACATATGTCGGTGATATTAAAAGTCAAAGTTGTGTAGAATTGTAGAAATGAGAAAAAAAACTTCTATAGCAGAAACAACAGCAATGCAAATTAATAACATGCCAGGGAAGGTGCCTGAGGAGGACTGAAAAAATTATATGTGGAAGAAACTATTCCACATATCATACAATGAGACAGGCCCACACAGGGACATAATTACATCTCAAACACAAGGGATTCTGCAGATGATGGAAATCCAGAGCAACACATGAAATGCTGGAGGAACTCAGCAGATCAGGCAGCACCAATGGAAATGAAGAAACAGTCAATGTTTTTGGGTCAAGACACTTCTTCAGGACTGGAAAGGAAGGGGGAAAATGCCAGAATAGGAAGGACTAGCTAGAAGATAAAAGGCGAAGCCAGGTGGGTGGGAAAGGTAAAGGGCTGGAGAAGAAGGAATCTAATAGAAGAGGAGAGTGGGCCATGGGAGGAAGGGGAGAAGGAGAGGCACAGGGGGAGGTGACAGGCAGGAGAGGGGAGGAAATAAGAGGCCAGAGTGGGGAATGGAAAGAGAGGTAAGGGGGAGGGGAAACTTTACTGAAAGAAGTAATCTATTCATGTTATCAGGTCAGAGGCTACCTAGACAGAGGCTGGTAGACCAAAATGTTGGAACGGGAATGGGGAAAGGAATTAAAATAGGAAATTCCACTTTTGGTGGATGGAGCAGAGGTGCTTGACAAAGTGCCCCTCCCCTCCCCTCCCCCCCCCCACCCCACAATTTATGTCGGCTCTCACTAATATAGAGAAGGCCACATTGGGAATGCCAGATACAACAGATGAACCCAACAAATTTGCAGGTGAAGTGTTGCCTCACCTCAAAGGACTGTTTGGGGCCCTGAATAGAGGTGAGGGACAAGGTGAATGGGCAGGTGCAGTAATTCTGTCACTTGCAGGGATATGTGCCAGGGAAGAGATTAGTGGGGAGGAACGAGTGGACAAGAGAATCAGGGAGTGATCCCTGCAAAAAGTGGAGAGTGAGGGGGGAAGGAGTAACAATGTGTTTGGTGACAGGATCCCATAAGATTGTAGATGCTGTAGAGAATTATGTGTTTTTTTGTGGAAGCTCATGGAGTGGTAGGTGAGGGAAGAGCTCTATCCCCATTAAGGGGGTGGGAAGATAGGGTGACTGCGGATGTCCACGAAATGGAGGAGATGTAGGTGAGGGTAGCATCAATGGCGTAGGAATGGAAACCCCATTCTTTCAAGAAGGAGGATGTCCCTGATGTCCTGAAAAGGAAAGCCTCATCCTGGGAACTGAGAAAAGGGAATAGCATTTTACAGGAGACAGCATGGGAAGAGGTACAGTCAAGATAGCCTGGCCTGCTGAGTTCCTCCAGCATTTTGTGTGTGTTGCCAAGAGAGCTCTGGGATTCAGTAGGTTTATAAAAGATGCCAGTAGACAGCTAGTTTCCAGAGTGGGAGACAGAGAGATTGAGAAAGGGGAGGAGGGTGTCAGAAAAGGACCAAGTGAATTTAAGGGCAGGGCAAAGTTAGAGACAAAGTTGATTAAATTGACGAACTCAGCATGGGTGCATGAAGCACCCATGTAGTTGTCAATGTAGTGCAGAAAGAGTTAGGGAGCATTACCAGGGAAAGCTTGGAACATGAACTGTTCTACATAACCAATGAAAAGGCAGGCATATCTGGGGCCCATGTAAGTGCCCATGGCTATCCCCGAGTTTGTGCAAAATGGGAGGAGCTGGAAGAGAAATATTTGAAAGTGAGAAACACACACAAAATGCTGGAGGAACTCAGCAGGCCAGGCCGCATCTATGGAAAAAAGTACAGTCGACGTTTTGGGCCAAAACCCTTCGGCAGGATTTTGAAAGTGAGGACCAGCTCTACCAGAAGGAGGAAAGTGGTGGTGGAGTGGAACTGGTCGTATGTTTTGTTGAGAAAGAACTTAAGGTTTTCTTCATGTGTATCGAGAATAAGTGTATTGGGACTAGATATTCACGGTGAAAATGAGGCAGTCAGAGCCAGGGAATTGCAAGTTGTTGAAGAGATCAAGAGCATGTGAAGTGTCACGGATGTACATAAGAACATAAGAAATAGGAGCAGGAGTAGGCCATCCGGCCCATCAAGCCTGCCCCCCATTCAATAAGATTATGGCTGATCTGTCCGTAAACTCAGCTCCATCTACATGCCTTTTCCCCATAACCCTTAATTCCCCTACTATGTAAAAATCTATCTAACTGTATCTTAAATATATTTAGTGAAGAAGCCTCAACTGCTTCCCTGGGCAGAAAATTCCACAGATTCACCACTCTCTGGGAAAAACAGTTTCTCCTCATCTCCTTCCTAAATCTTCTCCCCTGAATCTTGAGGTAATGTCCCCTAGTTCTAGTTTCACCTACTAATGGAAACAACTTTCCTACTTCTATCTTATCTATCCCTTTCAAAATGGTGTATGTTTCTATAAGATCCCCTCTCATTCTTCTGAATTCCAGGTGACTCAATCTCTTCTCATAGGTTAAACCCTTCATATCTGGAATCAACCTGGTGAACCACCTCTGCACTGCCTCCAAAGTCAGTACATCCTTCCTCAAGTATAGAGGCCAGAACTGCACAAAGTGCTCCAGGTGCGGCCTCACCAGTACCCTGTATAGTTGCAGCATGACCTCCCTGCTCTTGAATTCAATCCCTCTAGCAATAAAGGCCAACATTCCATTTGCCTTCTTAATAACCTGTTGTACCTGCAAGCCAACTTTTTGTGATTCATGAACAAGCACTCCCAAGTCCCTTGCACAACAGCATGCTGCAATCTTTCACCATTTAAATAATCATCAGCTCTTCTATCATTCCTTCCAAAGTGGATGAGCTCGCATTTACCAACGTTGTATTCCATCTGCCAGACCTTGGCCCACTCACTTAACCTATCTATATCCCTCTGCAGACTCTCCACATCCTCTGTACTATTTGCTTTTCCACTCAGTTTAGTGTCATTCAGCAAATTTTGCTATGCTACACTCAGTCCCCTCTTCCAAATCATCAATGTAAATGGTAAACAGCATGTAGGTGGGAAGGGACTAAACCAAGTGGGATAGAATGGAGTCAACAAGGTATGTGGACATGAGTTCAGTGGGGCAGGAATAGGCAGAGACAATTGGTCTGCAGACCGTTAGTTTTGTGGATCTTGGGTAGGAGGTAGAAACAAGCAGTGCAGGATAAGGGAACTGTGAGTCTGGTGGCAGTGGATGGGAGTTCTCCAGAGCTGATAAGGTTAGAAAGAAATAAATCTTTCAATTGAACAAAGTGGGTGGAGACAAAAAATATGTTTTATATGAGAATGAATTCAGCTGGGAAAAGGCTGGAGGCAGGGAGTACTTGGTGGGCCTCTGTTTAGCAAAACAAGGGGCCATCAGATGACTCTAGTGTGGAATATAGGTTTAAAGGGATATCCATGCTGAAAATGAACCCATAAGAATCAGGAAACTAAAAAACTGTCACAATGGTGGATGTGACAGCTGGAAGATGGAAGAATTTGAACAAGGCGAAGAGAATAATATCAAGCAAAAAAGATATATGTCTGTGGGACAAATGCTCAGTTGAAGCAATGGGTCCACGTGTGGAGATGTGAGGTTAGGGACTCTGATGCTGGAAGATCTAGAAGGAAAATATCCAGAGGAAACAAGGCTTACAATGGTAATAAAAAGCCCTGAAATTTGTGCAAAGAAAATGGTATTTAAATATTTGTGCAATTGAAGATTGTCATTGTCTTCATTGGCCTAAAATTATACTGGAGCTTAAAGAATACATTAAAAACGGTGATATTTGCTTGGTGCATACAAAATGCTGCAGGAACTCAGCAGGTCTGGCAGCATACGATTAGTTGGCATTCATCTGTCTCGAAGGACAATGGGTGATAATCATTATCATCACAAGCCTGGGTGGAAGGTATGGAGATCCTGAGATGCCCAGTCGTCGAGATCCCCCACTTGGCCTCACCAGTGTAGTCCAAAGGAAATCATTTAAAGCAGTACATCAGCTGTGGGATTGAGTACAAGAGCTGTGAGGTAATGTTACAGTTATATAAAACCTTGGTCAGACTCCACTTTGAGTAATGTGTCCAGTTCTGGTCAGCTCACTACAGGAAGGATGCGGATACTATAGAGAGAGTGCAGGGGAAATTTACGATGATATTGCTTGGATTGGAGAGTATGGCTTATGAGAATAGGTTGAGTGAACTTGGCCTTTTCTTCTTGGAGAGACGGAGGATGACAGGGTGTATAAGATGATGAGGGGCATTGATTGCGTGGATAGCCAGAGGCTTTTTCCCAGAGCTGAAATGGCTAGCATGAGAGGGCATAGTTTTAAGGTGTTTGGTAATAGGTACAGAGGGGATGTCAGGGGTAAGTTTTTCACACAGAGAGTGGTAAGTGCGTGGAATGCACTGCCGGTGGCGGTGGTGGAAGTGGATGCAATAGGGTCTTCTAAGATTCTCTTAGACAGTGAAATGGAGCTTAGAAAAATAGAAGGCTATGCGCTAGGGAAATTCTGGGCAATTTCTAGAGTAGGTTACATGGTCGGCACAACATTGTGGGCTGAAGGGCCTGTAAGGTGCTGTAGTTTCTATGTTCAATATATTTGGCACCAGCTTGGCTGCAGGAGCTGCCGGAAAGATGTTCTGAGACACCCCACCCACCTTGGGGGCTCCACTCTGAGGCTGCCCAGAAGGCAGTGGAGCTATTTACCCATAGCTGGGGTCTGGTTCATGAGCACCAGGGTGTGCCCACACACTGGTGGGTCTGTATGCTCCGTGTGCAGGAGCCAGACCTCCTCCACATTCTCTGTAGTTCAGCCCGAGTCCAAAAGGAGTTCAGTTTCCATGTGCTGCCAGCGAGGAGGTACTACACGAGGCTTGGCATTGGACAGGCTATGCACCAGCAGGGAGAGACTTAGCTTTCCTTTTTACAAGACAGCTAGCCAAAGGTGGAAGCTGAAAGTGATAACGACAAGCACAATCACAACATTATCATGACACTGCCACACTAGACGCATCACAACAGACATTTAGGCAGCATATATACAAAAGATAAACAGTCCATGTTTCAAGGGAGGACACTTCATAACGGTTGAATGTTGACTCTTTATTCCTCTCCTTCAACACTGCCCTACCTGCTGAGCAACTGCAGAACCCTGTGTGTGCCACTCCAGATCTACAGCATTAGCAGAATCTTGTGTCAATGATAGCCATATCCCATTGTGGTGCTGCCCCTGAGCAAGGAATGATCCATTCTAACAATCAGGTAGAGTTGAGTTTTCATTCCTCAAAACTGTGTGTGTGTGTGTGTGTGTGTGTGTGTGTGTGTGTGTGTGTGTGTGTGTGTGTGTGTGTGTGTGTGTGTGTGTGTGTGTGTGTGTGTGTGTGTGTGTGTGTGTGTGTGTGTGTGTGGTCTCTCTCACACACACACACACACACAAAAAGAAACACCAGCTGACCTCAGCAAACTGTGCTAAAACTTTTCAGCAATTGCTTCTCTCATCCTCTGATTCTAAAATATACAGCTTATCAGACCACAAAACGCAGGCATAACAAAATTACTATTTAGATTTGCATCCTGAATCTCTAGATCTTGTGCTTAAAAAATAATTTCTTAGAACAGATTTAGAAAGATTTCTTAGAACAGTCACTAATTTCTACTTTGGATTTTCTGCTGCCCTGATTTATTTAGGCAGCACAAAGCCGACAATGACATTAAGCCTCTTAATTCAGTGACACTATTTGAAATACACTAACATTCACAAAGCACAGCAGAGCAAGCTCAGTCCTTCATTACAAATCGTTAATACTATTCTGCAGGAACTATTTACCTTTCTTTAAATTTCTTTGGCATATTTAAGTTCACCAAGTATGGAACGTCAAGGGCCTGAATGCGGTGGGTTCAAGAGGCAACTTCATAACTTGTTACTGCAGACATCGTATCATGAATGCAAGGAAGCAACTTCTAACCTTATTGGAAAGAATCACCTACGATTGGGAACTGTTCTGAAGCATGACCCCAGAGGTTCTATGAAAGTCAACAATCTCCAGAAACTCGATGCAATACTCAAACAGCTCTGGTCACGTAAGTCACATATCTGCCATTGATGCTAATCGACAGCCACCAACATAATGGAAGGGTATGTGCTTTTACACTTTCTATTGTTATTTTGAGATCAGTTTGGTTAAACATTGATTATTTTCTCTGAGGAGAAAAGGGTAAAGAGATCTATGACCTCAGTACACTGGCAATGAGGTCATATGAGCAGTTTAGTTCTTTTTACAGGTCTCCATAAAACAGACTGTCTCCAATTTACAAAAATTAAAATCGTTTTTTAATATATCTATATTTTTCTAACAATTAAGTAACAATTAATAGCTTACCCTCCGGGATTACACTTTTCCCAGATTACTTCTCTCCAGGACTACACACTCCCAGCACTGCTTCGGGAGGGCATACTTTAACAGATAACAAAGTGAGCATTGTTCCTAGTGAAAATGTCTGGAGTAAATTTAGAACCAAGGCTCAGTAGCTTAAAGCAAGCTGTTCCCCTTTCAAGATGAAGTGGTGAAATATTTTCCCTTAAGATTGTGCGTCTTTGCAACACACTTTCTCAAAGGGCGATGTAAATCATAACCTGATTCATTATCACTGTCTACATGACGTGAAATGTGTTGTTTTGCATAAGTAGTACAGCACAAAGATTTACTATAAATCTCAAAACAACTAGTGCAAAAATAGGAATAATGAGGTCATGTTCAAGGACCATTCAGAAATATGATTGTGGAGGAAAGAATCTATTTTGGAATTGTTGAGTGTGGGTCTTTGTGCTCCTGTATCTCCTCCCTGATTGTAATAACAAGAAGAGGGCATGTCCTGGATGGCGAAGGATCTTAATGCTGCTGCCTTCATGAAAGAACATCTCTTGAAGATGTCCTCAATGGTGGAGACAGTTGTGCCTATGATGGAGCTGGCTGTATATACAACACCTTGCAGCATCTTGCAATTCTGCAATGAAACCTGTGATACAACCAGGTAAAATGCTCTTCACCGTACATCTATAGAAATTTCCAAGTATCTTTGGTGACATACCAAATCTCCTCAAACTCCCAGTGAAGTAGAGCTGCTGGTATACTTCCTTTCTGATTGCATCCATGTGTTGGTCACAGGATAGATCTTGGGAGATACTGACACCCAGGAACATGAAGCTGCTTAGCCTTTCCACTGTTGACCCCTCAGTGAGGACTGGTTTGTGTTCTCCCGACATTCCCTTGCCAAAGTCCACAATCAATCCCTCTTCTCGCTGATATTGAGCGCGAGGTTGTTCTTCTGATACCACTCAACCAGTCGCAACTTGAGATTTGATCAACAACCGTCATGCCATCTGCGAATTCATAGATGACATTTGAGCTGTGCCTGGCCACGCAGTCATTAGTGTAGAGGGAGCAGAAGAGTGGGCTAAACACGCATTCCCGAGGTGTCCCTATCACCGATATGTACTGACTGTAGTCTCCCGATAAGGAAATTGAAGATCCAATTGCACCGCGTTTAGAAGCTTGGTTACTAATACTGAGGGATGATGGTATTGAACGACGAGTTGTAATCCGTAAACAGCAGCGCAATGCATATTTTGCTGTTGTCTATGTGCTGCAAAGCAGAATGGAGAGCCAGAGAGATTGCATCCACTGCAGACCCGTCACAGCAGCAGGCAAAATGGAGTGGGTCCCCTTAATCCTTAGCATCAACAGCCTCTCGAAGCACGTTATTATGGTAAACGTGAGTGCTCTAATATTTTAAGGCAAGGCAGATAGATCCCTGATAAGCAAGGAGGTGGAGGAATAGAGTTGAAGGCACAATCGAATCAGCCTTGAACAGCCTACTCGCGTTCCTGTTCTCTGGGTTACTTTCCCCGGAAAACAACGCAACTGTCAGACTGTTATCCTCCTGCACCGCAACCTTTCCAACGCGCATTTGTAATTGATTTCACGCTTCCACGACTTGCTTTCCGTTGCACTATTGCTGCACCACTTCGCTACATCGCCGACTCCCGCCCCCGAGGGTTCCTCCTCCCATTCACTGTCACTTCCTGCCGAGGAGCCGTGGTACCAGCTCTTGCACTGAGCTAAGTCCCTGTTGCTGCCGAGCGGACAGAAGCTGCCGCTGGGGTCCCATCGCTGACGGGGAGTGGGAACTGCCGAAATATCCCTAACCATGGGGGCTCGGGCGTTGTTCCGGGCCCTCATCATGGGTCCTCCCGGCTCGGGGAAAGGCACCGTGTCCGAGCGCATTGTCAGCACCTTCGGGCTGAAGTACGTCGCCAGTGGGGAGCTGCTGCGGGATAACATCCGCAGGAAGACCGGTAGGTGGGGTGTGGGGGTGAGCTTAGAGCGAGTCTGGCGTAGCAGCACTGCTCTTGACCCGCTCTTCCCCTTCCCCCGGCTCCCTTTCTACTGGTGGGCAGGGGATGGAGGGGAGACAGCGGCCGGAATGGACCCATGTATCCCGAGTGCCCTGTGTAATGAGAGTGCTTGGGGACTCGCGCTTGACTCTGCGCTGTTACTCACCCAAAGACTGCAGAATGTGGGTGAAGATAACACTATGGACTGGCCTCATTAACTGATTTTCTCTTTGTGCACGCCCCCCCCCCGGTGGTTAACTCTGAGTCCAAAGGTTGGAACATCGCCTCTCCCGCTCCGGAGATCGTAGTCTAAAGGTCTGGAGGAGGAGGCGCGCCTGTCTATTAACACTCAGGAAACGTGGGCCCCGCCACCGTTATTCTTTAACGAATAACAGCCAGTATAAGACCTTGTAATCTGTTTTATATCACAAAGGCTGATTAATATCAAAGTGTACTTCACTGGTGACAACGCACTTTGAGTGCCTTGAAATTATTATACAAATACAAGTTCAACGTTTTCGTGGAAACAATGAATAGATCTTATATTGCAAAATGGGAACAGTTGGGACAAAACATAAACAGTTGATGGTGCAATATACAATAGTTATCATCGTTAGGTGGGGAAATGTTATTATTGATTCACAGTTCATGTGTTCAGTTTTTTGTTCCTCTCAGTTGGGTGGAGATCTTTATCTGGTGAAAATAACAAACAATTGCACAGTAAACAGTTGTATAACACCATTCGCCCCATCAAGTCTGCTCCACCATTCTATCATAGCTGATTTATTTAATGTCAACCCCATTCTTCTGCCTTCTCCCCATAACCTTTGACATCCTTACTAGCCAATAACCTATCAACCTCCACTTTAATGACTTGGTCTCCACAGCCACCAGTGACAATGAATTCCACAGATTCACTGCTCTCTGGCTAAAACAATTCCTCCTCATCTCTGTTCTAAAGGGACATCCTTCCATTCTGAGGCTGTACGCTCAGTCTGAGATTCTCCCACCATTGGAAATATCCACTCTATTTACGCTTTTCAGCAATATATTACTTACTTTTTAAATTACTATTGAAAAAAAACATGACAGCTTCCTTTATATAAAGAAAAGCACTGAATAGAAAGAGGAGACATAATTACAGCCTTTAGGATCGCTGCCATCTGAGAGGTGAGGTTGAGAAACATGCTGAGTGAGTATTTTTCCACAACTTGCTTTTGTTGCCTGTTTTGCATGCACAGCAGCTCTGAAAAGGAAGGGCTTAAACTAGTTAAAGATTTAAGTGTTTCATGTAACTGCTCTTCAATACAGGATTGAGAAATTCAGTTAAACTTAAACTTTATGTGGCATACAGTTTGTGTTCATTTAATTGACGTGAGTTATGTTAGTTTTATATTTAAATGTTGATTATAGCAGCATTTTGAAAGTACCTTTCCCTTTATTAGCTATCTCAAGGCTGATAGAAACTGTGTATTGAGAATGAAATACTCTGCCTTTGCTGAGGGTACAGCTGGTCAATCTGAAATATTAAGGAAGGAAATAAATTTTCAGTTTGTAGTGATCTTGCACATTCTGTAGCATAAGATGAAATGAAGTCCTTTTGAAACATGTTTACTTTCACAATGTAGGAAAATGCTATTATCACTGTTTCCTAATACTGTATTTGAAATGCTTGATTTTTCCTTTTTTCCTGCTAAATTACATAATGTTACATAATTATCCATGCAAATGAATATTATATAAATTATATAAAATATTATGTGCAAAATGCATAACTAACCATTAAATACATAATTGGTTATATTACTCTCCATCTGCCACTTTACCAACCACTCTCATACTCCTCTGCTGATTACCTTTATAGCTCACTTTCCGACAAGGCTTTGTATTATCTGTAAACCTGGATATCTCACGCTCTATTTTAAACCAAATCAATGATGTTCAAGTAGTTTGTAATAGCGATCCTTGTTGCAACTGTTTAGAACCTGAAAAAGATTGGGAGCTCACATTACCAAGTACCTACACAGCATCCGTCAGAAAAAGCAGGATCTCCCAGTGGCCAACCACTCCAGTTCTACTTCCCATCCCCATCCCAACATGTCGGTCTATGGCCGCCTCTACTGCTGCAATGAGGCCACACTCAGGTTGGAGGAGCAATATCTTGTATTCCATCTGGGTAGCCTCCAACCTGATGGCATGAACATCAATCGCTTGCCCCTTCGCCATTCCCATTCCTGCTTTCCTCTCTCACCTCATCTCTTTACCTGCCCACCTCCTCCCTCTGGTGCTTCTCCCTCCTTTGCTTTCTTCAATGGTCTTCTACCCACTCCTATCAGACTCTCCCTCCTCCAGCCCTGTATCTGTTTCATCAATCAGCTTCCCAGCTCTTTATTTCACTCCTCCCTTTCCCCACTCCCCCTCCTAGTTTCACCTATCACCTGCTACCTTGTACTTCTTCCTCCCCTCACCTTCTTGCTCTAACTTCTCATCTTTTCTAGTCGTGATGAAGGGTTTTGGCCTGAAACATTGACTGTACTCTTTTCAATAGATGCTGCTGAGTTCCTCCAGCATTTTGTGTGTGTTGCTTCCATTTCCAGCATCTGCAGATGTTCTTGTCTTTGAACACCTGCTTATTCCTTTTCTCCTTCCATACTTCTTCTAACATACCACTTCGAATCACACAAACTCTCATTTTATGTAACGGCCTTTCATGCACTAATTTATTAGCTGTCTTCTGAAAATCCAGACACATCACAGCCACTGATTGCCCTGCTCTGCTGTGCCAGTTGTATTACAAAGAAGCCTGCGTGATACTCGGCCTACTTGGACTCACAGTATTATCCTCCCCTTGATTCCTCCAATATCCAAAAAAAAACACCTCCATCGCAGTTTTGAGCCCTCTGGGGTACAGAATTCCAAGTATTCACCATCATCTGAGTAAAGATGTTTCTTCTCTTTGTTTGTAGACTGTAGATGTCAAAGATTGACATTAGCTCCTCTATTTCTGGGTATCACCATTGTCTGTCATTGTTTGAATTGCCACTCTCAGTCTGTACCTGATGTTCTAGACTTTGCTGTATTTAGTGTGTGATGTTGCATTTCCTAAACTTCAAGTTCAAAGTTCAGAGTAGATTATTATCAAAGTACATATATGTCACCATATACTACCCTGAAATTCATTTTCTTGCGAGCATTCACAATAGATACAAAGAAAAGCAGTAGAAACAATGAAAAACCACATAAAGAAGGACAAACAACACGCACAAGACAACAAACTGTGCAAATATAAAAAGTAATAATAAATAAACAAGCAATAAATATTTAGGACATGAATTGTAGAGTCTGAAAAAGTGAGTCCAAAGTTTGTGGAATCAGTTAAGTGTTCGAGTGTGTGTAGCTATCCTTTCTTGTTCAAGAGCCTGGTGTTTGAGGGTAATAACTGGGTATGGGACGAGGCTTCTGTACTGCCACAATGTTTGAGAAGGTTTTTCCAAGATTTTGATCCAACGTTGCTGCACATCCCTACAAGGTAGAACAATGTACCATTAAAATCTCGTGTGGGAGGATCACTGGAAAGTCTATGTTTCTTTTATTACAGTGACTGGTGCTGTAATTTTGCTTTTGATTGCACAACTCGGGCCAGTGAGATTGGCAATCAAATGTAATCCATTTAGTAATTCCGTTCAAACATTAACTTCAGCTTAGACATTGTTGGGTGACTGAGATTCAGATTTACTTATCATAAATACGACAAAATATACAGTGAAATGGGTCATCTGGGTTAACAACCAACACACCTAAGGATGCACTGGGGGCAGCCTGCAAGTGTCGCCACATATTCCACTGCCAGCGTACCATGCCCACAATGTTCAGCAGAACAACACCATCAGCAACAACAACACCAGCAAAACAAGCTCCTTTTCCACCCTTCCACCCACTCACTTACACAGACAAGCCTCCAACCCCATACATGCTGCCTCACTGTTTAAAAAAAAGACAGGCTCCCTCTGGGCCTCCAGTCCTTGACCTCGTGGGTGATGCCATTTGATTTAGCTGCTTTGATTGTGGTCTAAGGGAAGTCCACATTTAGAAATGTTTTCTAAAGATGAGAATTGGTGTTTGTCAACTGATCTTCAATGGACCCAAACATGATGTGAAAATCTAGCAAAGTTTGTAACCCCTAGTTCTAAAGTCACTTCTTCCTCCTGAACATATTACCATTACCCCCCCACAAGAACACACTGGGAAAACAAACAGAGTAGGGTTCTGGCTCCATCATTGAATCTGATTGTGGCTGAAGACCTCCTCTCTTGTGGCAGTTCTCCCCAGCTCTCAGTTCCCTGGAATTCCAAGATTTTATACCTTCCTACTTAAATATCCCTAATAATCCCATCTTCACAATCATCTGGGGTGAAGAATTCCATAAATTTCACACCATGTGTGACAAGAAATTCCTACATGCCTGAGTTTTAAATGGAATGTTATAAATGACCACTCCTTAATTGTGTATATATGGACCTCCTTTTGAGATTCTCTCATGTCCACTTCTGTACATCTCATGAAGATTCTCCTAAGTGCCAAGGAAGGCAGATCCAACATTTTCAGCCAGGGAAAATCCTCTCATTTCATATTGACAAGGTTCCACACGGTAGGCTTATTCAGAAAGTCAGAAGGCATGGGATCCAGGGAAGTTTGGCCAGGTGGATTCAGAATTGGCTTGCCTGCAGAAGGCAGAGGGTCGTGGTGGAGGGAGTACATTCAGATTGGAGGGTTGTGACTAGTGGTATCCCACAAGAATCTGTTCTGGGACCTCTATTTTTCGTGATTTATA
The DNA here is from genome assembly GCF_048418815.1 of Hemitrygon akajei. Lineage (NCBI taxonomy): Eukaryota > Metazoa > Chordata > Chondrichthyes > Myliobatiformes > Dasyatidae > Hemitrygon > Hemitrygon akajei. Next base: position 48,095,689 of record NC_133129.1, read on the forward strand.
TTAACGACCTGGATGTGGGGGTAGAAGGGTGGGTTGACAAGTTTGCAGACGACACAAAGGTTGGTGGTGTTGTAAATAGTGTAGAGGATTGTCGAAGATTGTAGAGAGACATTGATAGGATGCAGAAGTGGGCTGAGAAGTGGCAGATGGAGTTCAACCCAGAGAAGTGTGAGGTGGTACACTTTGCAAGGACAAACTCCAAGGCAGAGTACAATGTAAATGGCAGGATACTTGGTAGTGTGGAGGAGCAGAGGGATCTGGGGGTAGATGTCCACAGATCCCTGAAAGTTGCCTCACAGGTAGATAGGGTAGTTAAGAAAGCTTATGGGGTGTTAGCTTTCATAAGTCGAGGGATAGAGTTTAAGAGACGCGATGTAATGACGCAGCTCTATAAAACTCTAGTTAGGTCACACTTGGAGTACTGTGTCCAGTTCTGGTCGCCTCACTATAGGAAGGATGTGGAAGCATTGGAAAGGGTACAGAGGAGATTTACCAGGATGCTGGCTGGTTTAGAGAATACGGATTATGATCAGAGATTAAGGGAGCTAGGGCTTTACTCTTTGGAGAGGAGGAGGATGAGAGGAGACATGATAGAGGTGTACAAGATATTAAGAGGAACAGACAGAGTGGACAGCCAGCGCCTCTTCCCCAGGGCACCACTGCTCAATACAAGAGGACATGGCTTTAAGGTGAGGGGAGGGAAGTTTAAGGGGGATATTAGAGGAAGGTTTTTCACTCAGAGAGTGGTTGGTGTGTGGAATGCACTGCCTGAGTCAGTGGTGGTGGCAGATACACTAGTGAAATTTGAGAGATTACTAGACAGGTATATGGAGGAATTTAAGGTGGGGGGTTATATGGGAGGCAGGGTTTAAGGGACGGCACAAAGTTATGGGCCGAAGGACCTGTAATGTGCTGTACTATTCTATGTTCATATCAAGTATCATGTCTCAAATGACTTGTGTACAGTATCTATCCCAGGATACTCTCTCATTTGAACCAGTGATTCAGTGCTGGTTCCACTCTTCAAATCTCTCTGTGAGGTAGAATTCAAAGAGGACCAGGCCTGGCAGGGTGCATTCTCATTCAACAGATGTCTGTCATTTTGTGTACAAAGTCAATGAATTTCAATAAAATAAATAATCCGGATAATTTGTTTGGGATTTAGTGAAGAAGGTGGAGTTAATTTTGTCTGCAACATCTAAAGCAAATTGTTGCTCTCCCTATAACCTCCCGAGCTCTTTGCCTTCAAGCTGATGGACTCAGCTGGATGTTTGATGTAGAGCAGGTACGATGCTGCCCTACGATGTTGGTCATGTTTTCCTCTGCTCCATTCTCTGGAATCAAATGTGAACACAAAGTGTAACTTTCTTGCTGTTATACCGTCGGGGAGATGGGAATGGATTCTGAGTGGCACAATTAGTGAAGCTGCTCCTCAGCGCTCCAGTGATCCAGGTTCAGTCTGGACCTCGGGTTGTTTGCATGGATTTTGCACGTTCTCCCTATGACAGCGTGTGTTTCCTCTGGGTGTTTCTGTCTTCTCTCACATCCCAAAGACATGTAGTTGATTAATTGATTGATGTAGTGTGTGGGTGAATAGAGCTGAGAGGAATTGAAGAGAACGTGACAGCACTAGGATACAGCAAGAATTAGTGGGAGAATGGCATTACTCAGTGAGATGACATATATTTGATGGACTGAATGGCTCACTATGCTGTAATGGATTATGGAAAATATGAATTGCTGGAGTTGGTGTCCATGCTGTACTAAATTGCAGGTGAAGCTTTGCACTAAGCATGAAAGGCTTTACTTAATCCAGTTTTACTAGTCTGATAACCTAAATTTAATTTTACAATCCCTACTAAAATAAACCAAAGTTCAGAAATACTGACCGTGCTGAGCTAAGGCATAGCTCAGTCAAAGTCAAAATCATTGTCATATTCAGAAGTACATGTGTGCAGAGCTGCAAAGAACAACTTACTTGCTACAGCATGGCAGACACATTGCAACATAATACCCGATTTTTTTTCACAAAATAAGTCCATTTTAGTGCAAAGTGGTCAAAGTATTGTTAAACTAGTGACTAGTTTTACCTGTTGGTTCAAGAACCAAACGGTTGAAGGGAAGTTTGTTCAGGTTTCTGTGCCTCTTGCCTGATGGTATCTGCAAAAAGAGGACACGGTGGGATCTTAATAAATTTGCTTTTTTGGGGCAGTGTTTCCATTACAAATAATGGGGAGGGGATGTGCCTGTGATTCATTGGGTAGAGTCCACTACTCTCTACAGCTTTCTATGTTGCTGTGATTCAAATTGCAATAGAAGACTATGGTGCAATCAATCAGGATGCTTTCAACAGAACATCTGTAGAAGCTTTATTAGATTAGATTTATTAGCATTAAAGAGTCTAATAAAATGAATCCACTAATAAACAATCCAAATTCAGCACAGAAATTAGCAGGGAGGATGCTGGTTATCACAGACCAGTTGGACCTTCAGTCTTCCCTGCTGGTCCCATTTGACCATGTTCAGACCACAACCCTGCAAGCCCTTCCCTTTCATGTGCCATCCAAATCCTTCTTAAATGTTGCAATGGTACCCACCTCCACTTCCCTGGAAGCTCATTCCAGGTTCTCACTACTTTGTGCGTAAAGAACTTAACTCACAGGTCTGTTTTAAATCTCTCCCCTCTTGTTCTGTATCTGTGCCGCGTAGTTTTGAACTCCCCAGCCCTGGGGAAAAGACTATGATCTTACCCACATGCATGTTTTGTAAACTTCTGAGATGTCACCCCTCATTTTCCTGCGCTCCAGAGTGACCAAGCTCTCCTTTGAACTCAAGCAGCAGCCCAATAAATCTCCTCTGCACCCTCTCCATGGTGCTTGTTTAGTTACAAAGGGACTATTTTATACAGAATTGCATCCAGGTTGTGAAGCAAACTCAGACTTTATTTTTTTTTAAAATCAACCGTAAATGATTAACAAATTTGGGCGAGTTGTGAATTTCCTGCTGATGTTATATTGTGCTCTTGTCTGGTCTTTGTGAGTGACGTAAGTGTTGTCCTTGAAGTGATGTTTATTTTTCTCTCCCCACCCAGTGCACAGTACATCTCAGCAATTACTCGTAGTGATGTTGTAATACGGCGGAGTATTTGAGTGGATACCAACAGAGCTCAAATTTGTCCCTATTACTATTTATTTATGGAAATATTATCAAGTACAAGTTATGCACACTTGGGATGTGAATTTGCTGCAGAGTTGCATGCAGGATATTTACTCGAGGAGAACTAGGGTGAACGAGGAGGGGAGAAATGGTAGAGATAGCATTCTTCTTGGGTTTATACTAAAAGTTAACCTTACAAGACATTGACTAAAGGGCGTTCAATAAGCCACCTCATTGTGGAGTCAAGGCCAGAGCCCATAGAAAAATTGGAACTGATGGTTCCCAAGCCGAGCCACGCATTTTCAAGTTATTTCCATAATCTTAAGTGATCAGAAAACAACACAGGTTCTAAGGGTTAGTGGAAGTTGGTTACACACCATATACCAAAACATGAAGGTTGGCTGGTCAACTCCTAGACCTATGGATTACACTCTACTATAAGTCAACAGGTTTAGGACGCAAGGTGAAACTTCTAATGTATTTGTGCATGCAAACCAGCCTTGGATGTTTGTAACAATATTAATTCAGTGTTTGCTGTGTTGCAGAAGTTGGATTACTGGCCAAGTCATTTATTGATGAGGGGAATCTGGTGCCAGATGATGTGATCACTTGGCTAATACTGCATGAACTGAAAAGCATAAATCAATATAACTGGCTGCTGGATGGTAAGCACAAGGGTGTCACTGAAACCCCTCTAATACTGCACTCAAAATACATGCTGTGCAAAAGTCCAGGACTTGAAAAGCTATAAGCCAGGGCTGTTTGCTGTGGTGCCCCAGATTTTATCAGTGTAACACAATGTCAAGACTTATCTTGATGTTTTTAAACTTGTGGTCATGGCAAGATATTGTGGCTAGTTACCTGGAATAAACTATGTGCTTGTAAGTTTATATGAAAGTAGATCATTACACAATACAGCAATCCATACCTTAAAGATAGCCTCTTATTTATTCTTAATGACACTAAGTTAAGTGAGACAGAACAGGAGATGCTGAAAACACTATGTTAGAGAAATGTTCCATAAATCGGTTGCACCATGCATGTATAAAATTTAATAATTTAATGTAAATAAATTTTTTAAAATTTGTAAACTTTACACTGATGTGGGTCAATAATCAGCTGTCATTGATCCGGAAATATAGACAAAGAAGGTGAGAAATAAAATTTGTTGCAAGTGTTTTAGGATCTGGAAAATGGTAGAAGCAGATACCATAAAAAAAAATAAGAGGATTTGTGTTCCACAGATGAGGGAGGGATTTACAGTTTTGATCAAAAATGGCTGTCTGGAACTGAATGTGACAGCCTTTGTTTTTAGAGCTAGCACAGGCATGATTGGCTGAAAAGTCTCTTCTGCTGAAAACTGCTCTGATTCTATTCTAACAGCATACTTGGTTAAGATGTTGCACACATGGGCCTGAAATTCTGGTCTCACTTTCCCTGTAATAGGAATTCAGTTGCACACACCACCTTTAGTTATGGGTCTAGTTACCTTTAGTTTACTGTCAGTGAATTGTGGCTAAGGCATAGGAGCAGAATGGTATGATTAACATTGGTTTCCACTAATGTTCAAAAATCCAGGAAAATATGGACAAGAAATTTAAAGTTTACTCTTTTGGGGCATTTTTGCTTTCTTCTTGGTGCAGGGACTCTGAAAATCTGGGCTGTTTTCAACCAGGAATGAGAACATTATTTGCTTTGGAAGACAAGATAATGTAATTTTTGTCCCTGTGACCATGCTGAAATTTTCTTTAATAGACTAGCCACATGCATCTTGTGAATAAATTTGTCACAAGAATTTCTAGTGAGAAATTTAACCCCAGTGGGAAATGCACTCATCAAAAGTATGAGAAATGGCTGATTTTTTTGATTCATATGTGGAACATTGGACTGATCAGGAAGACCAACATTTAGTTCCTTATCCTGGATTGTGTTTGAGAGGATGGTGATGAGACCATTTCTGGAACTACTACACTTCAGATGTTGAATTTGCCCCCACAGAGCACTGAGGGAGGATTCTGAAACAGAAAAAGCAAAATAAGTGATGTGTGTTTCTCGGAATGGTTGTGATTGAATGGTGTTTTGGAAGGGAATATGAAAGGAACCATAACTAGTTGTTTCGTTGAACCTTTTAAGATGTGCTTCAGGATTTTGTGCTAATGGTGAAGATTGTGAATGTTGGTGGATCTGGGTCCACTGAAGTATGTTCCTTTCCACTGGAATATGAACTTCCCATAGTGCTGTTAGAGCAGGGCTCATTTAGGGAGCTGGAGAGTGTTCCATCATCTGACATGTCTTACTGGATGGTTGAAAGTCTTTGGGACACTCAGCTTCTTTAACCACAATATCTGACTGGTTGAGACGTTTCTGATTAATAGTTAACCCCAGCATGTTGTCAACAAGGATTTAACAAAGGATTACAGTTCAATATCATGAGGAGGCAGTTAGATTCACACTCAATCAGGTTTATTGTTGTGAGAATGTTACTCACCTAGTCAGTATACAGGCTTCACATTTGCAAGGAAATAATATGTGAGATCTATCATTAATTTGTGGAAGTAAATTTAATGAGCACTTTCATTATTTATTTTTATTAAGCTTGAAATTACTTTGTGTCTGACCAGATTCTCAGACAAGGCTTATTAGCAAACAAACTTGTTCTTCAATTCAATGAGGATACAATATTCCTTTTTAAATTGCAATCATTGTTAGTAATAGTCTTTTGGTGTTAAAATCTTGTCTAACCCTTAATCCTCCATGTTGTCTCAATTATTTTTTTTAACTTATGTGATAGCTAATGTAATGTTGTTTGGTGAGTGTGATTTCGGAAATTAAACTCCTTTAAAGAAAAATTTTCCTATGAAGAAAAGCCTTTGAATCTTTGACTCGGTTTTACCAGAACTTACTATTATTGTCTATTTCTCATCCTTATTTACAAGGGTTTCCCAGGACTGTCCCGCAGGCAGAAGAATTGCACAAGGTTTACCAACTGGACACTGTTATTAAGCTGAATGTCCCGTTTGAAACAATCAAAGAACGTCTGACGTCTCGATGGATTCACCCAGGCAGTGGGAGAGTATATAATACTAACTTCAATCCTCCAAAAGTAGCAGTTAGGTATCCAACATTAAAACTGGAAACAGGTTTTATAATCACATTTAAAATCTAAAAATGCATACACGGAGACATGTTTTCCATCCAGAATCTTGGAGTTGCCTGCTTTCATGTATATTAAATATTTACTTCACTTTTTGTGATTGGAGATACAGAATAATTTGTTTTCTTTGGATTGTACTCCCTCAAATATACAGTTGAAAAATATTCTCTTAAAAGAACACTTGACTTGCAGATAAAACTTTTGGTCCACTTTAAAGATAAAAGAAAGGCTAAAGGTTTTAATTGTGAGAACAAAATAAACAGGATGAGCAGATTTAGAAATCCTTGTGCAGAAATCATAGGAGAAAAGGTTTTTCAAAGGTTAATTTCCATTCCAAAAGATCAAGAGTGCAGAGGAGTGGAGTGGAACAAAGAGCAAAGTAAATTTTGTGTTGCTGCTGGGTTTATGTGGGAAAGAAACTTTTGTACAGAAGCTCCACATAAATAGTGATGAGTTCAATCTATGTAGCTATGGTTGAAGGTGGGATATTGATCAGTTAATCAGATAAGGGTCGTTGGCCCTTTCTGGCATGTCCTGGGATTGTTCATGTCCATATGAGGAGGTAGGAGCTTGTGACTGAAGAAACTGCTAGTAGTGCAACATTCTTAGACCTAGGCATCAAATCCAAATTGCAAAAGGAATAAAGAAGAGAAAATCTGCAGATGCTGGAAATCTAAACAACACACACAAAATGCTGGAGGAACTCAGCAGGCCTGACAGCATCTATGGGAAAGAGTATAGTCTACATTTCAGGCAGAGATCCTTCATTCAGACTGGAGAAAGAAAGATGAGTAGGAGTGAAACTGGGAGGAGGGGAGGGGAGAAGAGCTGGGAAGTTGATTGGTGAAAGAGGTACAGGGCTGGAGAAGGGGAAACCTGGTAAGAGAGGATAGAGGGCCAAGGAAAAAGGAAAAGGGGAAGGAGCAGCAAAAGAAGCAGATGGGCAGGTAAGGAGATAAAGTGAGAGAGGGGAATGGGGAATGATGAAGGGGATGGGGTTGGTATTTAAGGTGTTGTTCCTCCAACCTGAGTGTGGCCTCAATGTGGCTGCAGAGGAGGCCATGGACTGACTTGTTGGAATAGGAATGGGAAGTGAAATTGAAATGGGTAGCCACTGGGAGATCATGCTTTTTCTGGCAGATGGAGCATAGGTGCTTAGTGAAGCTGTCTCCCAATCTACATTGGGTCTCACTGATATACAGGAGGCCACACTGGGAACACCAGATGCAGTAGATGACCCCAGCAACCTCACAAGTGAAGTGTTACCTCACCTGGAAGGACTGTTTGGGGCCCTGAATGTGCAAGGGATCAGGTGTAGCACTTGTTCCGCATGCAAGGTTAAATGCCAGGAGGGAGATCAGTGGGGAGGAATGAATGGACAAGGGAGTTGTGTGGGGAACAATCCCTACGGAAAGCAGAAAGTGGGGGTGAGCAAAAAATGTGCTTGGTGGTGGGATCCGAAAGAAGACGGCAGGTTATGGAGAATTATGTGCTGGATGAGGAGGCTGGTGAGTTGGTAGGCGAGGAGGAGAGGAACTTTATCCCTGGTGGGTTGGTGGGAGGATGGGTTGAGGGCAGATGTGTGCAAAATGGAAGAGATACGGTTAAGGGCAATATTGATGGTGGATGAACACTTACGAAAGGAACATTTATGTTTCTCTTTTTATATGCCATAAGTACATTTTTAAAAATCTGAATCTAGTGATCAAATATACCAAGAACCCGAGTCATCTGGCTTCTTTATCTTTTATTACTGACTTTTTCACATGACTTAGTATAGTTTCTCTATTTGGGTATGCCGGTGAAAGTACAGTTAGAGAGCTTCTGGGCCAATGTCTAGCTGCTGAATTTATTTGAAACTTCATTGGCCACAGCAAACATTTACTCAGAACTGAGATGGGGGGAAATTTCTCTAATGAGGGTTGTAAGTTTTTAGAATTTTTTACCTTGTTGCTGAGTACATTCAAGGCTGTGCTTGGTGGTCATTTGGATTTGGTGGGACTGGACAATGGGAATGGAACAGCCACTATCTTGTTGGGGTAAATAAAGTGGAAGTGTTTTTGTTGGCATTAAGGTCACTAACCAGATTTCGTGGGGATTTAAGGTTATTCACAAAGTAATCCATAATTGGGAATTCACAAAATTCCCAAGGGAATTTTCTTTCCATGGGGTTTTGACATCTGCCTGAAAGAGTGCTGGAAGCAGTTTAGAGAGGAAATTAGATTAAAAATGACAATGGGGAAAAATTTCAGGTAAGTTGTGAAGAAAGCCAGCATAGCTATTACAGAATGTATGGCTTTGTGTTTTATTTATAATCATTCCATTTCTACTTATTTTTCACTCCTTTCTAACAACTGGTGTCAGAAACCAGTGCAGCTTGCTATCTTGTAATTACATGTTGCAAACTTACAACATTGTTTCATTCAGTTATTGACTCATGCTGGTGTGGCATTTATCAAGCGAACAGGGCTCCCAACCTGGGATCCATGGACCCCATGGTTAATGGTAAGGGTCCATGGCATAAAACAGGTTGGGAACCCCTGCTGTAGAGGGACGTGTTAACAGTGGTAATTTGTGGGGAGGAACGTGGTGAAATACAAATTACTGTCCATCACTGATTTTATTCTCTGAATTGATCTGAGCAAAGGGGATCGATGACCTCACTGGAGAGCCTCTGATTCAGCGTGAAGATGACAAGCCGAAAACTGTGATCTCAAGGCTCCAAACCTATGAAAAGCTAACCCAGCCAGTTTTGGAATACTATCAGTAAGTGAAGAAAGCTGTCACCAATGGCAAATTCTACGTCTCCAATTGTGCTGTGTAATGAATCAGCGTAACTTGCCAAGAGATTTGCGGATAGATTTTTAGGGTAACAATGCAACTGGTGTGTCACATGATTGTATAAATGAAAGTGTAGTGTTTTTAAAGAAGAGGATGTAGATTTTGGGAAACAAAACACTGAGCGGTAAAGTGATTGGCCTGTTCAGCATTTTGAAGGACCTGAATATTTTAGCAATGGCAATCTCTATCGCCTTGCTAGCTCATGAGAGCTGGAAAAGTAGTTGAGCTGGAGCTCTGATTAAAGGGGGAGAGGAGAGGGGCTGGTGGTGACAAAGTTAAAGCTATTCCATAACATTTAAATGGTGAGTGGTCAATTTATGGAATGGGTATACACAGTGGAGTGTGGAATCAGTTAGTAGTTGGTTAAATACAAATTAGATATATACAGTTTAATTCTATGGGTGTAATTAGAAATGATTTGATTTATAACCTGGCATACGGTGAAAGTTACAGAGCTAGCATTCAGAGGGCTGGATCCAGAATCCCACCATGGCAGCTCAGGAAGTTAACTTTAAAAAGAAAGTGGAATAAAAATGACCAGATTATTGTTGGAAAAAAAGATCACGTTCAATAATGTCATTCAAGGAAGGAAATTTAACTTTTCCCATTTGGCCATAAAGTGACTGCAGGCACAAAGTGCCTTTGATTCTTAATTAAAACTATCCAGGAGCCAATTTAGTTCTGATGCCAATTTGGACTGAGAAGTAAAATGCGGTCTCGCCAGTGATATTCATGTCTGCGACTGAATAAAAAGTTTGAGCAACAGATAACTTTGATCCGCTGGGCTCTGAAGTTTCCTACCAAGTAATCTATTATGAATCGAAGGATTGAGATTATGGTTATAATTACTGAACAATTCCATTATTGTTGCATCATCTAAATTCAGAGATGAACTTTGCTCATTTTACATTTAGGAATTTATATAATTATTCCAATAGAGGATCCATTTTCTGTTTTGCAATAAATCATAATATTTGTGCTATTTATAGAAATAAAGGCATTTTAGAAGTCTTCTCAGGGACAGAAACCAACAAGATCTGGCCTCACGTGCATGACTTCCTTGCCAAGAGGTTGCCGGCTCTCTGTTAAATGAAGGAGTTCAACAGCAAGACAGAAGACGGATTTTCTATTAAATGGATTCGCGATTGATTGCATTATTAACAGAAGGGAAAATCCCTGTAAAAATTATCATTTGATGATAAAGATTTTTCTAAGTATTTTTAGTGGAAGCTTTATTAAAATATTTTAAGAGTATTGTTCAAAAGTGGTTGGTAGACCAATGAAAAGTAGTCTTAACTGAAACAAATCCTGCTTTGTTTACAAAGTTGACACATTGTCATACTAGTATTAACTATATCCCGTTTAGATACAGTTTGAAGAGTATATGACCACTAAACAAGTGTAAAAGTAACTGCTTCTGCATGGTGTTGCTCAATAACATTGTCGGTTGGTTGACTAAAACAAAGTTGAGTCCTTCAAAAAATGACCAACCATCTGTGACGAATGCAGTAACTAGAGTTCGGAAAGGTACATGTTCAAAGCTCTTTTAGAATTATCCCAAATCCTATCGAGGAGTGTGGTTTCCTGTGGAGCTATTGAAGATCTGCCGTGAACCACTTCCTGTCACTGATCTCATGAAATGGAAAAGGAGCTGATTCAGGGAATCTGTGAACGATGCCGCCATCTGGTTTAGATGTTGTGAACGGCACTCACTCCCTTGCTTGGGCAGTAAAGCTTGGCAATTATGATGAATGCTGGAAATATTCTGACCAACTGTACCTTAATTCCCTATCTTTTAGACCCTTTAATATACTTAGTAACAATCTCAGTCTTTAAATGGAGATGATGTCCGTTGCCACATGTAGGAGAGTTTCACAATTCTACAGCTCTATTGAAATGCTTTCTAACTTTTTCCTAAAAGTCCCAATTTTGATTTTAATACTGAACTTCCCTGGTCCGAGATCTCTCCCCCCTCCCCCCACACACATTACTTCCCATCTACTTACCCAATATCATCCCTTCAGCCTATGAGTTCCAGTGAGTACTGTATTAGTTTCTGTAATCTCTTTATAATTTAACATTTTTGTATCCAGGCATCACTCTGGGAAATTATGCTGTATTTCCTCCAGGACATTAAGCTTTAGTGCCCAAGAACTACCTACTGAACTTTGTGTAATTCCACTAGTACCTTTTAAAAATGTGACTTCACTTATACATCCTTGCATTCTTATGCTCTAGATTTAAAACCATACATTAGCTGTTTTACTGTATTTTTGTTGGTGGTTGATATTATTATACAATGTACATGGACTCCCAAGTCCCTGGTAGAATTTGGGGGAGTTGATATGAATGGGGAAAAATACAAAGGAGTACAGTGGATTCCGGTTAATTAGGTTATCATTTAATAGGAACAGCCCTTTATTTGGGATAACTCTTAAAGAATAAAAATTACATTGAGAAAATAGCTAGAATTCCTTTTGTTTATTTAGGACACTATGCCTCTTAATTAGGACAGGAGACTTCTAACTAGCGTTAGTCGCGTGTTCTCGTGTGGCTGTTATACACCACTGTGCTTGGAGCAATTAGTTTTTAAAATAGCGTCAGTTACTTTTGTCTGTCTTCAAAAAGCAGTGACTTTTGTCACTGATAGTTGGTGAGAAATAAGCAGTAAGACAATTCTGAACTGTTTTGCTCACTGTGGTTTCGAGCGTTCAAGGTTGGAGATGCCAGAAATGGCAAGAAGTAAAAATGAAACAATTTCACTTCTTCAATATGTTAGGAATTATTAAGAATTTGAAGGTATTGATAATCATTACAAATGTTACAATGAAGATTTGGAGGATGCAGTTGTCTAAAGCACTAGTTGTTTGTGCTTATTTTGTTCATTTACAATCAATGATATAAACACAGATGAATTCCTCCCTTGATAACTACTAGGAACCAATACAGTTTTATGGTACTGTAGAGGTATTGGTAATGTTCTAATTTGTTAAATGGTAGTTTCTCATTTTAAAAAAATATCTTTTAACTACTTCCATTAAACTTCAGCTAATTGGGCCAAAATGCGCTGGTTCCAATTAACCTGAATCCACTGTATTTGTAAGAATGGGGTAAATGGGTGTCTTATGATCACTGTAGACTCATTAGGCCGAAAGACCTTCTTTCAACCGTTACTGAGTTTCAAAATTTACAACAGGCCCTTTACTGCTTTTTATTTTCTAGATGCAGATTGGATGATCTATGTCTTTAGATATCCAAGCCAGTTTGGCCTACTGTCATTATCTATTATCTCTTTGTAATACAATTCTTCCATATGTCTGCTCTTCTTTGCGTGATCTTAAAGCTTTATTACATGGCTTCTAATTATTTTAAATTTATGAATACCCTTTTCCTACAGCTCAGCGACTCTCCTGAATAAATTAATAATTTGCTTTGTGGGCTTCAACTTCAGCTCATGGATGCTTAGAGGGGAATTCACCAAACACCCTTTGGAAGTGAGTCCCAAACACTGAGCGCTTACTTGTGTTTGGGACTCAATTTAGTCACCTCTGAAATTCAGTGTCTTTTTTAAGGTTTTATCTCCCTATGATATTCTGCACAGAGTGAAACATTCCCTCAGTTATTTATTTTCATCTTCTACAGAGTGCATTGGTGTACACAAATATCTAATGTAAATAAATCATTGCTGAATTAAGGGAATTTTGGAAGTTAATTATTAAGGCATTTTCAATATTCTTAAGTGGCTCTTTTGAATCTTAGGAACTCGATTTCCAACCTGAGCGTTGTTTGAGTGGAATTATTTTTTTCATTCCTTAAGCTAATGGGCATGTTGTCATGATTTATACTTGAAAAAGACAAATAGTACACCACTTTTAATTTTATCTCCATTGTGTATTTACAAGAGGTCCATATTGCTCTTTTTTAATAATTGTAAAAGGGAACTGCGTAACATTTTACCTCAAAGTCAAAAGGTGATGTCTTTCAGAGACACTAGATCAAGACCTTAACTGGTGTTTAAGATAGATGGGATCACATGACATTACTTAGGGAAGATAAGGATGTTGGGTCCTGGCCAAGATGCGTCTCATTTAACATGTTTTGGGGAGTACAGATTTGCAAACTAATCCTGTTTCCTTTGTTATAACCAACTGATCACCAAACGGCACTTTGTTTCAGGTGGATGTGGGAATAAAGCTAGTGTAGACAACACAAATAGAACACCTGTCCGTATAACACTAATGAGAAGGCAGGTTTTAAATAACCCTCATACTTCAGTATACACTAAGCAGGTAACCCATTCAGAGACTGATCCCAGGTGGCCTGGCTATGTCCTGCCCTCTCCTGCAGCTTTTTACAATGAGGTTAACTAAGATTCTGGCTGCTTGGTAAATTAAAGCATTGACTGAGGCAAGTTGACTCTCTTCTCATCTGTGAGTAAAGGATGGACTTATACTAAATATTAAAAATTAGAGCTAACCTTACCACGCATTCTCAACTCAGCCTAATCTTTTGATCTCAAGTTTGCAAACCTACTACACTGCAGGGCTTAAAAATTCATGAATGCTTTTTCTTTCTAGAGAAAAGTCCAAGCATCTGAAGTATTTGCTCTGTTCAATGTCAAAATTGTTCTTGTTTTAAAACGCATATAATTCAAAGTGAAGTTATTTTAAACTCTTACTATTTTTAAACTATGACTTGGTACTCTTGAAGCTTGTTCAACTCAATTGTTTCTAGTTTATGTGATTGTCTCAGAATATAAAATAAAGTAATGACTGTCATTTTAGACCTATATTGGTGTTGTCCATTGTATCTGACAATGATAAAGCTGTTGCACTGGGGCAGTTCCACTCTCGATGTGAAAAGTCCAGGTCCAGTGCTATGAGTTGTCACAGTCTGGCATCTGTCTTAGTTGCAGTGAATAACCATGAATTTTTCTGTGTCTGGTCTCATCTTGTTCTCCACAAAACATGCAGAGCCTCTTCCTGGCTGTTGGATCTCCCTGTTGGGTCTCATCTGCCAAGCCACTGTCCCTACCTCTCTGGGTGCAGGTTAAGACCCACTGGCTACTCTCACCTGGTTTAGGCCACCTGTCAAAGTGGTGTATCAGGGTGCGGCTGGTGTTACATGCAAACTGCTACTTGGAGTTACAGATCAGAGCTGAGTGGGGAACACATCTGAGTGAGCTGCCCCAGAATGGACACAAGCTCCTGCACCAGAGGTGCTACCCCCACCCCCAGACACCACATACAGCCCAGGCCTATATTAAGCTGTGGCAAAACGCATTGGGTAATGAGTAAATTAATAAAATGTAAAATGTCAACATCTCCATTCTATTTTATAAAAATATGTATACCTGTATCAACCATCATGATAAGAACATGATTGACAATTGGGCCGAAAGTCAAAGACAGAGCACCCAGCAAGAAAATAAATCCATCAAAAATGTTAGGTTGGTAAGAGCTGGTCATAGAAAACTCAGTGGAATTTTAAAAAAAAGTGCAGGCAAGGGCTGTGGAGGGGAGAGACAGTACAATGAAAGCAGTTAGAAAAATACCTAAACTTCCTCCAAGCATTTGAACAGTAAATTGGTAGTAAGTCAAATCAATTACAGATCAAAAAGCAGATTCTAATGGAGTGGTGTCAGAGTCGACATTCAAAATAAATACTGGGTTTTTCCTGGGAAACATCAGCATTTTCCTCAGTAAATTTCAAACGCAGGCTGTACTCTGGATAAATTACTTCAATTGGCTATAACCTCACTTACATTTACAACAATGGGCAGAAAACTACAACTGTTCCACTCTCATTCAAAGAGTGCCTGCATTTCCAAGAGTGCCAAGCTTTCAATTTAACCTGGATTATGGGGAATTTGAGGAACAGTAACACAGTAGAGTTAGTAATCACTTGGATAAATTAAAGGCAAATTGATCTAAGATTTTTGAAGAGAAGAAACAAGATTGCCCTGATGTATCACGACTTTAAGAGCTGTAGCATGAAACGATGCTTAATAAGTTTGTCATAAAGATTGGAGTCCATGAAATAATAGGGACAATAACAACCCAGCTTAAACCTTGGGTAACAGACACCTTGGTTGTAGAGAAAGATTTAGTCTTTTCACTTCCTAGAGGGACTCCCAAGGCCGGTCCTGGGGCCATTCCTTTTGATACCAATGATTTTGATTTGAATGTATAGGGCACTCTCCAGAACGACAGATGGAACAAACTAGTAAACGATGGACAGAAATGATCTTTAAAAACATGTTCAGGGTGCTGGGATTAGCAGACAAAAATAGCACAAATGTGCAGATGAATAAGATGAGGTAATGTAGACTGAAGGTCAGTTCCAGAGGAGTAAGAGCTTTGTGGACATATGTTTAAATGATTGAAAGTGACAGTGGACGTCTAGACGATGGTTTGTAAAGCCTAAAGGAGACAGCCTGTAGGCAGAATCAAGAATAACAAATTTACGCAGCAAATGTTTCTGGTCTGGCCAACAGACTCAAGAATATGAGCTGGGAAAGGACTCAAAAGGTGCCAGGGCCATGTGAAAGGATGGAAAGTAGTAGAAAAGGTGGATGCGTTCAGTATGGTACCGGTATGGACTCAAGCCAAAGCCTCTGCTGAAACCTCCTGTAATAGGAGGAAACAGACCATCTGTTGGGCAAGGGTGAGAATAAAAGTCAAGTAGGAATATGGATCCTGGGAATTTGTGCAAGACATTTAGAGAGGTATAATCAAGTCAAAAAAGATGAGTGGCTAAAGTTACTAAGATTCACAAAGATAAATGAAAAGGAGCCATCAGACTGCATAAAGGGCTACTCAAATAAGTCATTTTTAGTAATTTAATTAATATCATTTTAATGCATGTCCTAAGATGTTGTACTGATCATTCCAAGCAATTCAGAATTACTTGTAACCATATACTAATGGAAAAGAAAATAAATGATGTCAATCCAGTTTCAATGCTCAAATAATCCCTTCTTAGGCATGTTATTTAAAATCCTGATCAGAGATGATTTAGTGGAAAATGAAGGGTCTTGGTAAAACTCTTATTTTCATGTTTATTCATACCAAGCAACTAATTCTCTTGTTAAAAGGCATAGTAAGTAACTCAGTGCAAGAACTAAGTGACCACTCGGCATTCTTACCAGAAAGGTGCACATTTCTGTTTTGCAGCACACATATACAGATTTGTAAATAGATTTGGCAAAAAAACATCCACAAGCAATTACATGATAAATGGTGATTAAACTGAGAACTGAATGAAGCCACAAAGAGACCAATCACTTGGAATCAAGTCTCTGCAGTCAATGGGCACCAATTTACAATGCAGCTCAGTCCAGTATTACAGGTTTAAGCTCTTCAAAATGGAGTATGCATTGCCAGACACAAGGCAGCATCTGTGCCCCTGTGTAACAGGTTTCATTTGTCAATCAACAATATCTTTACACTCGTTTCACTCACTCTTCACAAATGCCAGTACATTTATTCACAAGAACACAAAATGTCAGTGTTTTTCCATGGATTACCTCTGCTAAATCACTGCAGCTTCAAGCAGCCAGAAATGTAGAAGTCTCCTTAAATTTATCCTGATTTTCAAGATTTCACTGTTTGAGGCCTAAAATATACAACAAGGCTCATTGTAATTTACAGGTTGATTGGAAACCATTCAGTAAACTATGCCCTTGCAAAATAATTACTTAATCCTGCTCCTGTGATCCAGATAACCCTGGACCAAGAAGCGGACAGCTACTTTTATTATTGTGCTGCTAATTTGAAAGTGTTTACACACAACTTGATATGAAATCAGACTGACTCACACCAAATCGAAAAGCCTTGAAGCACATTCTCTGTACATCACAGCAACTGTAGTTTGTTCTCATTTCTAAAGAATGCATCCCATCCCTCTGTTCTTTCCCAGAGCAGTGAACAGATTCTGGGCCAGTCAGACCATGACTGCATCGACTCCAAAGCCAAAGCATTGTTTTCATGAAAGTGGAACATCATTTTAGCACTCCGGGTACCAAAACATTTCCTGAATAAGAACTCAAGGTATGCCAAGTTGTCAAGCAAACTTAAAATTCAAATATGAATGCTGAGAGACAAGGGAAGTTGGTATATTTGGATTTGCTTTGAATGTGCCTATGTTTCCTATGAATTCTTATTTTATAAAGCTTCAGGCAGGTGCCAATTTGTCCAAATTATGGTGTATTTTAAATAACATAGTCGTGAAAATATTCCACTAACATTAGTGAAGTATTAGGATGGGTGGGGAAATCCGTTCACGTTTAACACGTTTATTGCTTGCACTAAAAAAAATGTACGCCCTGCAGCTAAAGTCAAAGGCACAATTCCCTTTACTCTTAAAACATAGGTTTTAAGTACATTATTTCCTACAGGGATGCTCTGCCTCAGTTGTCAGGAACTTGACACCTGTAAGAAACCTAATCAGAATAATGGTGAAGGGAAAACCTTCCGTAGATAACTGTTGAATCTACCCAGTAGGTATCATAGTCTGAGCTCAGGTGGGAAAGGACAGAACATTTATCCACAAATCCTGTACTGTATTCCAAAACAGCCAGCATCAAGACACTTAAGCATCCAATTCATACTGCCAACAGTTCAGGTTTCAATAAAACTTTTTTTAAACACTCCTGATGAATAAAGTGCAGCATTCGAACAGGCAAGTTACCAGTTACATACAAAAATAGCCGGTTTTTCTTCCACTGTAGTGAAAATGTTTATGTATATTTCTAGTAGGCAGCATTATTGCTAAACGCTTATGATATGTCCATTCTAGGCTCCTCATTTCTTTCCTCTTTGGCTTCTTGAGTACTGTAGATCCTTAGTCCAGCGTCAATATAGTGCTGCAAGTATCGTTCAGCAACCTGAAATAGAAATGGATCAAAAGGTCAAGAGGACTGTTGGCATTACACAGGAGGTACAGAACAATAATGGGACAAAACAAGAAGTAGTCATAATCGTTTGCTTGCAATCAAACTCAAGGAGAAAGCTTCCAAGCTTTCAAAATGGTTCCTGATCCACTTGGTCCTGCTGGCCACAACGGAGTCAAAGGTTACAAATCATTTCGGCTTTGAATGGAAATTAAAATAGGGAAACATGAGAAATAGGTTGCTGTTAGGCTGCCGATATCTATTTTTAAATAAAATACCAGAATAAAATGCTTTGCCTCACTGGCTCAACCTCACACCTCAGCTTTGAGATATACCGTGATCCTGTTCACTCTGCAAATTAAACTGAACCCAAGGAGTTATCCAAAAAGCACAGCTACCCAGTTTTCTTGGATATCAATTCTCTTTCAACCAGCAGACACAACAGAACCGCAGTGTCTGAGGGAACTCTACCATGCACAAATCATTTGTTCTGCGAGCTCCGGAACGTGGCGACACATTGATATTCTTTGGAACATTCCAAGGATGGGAAAGACATTACATCAATGCAAGGAAAACAACTTGGAATGGCAGACTATTTGAATAGAGTTCAAACCTGTCCTCTACACCAGAATCTAGGGTTTGCAACGACGATTTCAAAGGTCCTTACAGTAAATCTTTAAAGCATACAGTGCCATCAACTTGGTGCACAACATTGGCTTTCCAAACTGTGATCCATCAATATGTGCTGCCACATGGCACAACAGCAGATTTAATCTCACAGCAGCCTTCATGTGCACACCATCTTACTGCCATTTACAAATAAGGCTTGTATTTGGAACAGACAATTTCTTCAAATGGAGACCAAAAAAAAACACAATGCATTAACTAACCAGTATGAATGTAAGTAGAATGTTAAGTTATTCCTACATAAACAAAGCTTCATTTCATAGCAGCCCAGGGTTTCAGTTTGACCAAATCAATGGATGGGGAGTAATGTGCAAGGCTACTGACTAGAAGGGTTATTGACAATGTGTTCCAAAGGTACCAGGCAGAATTTTAATTCAGCAATACACAGCAGAGTTATTTTCAAGTCAGGATGGTGTGTAATTTGGAAGGAAATTTGAAGGAGGCAACATAGTTGTTCTCAACCTTGCAAGCAGCAGGCCCAAAGTCTTTGGAACTGCTGTTAACAAACTGGCAGGTTTTACAGAGCAATTTCTGGATGGGCACTTGGATGGAGGGAGAGAATGCAAAGGATGAAATATGGGGTAAAGGCCCAGGGTGGTGTAAAAATTCATGTGTGTTTGGAGTTATACTTAACCAGACAAGTAAAACAAGTCCATCAAGTATTGTATGCCTATTGCAGTTGTTAGAGAATATTGACCAAATGTCATGGAATACCCAGCCTCCAACACACTTCTGTAGCCACAATAACCCTTTGGCTGGCTGTTAAATTTCTGCTCAGTGATATTTTACCATGTACATCTGTCATATGTAGCAACACTGATTATGCTGAAAGTTAATGGTAGGTCTTGCTGAAGATGCAGTATAAGTAACTTATTAAATCAAGCCTGAACATTGTCACATATCCCCACTGTTGTCCCCTGGGAAGCTCTGGCTTTGCCCAGCATAGAACAATGTGGTAGGTCCCTAGTCCTCTCCAATGATGAAAGGCTTTTGAAAAGAAGGCAAGCTGGTAGGGGTTGTCTGTGCCTCATCTGTCTTGTAAACGGTTTTGTAAAGAGACAAAGTAGGAGGGATGAAAATAAAGATGGAGGACCTTTCAAGACTTGATCAGAACTTAGAAAGGGACAGATGTTGTAAGACATACCTGAGGGTTCATGTTGCTAAGCACATTCTGGAGAATGTGGACATCTTGCAACTGGAAACACCATTTGAGCTCCTGGAAGGCAGATAGAACTCATTATAAAGAAGACTCTAGAGCTCGTCCCTGAATTCCATTTGCCAAAGGCTTTGTTTGGGGGGGGGGGGGGGGTGTTGGTGGGCTGGGAGCATAGGATTTTGAAATTTTGCATCAGCAAGTTGCAAGAAATATCTGATAATCTAAGCACATTAGTGATGGCTGAGTGTGGATCCAACATTGATTTTGGCAGGGCTTTTGACATGGTCACACACAGTTGACTGATCAGAGCAACAGAGGCCCTCTATAGACAGCAAGCTGAGCCCAAAACTGGCTCAGGAGCTGAAAGACAATGGTTTGGCACTTTATGGGCCAGATATTTCCCCAAATACTGGAGGCAATGAAGGAAAATGGGAAGCTGGTTAACAACAGTAGGCACAGAGCTATATCCCCAGAAACAAGACCTGTTCAAATAGACATCAACTCATTCACAAAAGCAAGCCACACTCCAATATTTGCAAAAACGAGCTTTAATCACAAACTTGTAGCCAGACGAATAAAACAAAAGTGAATCCATGATTTTTTTTTCTAAGAGCAGGTACTTGCCTGTGGCAAAGACTCGAACACCTCCACAGGATACCGACCACGAGCATCCAAGTGATTCTGGTGTTGGGCTGTTTTCTGTAGTGGCACCGTATCGGCAAATTCTCGTACCCGCTGGATGAATGCTGCTAGTTCAGCGTTAAAGGCGTCCATGTATCCCTCTTCGGCTATCTTTGTACAGGGTGAAGCAAGCCAGTGAGAAAAACGAATGTTACCTTGAGCAACTCAGCTTAGGATTGCAATGGCCAACATACAAGAGGGAACATTGAGAGGCTGCATCTTTCAGGGAAGAGTAGACAAAGGTTTAAGCAGATGGATTAGTTCTTATTTGCTCGACTTGAGTAATTATCAAGCATGGATGGAATAGACTGAACATTGTGATTTAACTGCCGGAGATTCTAAACAGAAACAAATTACTCCTGGGGCCAGGTTTCCTCCAAATGCTCCAGTTTCCCCTCACATCCCAAATATGTTTGTTAATTGGCTCCTGATAGGCGGGAGGCAGGAAAACCAAGTGGTGACAGAGGCAATGTGAACACGAAATGGAATATTACAAAGAGAAAAGGTGAACAGTACTGTTGGACATGTTGAGAACTGGCAGTTACTAGATAGGCTGAATGGCCTGTGTTGTAGAAAATAGTAACATGTTGTAACATGTAAACCATCTTCAGTAAGCTACATGGAGTAGAGATATAACATTTCCAACATCTGCATTTTTTTGTACTTTCATTTACATGGAGGTTATATCACCAAGGACACTCAAGTTTACAGCACTGTTCAATTTCTAAAAGACCTGTTAAGAGAATTTCAGCTGTACCACCAGTGAAGTAACAAATTCAACAAGTGCAAATCTAAGCACAAAGTATTGCAGACACTGGAAATCATAAATACAACTGAAAAGGTAGACAAGGTGATGAAGGCATTTGGCTTTCATCACTTGATGATGATGAATATAGAAATTGGGAAATTTTACAGCAGTTGTGCAATGCACTGCCAAGACCAACACCAAAACAAGCCCCTTTCCTCCCTCCCATCCCCACAGAGTCCTCTAATGACAGGACAGGGCCCAGGCCTCCAGTCTCCTACTTTCAACTGACCTTCAGCTCTGATCTTTGGTATCAACCCCTGGACTTGC
This sequence comes from Hemitrygon akajei, assembly GCF_048418815.1. Classification (NCBI taxonomy): domain Eukaryota; kingdom Metazoa; phylum Chordata; class Chondrichthyes; order Myliobatiformes; family Dasyatidae; genus Hemitrygon; species Hemitrygon akajei. The sequence continues at coordinate 48,117,332 of NC_133129.1, forward strand.
CAACGCCAGAATCTCAGACTCCAGGCATGAATTCTGGACTCAACAATTGACCGGACCTTGCACTTCCATGGACGCCCGATCCAGTGACCCACCATCCTAGGACTGCCTGATATCCAGGGACGTCCTTCATCACCTGTCCACGTCTTTGGCCTTTGAAGGCCTAGACTCCAGCCTGACCTCTAACTCCACATCCCTGTCCTTAAGCCATAATCTGACCCCCAACTTCCCTCTCTCTCCCCTCAAAACCATCCTTAATAAATTAAGAAAAAACAAGCCTGAGCCATGATGTCAATGAAGACCACAGCTTGCTGCCATCCTGACTAGAAGTTTATTCTAGACTGCACATAATTTATGTCATGACCTTACCCTTGCTTTTTCAAAAAACTGTCGGAAGCAGCCCCGGGGATCCTGTTGAAGGCTTCTGCCCAGTTCTATAATGAACTGCATAACGACAGCCTGATGTGCCACTTGCTCCATCAGTGCTTGTTTCTGCAAAGTGAACAAGACCAGATTACAACAGAGAACAGGCAAAGTACATTTAATGCAGAAATCAGTAACAGCAAGAATAAGGAGAAACTGTACGTTAAATTGCTCCATTCCTTTTGCACTTAAAGAGCACTTTCACCATGTGAGGCGATTGGCTAGTTTACCAATAACTCTAATCCATTGGTCATTAATATGAGAAAGTCTGCAGATGCTGGAAATCCAAAACAACACAATTCCATCATTTGCAGAAGGTTTGCATCACTCAGAACCCACTATCTCACTGGTAGGAGATGCCAATAAAATGGGCTTCAGTTAAATCACTCTTCATGAAGTTAACAACCTCCTTCTGCAATTGGATCCTTGATTTCCTGACTGCTATCAGCAAAGATAGGCAACTATATCTTTGCCACAATCTCCCTTAACACTGGTGTCCCGCAAAGCTGTCATCTTAGCCCCTCTACTTTACTCTTTATACACTGTGGTCAGATTCTGCTCCAGCTCAATCTATATTTGCAGGTGAACTGCTGCTGTGGGCCAAATGTCAAAAAAAAGACGAGTCTGAGCACAGAAGGAGGCAGACAACCAAATGGTATAGTATTAAGACCACCTTTCCCCTTAATAGCAGTAACTAGTTATTTTGTTTAGCTAAAAAAAAATTCAAATCGGGACGTGGGGCAGACTGCAACCTATCTTTATCAATGATGCTAAGATGGAGACAGTTGAAAGCTTTAAGTTCCTAGGTCCAGGTTAAATTCCTTGCCCTAGCTCCTATTGCATTGTTGATCATTTTTGACATGATAAACTTTTGATCTCTCAATCTAAGCCAGGGGTCAGCAACCTTTTTGCCTCTATGGGCCGGATCACGTATTAATGAGCGGACGGTGAGTCAGATAAATGCCGTAAAAAACTTGAAATATGAGAATTATCGATTTAAATACATCTAGTTATGTTTTGCCTCAAATTAGTGAATAATGCATGCTAGAAAATCATTTGTGCTTAACCAACGATGCCAATTAGTAATCAAAGACCTCAGTTTAGTTGTAATTTATTTCAATCAAGGCATCTTTTGAATCTATTAAAAGGACACAAAGAATCTTTAAATATAAAATGTATGAACATGATGCATGTAAATGGTGGTAAATTAAGTATAATAAAAAGAGAAAATTTTAATGCAAACAGTTGATAAATCAATGTGAAACTTGATGCTGCTTGTTGCTTGAAAGCTTCTCAATACTGGGTGTCAGACTTGGTGATGCCAAGAGCAAGACATTATCCAGATGGGCATCAGTCAATCTTGTTCTCAAATGGTTCTTGGTGTGCTTTATTATTGAAAATAATTGCTCACATAGGCAAGTGCTGCCAAACAATGATGCCATCTTTTTTGCATGGTCTACTAAGTTAGGACACTTCCCAGTTGAATGAATATATTTTCTATAGAAGTCAAGCACTGACACATCTTCAGAATGAAATTTCAATCACACTGCATCTCAATCAATTCCATTTGAAAAATTTCTGATGCAGTGTCTACTTCCACATCAAATGGAGAAGCAAACAGCTTGAACTCATTTGCATGCAAGCAAAAAAAATCAGCAAAATGAGATGAAAACTCTTTTCTCAATTCTTGGACCATATTCACAAAAATGCCCGGATCTTTTGCTTTACTTTTTTTGAAAAGTGGGAAAATGTGCACAATTTCCTTTTTGAAGCTGGTACTCCCACAATTTTTAAACATCTGCTGACATTTCTTCAACTCGCCATGTGATCGTTGTTGCTGACAGGCCGATAGATGCAAATAAAGATTTCTTTTCAGGACAAACAATATCCGCCACTGCCCGTTAACATTCTTTGACAAACTCTCCATCTGTAAAAGGCTTCATCTTTTCTGCAATACGTTTTGAGACTTCAGAGCTGGCACAGGTACTTCCTTCATTTTCACTGCTTTTCTTGGCAAAAAAAATGACGTGCTTTCCGAAACTAGCTTTCATTCGCTAAACTTTATCTTTCCTTGCTTGCCCAGTAAACTTGTTAAAATTTCCACTATGGCGGGTCTCGTAATGTTGCCTGATATTTGCCACCTTCTTCGCAGCAACATTTTCTAGGCAAATGAGACAAACTGCTCGATGAAGAAGTAATCTCGTGTCCAACTGTCTTGGAAATGTTGGCACTCAGTGTCTACCTTCCTGTGTTTTGCATTCGTTGCCATTGGAATTTTTTTTCTTCCATTTTATTTTGAAACGCGAGCTATTCAACAAGTATCGTAGCGCATGTAAATATCTGGATATTTAGCGTGGATTTCTTGTTAAAACAGTGACATTGTTTCTGTTTACAAATTTGAATGATCCCATCTGAAAACCTGCGCATGCACGGAGAGTATCTAATATATATTAATAAGGTAGTCTGCCTTCCCATCATTCGTATATACCAGTGTTTGGTTTGGAACAAACGGAATCTGGGGCCAGTGTAACAAGACGTCATGCATGTCCATCAGTGTGGTTGCGTAAAACACTCAGAATGGGGGGGGGGGGGAGAGAAAATCGCTTGCGGGCTGGTCAAAATACCTTCACGGGCCATAGGTTGCCTACCCCTGCTCTTAGCCATCATCGTCCTTGTATCTAATTAAGTACCTGCTCTGTACTTTCTCCATAATTGCAGCAGTGAATTCACCATTCTGTTATTGTTTTCTTTTCACACTAACTCAATGTATTTGCGTGTGAAATGATCAATGATTTACCAAATCAGCTCAAGCATTGGTTCCCTTTCCACTTCCAGTATCTTGGTTTTTATTAAGCAAGATGTGTATGCCTCTAAATTGAAAGTGGGTTATATCTCACTCCACGCATAAACACTCTCCCCACAGCCTAGAGAAACTGAAGATAGCCCAAAACAAACCCTACATTTTTGAAGGGCATCAATTCCTTTCAACCTTACCTCCTCCTCTTTTAAATGAAAGCACCACTTTATCAAATAATTAGCAGTTTCTTGACAAACTAGGTGGGGGTGATCTGACAAGTATCTCTGACTGTCAATCCAACGCTTCAACATGCCTAGATGGAGGAAAAATATATTTTATTCCACCTTTCTGCCATAGCCAATGTGAAAATTACACTTAAGAAAATAGGCAATTAAATCTGACAAACTTGTATTATCAATAGCTATAATTTCCTTCCAGGTGATGGTGGTTCAGCATCACCTTGGTCTGCTTCATTTCACAAGTTGCAGACTCCGACATAAAGCTACAAAGACATTTCTAGGATTTAGAACCAGTGAAAATGGAACAGTGGCACACTTCCAATTTCAGATGTAACTGACTTGGGGAAGAATTTGCGCACAGCAGCATTTGAGAGTGACGCTATCCTTCCAATAAGCCAGAACAGATAGCTTCCAAGTTAGTTAACCGTGCAACTACTGTACCAATGATACGTACTTTCTTTGCCATGGATTTTCACCACAGCAACAGACATCTTGTGTGAAATTGCTGTCATCTAAATGGAGAAAGGCTGCAGCCCAGGACCGCCAGCAGACCACAATCATTGCGAAATGTTGTTCATTGGAGAAGCAGCGCGAGGTTTAAAAAAAGCTCGTGGCCTTTTGGAAATTTTTGGCAGTTGCATCATAACAATCTCTTAGGCACTTGGTGGAGGCAAGTGCAAGTAGGGTGTGCAGCGTTGGAGATTAGAGGATTCAGAAGCATTTAAAAGAAATGGGAAGTGGGAGAAATTTGGAAGTTTTTAAAAACCAACAGAAGGCAACTAAAAAGGCCATAAAGAGAAAAGATGAAATATGAAGGCAAACTACCCAACAATATAAAAGGATATCAAAAGTGTTTTCTGACAAACAAAGAGTAAAAGATGCAAGAGTGGATATTGGACTGCTGGAAAATGTATTGGAGAGGTAGTCATTGGGGACAAAGAAATGACAAACATAAGTATTTTGCATCAGTCTTTACTGTGGAAGACAATAGCAGAATGCCAGAACTTTGAGAGTGTAGCTGCTATTTCTAAAGAGAAGATGCTTGGGAAGTTGAAATCCAGACTGTCTACACCCAGTGTTCTGGAACAGGCAGCTGAAGAGATTGTGGAGGCAATTGTAATCATCATTCAAGAATCACTTGATTCTGGAATGGTTCCAGAAGAATGGAAAATTACAAATGTCAGCAACATAAAATGCTGGAGGAAATCAGCAGGCCAGGCAGCATCTACAGAAAAGAGTATAGTCGATGTTGCAGGTGGAGACCCTTCATCAGGACTGGAGAAAACAAAATGAGGAGTCAGAGTTAGAGGGTGGGGGAGGGTAGAAGAAACATAAGGTGAAATTGGGAAGGGGAGAGGAAGGGTGAATTAAAAAGCCAGGAAGTTAATTGGTGAGATACAGGGCTGGAGAAGGGGGAAATCTGATAAAAGAGGACAGAAAGCCATGGAAGAAAAGGGTAGGAGCACCAGAGGGAGCTGATGGGCAGGTAAGGAGATAAGGTGAGAAAGGGGCCTACCTTCCTCCATCACCAACCATTTCACACACTTCAACCTTCACCCCATCCTCCCGCCAACCCACAAGGGATAGGGTTCCTCTTGTTATCACCTACTAGGCTCTGCCACATAATTCTCCATAACTTCAGCCATCTTCAAAGGGATCCCACCACCACGCACATCATTCTCTCCCCTCCCCCTCCACTTTTTGCAGTGATCACACCCTACGTGACTCCCTTGATCATTCATCCCTCCCTACTCATCTCCTTCCTGGCACTTAGCCCTGCAAGCAGAACATGCAACACCTACTCCGACACCTCTTCCCTCACTATTATTCAGGGCCCCAAACAGTCCTTTCAGGTGAGGTGACACTTCACCTCTGTCTCTTCGGGTCCTCTATTGTATCTAGTGCTCCTGGTGTAGCCTCCTGTATATCAGTGAGACCTGACGTAGAGTGGGAGGCTGCTTTGCCAAGCATCCATGTGCCACCCAGCAGAAAAAGTGAGATGTCCCAGTGTCCACCCATTTTACTTCCACTTCCCATTCTGACATGTCAGTCCATAGCCTCCATTACTGTTGCAATGAGGCCACACTCAAGTTGGAGGAACAACACCTTACATTCCATCTGGGTAGCCTCCAACCTGATGGCATGAACATCAATTTCTCGATCTTCCGGTAATTGCCTCCCTCTCCCCCTTCCCCAGCCCCTTCTCTATTCCCGTTTCCCTCATTCATCTCCTCTGTCTGGTGCTCCTCCCTCTTCTTTCTTCATTGGCCTTCTGTCCTCTATCAGATTCCCCATTCTCCACCCCCATATCTCTTTCACCAACTTCCCAGCTCTTTACTTCATCACTCACTGCCCTCTGGTTTCAACTATAACCTTGTTTTTCTTCCTCCCCTCTCCCCACCTTCTAACTCCTACTCCTCATCCTTCTTTCTCTAGTCATGGCTTGAAACATCGACAGTACTCTTTTCCATAGATGCTGCTTGGACTGCTGATTTCCTCCAGCATTTCATGTGTGTTGATTGGATTTCCAGCATCTGCAGATTCCTCTCATTTGCCATTGAATTACAATTGTTACTCCATTCTTCAAGAAGGGAGGGAGGCAGAAGAAAGCTCTACGATAATTAGCCTGACTTCAGTGGATAGGAAGATGTTGGAATCCATTGTTAAGTAGGAGGTTTTAGGGTACTTGGAGGAACATGATAAAGTAGGCCAAACTCAGCATGATTTCCTTGAAGGGAAAATCTTGCGTCACAAATCTGTTGGAATTCATAGAGGAAATAACAAGCAGGACAAACAAGAGTCAGTGGAAGTTGTTTATTGAATTTCCAGAATGCCTTTGACAAGGTTCTGCACACGAGGCAGTTTAACAGGATAAGAGACAAGCTCCTTCAGGGTCAGTATTGACACCACTTTTCACGTTATATGTCAACAACTTGGATGATGGAATTGATGGATCTGTGGCCAAATTTGCTGATGATACAAAAGTAGGTGAGGGGCAGGTAGAGTTGAGGAAGCAGGGACTCTGCAGAATGACTTAGATTGGGAGAATCTGCAAAGTGGCAGATGGAATACAGTGTAGAGAAGTATATGGTCATATACTTTGGTAGAAGATATAAAAGCATAGACTTTTTCTAAACAGAGAGAAAATTCAAAAATCAAAGGTGTAAGGGGACTAGGGAGTCCTTGTGCAGGATTCCCTAAAGGTTAACATGCAGGTTGAGTCTGTAGTAAGGAAGGCAAATGTAATCTTAGCACTCATTGTGAGAGGACTAAAATACAAGTGCAAGGATGTAAAGCTGAGACTTTATAGGTCAGACCACAGTTGGAGTGCTGTGAATAGTTTTGGACACTTATCTAAAAGATGCGTTGGCACTGGAGAGGGTCCAGAGAAGATTAACAAGAATGATTCTGAGAATGAAAGGGTTAACATGTGTGGAGCGCTTGATGACTCTGGGCCTGTACTCACTGGGAGTTTAGAAGAATGAGGAGAGATCTCACTAAAACTCATCGAATAGCGAAAGGTCTAGATGGATTGGATATGGAGAGGATGTTTCTTATAGTGGGCGAGTCTTGGACCAGTGGGCAAAGCCTCTGAATAGAGGAATGCCCATTTAGAACAGAGACGAGAAGGAATTTCTTTAGCCAAAAGGTAGTAAATCTGTGGAATTGGTTTCTATGAGCAGCTGTGGAGGCCATGTTATTGGGTATATTTAAACTGGAAATTGATAGGTTCTTAATTAGTGAGGACATCAAAGGTTATGGGGAAAAGGCAGGAGAATAGTGTTGTGAAGGATAATAAATGAGCTATGATGAAATGGCAGAGCAGACTCAGTGGACCAATGGCCTAATTCTGCTCCTATATCATATGGTCTGTTTAAGCAGAAATTATTTCTTTCCATGTGAGAAAATCTAAATGTCACAGGTGCTGGAAAGGAGACATTAGAAACAGAAAGTGTCAGAAACACTAAACAGGTTTAAGCAGCATATGGGTACAGGGAACAAATCTTACATTTTTGCTTTTTTGATTATGTGGTGTACCTAATCTGGTTCTAAAAAGCTGTCCACTTACCAAAGTGCCTGATCTGTTGTTCGTATTTCTGTGCAAATGTTGCATTTTTTCCATATTTGTCTTCCTCTACTTCTTTACATTTTGTACTTTTGTTGATCACACACTATTTTAAAACAAAATAAAAAGCATAAAGAACGCAAACAGCACGGAGCATTTTATTTCCTTCCATTTTCCACCCAAAAAATGCACGTCTTGTCAACACACTTACAACTCAAACAAGAAAAACATGTTTCCCCTCGTTCCAGGTGAAACGTTAGTACAGGTTGAGTACCTCTCACCCGCAAACTTTTTTTTGAGCTCTGCCAAAAAAATGTCACAAATAGAAAATTCCACAAGGCACTGGGAAGGTTCCCGGGCAATGTGCAAGTCTACATGCCCCAGATGGTTGTGAGAATTGACCTCACATACATAATGAACAGAAATTAATGAAAAGTACTGTATAAAGTGAAAAATTAAGATCTTGTGTATTGAAAGAATAGATTTGTCAGTGGTGTGAATGTATGCCACTTAAATGGTATGCTGATCATAAAACAAGCAAATATCTATAATCCTGAACTGACTATTGAATGTAATTGTGAATATTCAGCAGGCTGGTTTCAGAATTTCAAAAGGCACCGCATTAAATTAAGGACTTAGTATTTAAAAAAAAAGATTTTGCGTCTGCTGATCATAAAGCAACAGAGAAATTCATTGATGAGTTTGTAAGGATCGTTGCTGATGAAAATCTAATAGCAGAACAAGTCTACAATGCTGATTGTTTTTATACCTTCATAAAACCTAAAAGAAAAGTGAACTGTAACCTTTTAATCAAAACACAGCATCGTAGGTGGAGACTGAAAGGCTGCCCTTGCTTGTTGTCCAACAGCTGATTCAGGTATTCTCCCTCTAGTGTGCTGCTTTTGTTACTCTGTACACACAGTTTCATTAATGGCATATAATAATTTTTTTTTACTGTTAAGTGTGATGAACAAGTACAAGACAGAGACTGCTTACCGGTAGTACACAAATTCAGCATCTGAAACGCTAGTGACCCCAGTCTCATTATATACCCCAAAGTCTGAAAAAATCCGAAACACTTTCGGCCCCAAGCATTTCAAATAAGGGTTAGCCAACCTGTGTATTTATGGCAACAGTAACAGCTTCTTGGTTATTGAGGGCCAAATAGCAGCCCAAAAATTCTAAAGTGATCATGGTGGTTCTGAATGGACACCCTGTGGTTTCATTGCAAACACTTAATACACAAAGATCCACCTGATAAATATTGGTGGTAAATGTGGGTGCATCCAATACTGAAAATGGTATAGTGGCCCAAAGCCTCAGTGTTGAAAACAATAACTTGATCACAAGCAAACTTTGTGTGGACAAGCAAAACCAACTAATGTAACCACACAGATTAAATCAATTTCAGCTCTTCAACATTCTCCACCACCCATACTCACAAAACACTGAATGGAGATAACAGATCACCCAATGAGTCCTTTTCTTTTCTTTTTGATTATTGCCCAGCACGAGATGGTGGAATCTTTTATGCAGAGTGGAGAGTGCGTGGAATGGGCTGCCGACAACGATGGTGGAGGCGGATATAATAGGGTCTTTTAAGACTTCTGGATAGGTACATGGAGCTTAGAAGAATAGGTGGCTATAGGTAAGCCTAGTAATTTCTAAGGTAGAGACACATTCGGCACAACTTTGTGGGCCAAAGGGCCTGTATTGTGTTGTAGTTTTTCTATGTTTCTGTGTATTGCAGAATAGCTTGCAATTTTAAACCACTGCATGCATTGTGAGCAGGGCCACAAAATATTCAGAGGGCAAGGATATCACCATCCTTTCATCACAAAAAAAAGGGACCAGTTGGACTTTCACGCTTCAATATTACCAGTTGTAAATCATTTATAACTGTATTCAGTTTTGGGTAAGGAGTGTAGAGGTTAGTGTTGGATTTGAACTAATGTTCTCTACATTTGTCCAGTAACAACTCTGAATTATGATTAATGCTGGAAACACAGTACCTTATTAAATACTTCTTTACTGACTGTATCAATATTCCACGAACTCATTCTCTCATTCCAGATCAGCTCTTCTTCCTTTTGCCTCCATTCATCCTCTTTCTTTTTCAACTCCCAGTATTCAGTCTGTGCTTTGGCACGCTCTTGTTCCAAAGACTCAGAGTTGTGCAGCTCCAAATTGCAAAGTCTCTGCTGAGCTTCAGCCAGCTTCCATCTGCACTCCACTGTCTTCTTCATCAACTCCTGCTCCTTGTGACAAACACTCTCCACACCACCAGTGCACACCTAGAATGTAGGAGGCATTGCCCATAAGTATCAAGGGACAAATGTCCCACACAGCATGGAGTAGGCAAAGACACACAAAAAAACAATCAAATAGTTTTACAGCACAATGGACCAGTAATGCTTGTGTTCAAGTCAACTTTACCAGGAGTTCCCAAAGTGGGTCAAACCCAGTAAGAACCTTCTCAATGCCAGCTTACAGCTAATTCGTTTTACCCTTGATGTCAAGAATCAGGCAGAAGCATTGGTAATAACCAAAAGCCAAGAGCAGGCAATATCCTTACTCTAGTGATGAAAACCTTTGCTCTAGCCATTAGTTGTACCTCTCACCAAGCTGCTCAAATCCTATAACAATACTGGCACCTACCTGACAACTTGGACTACTGCCACACATGCCCTATTCTGGCTAATTACCAACTCACCAGTCAACTCTCAAAAGATCTGTGAACAGATAGAAGAGGCTGCTGCTATCAAGTTGCACTCATTCACCAAAGCCCAGTCTGGATTTCACCAGGGCTACCCAGGCCTCACCACAGCCTTGGTCCAAATATGGACTAAAGAGCTGAGTTTCAGAAGCAAGATGAGTCACCACCCTCACAAATGAAAATCCCTATTGTTGGGATTCATACTTGGCACTAAGGAAGGTGGTTGTGAATCAGTTATAGAAGCCCTGGGACATCAGTGAAGGAGTTCCCTGGGGTGATACCCAAAACCTACCATCTACAACAGCTTCATCAATCTTTCCAAAAGTGGAAATATTCATCGCTGATCAGAAATGATCAAACTTCTTAGCTAACTGAAACCAGCAAGACACATAAGGAAGTGTGCAAGCTAGAAAAGTGGCAGATAATGACATTTTCACAAGAGCACCAAGAGACAGGAATGCAAATTAAAATATCTACTGCTGGCATTTAGTACCTCAGCCTCAAACACTGAAGCTATCAGAGGCTGGACGACTCTCCTCTTATCACACTTTAGTTTTCATAACTCAAGAGCACTTCTCCAGTTGCCTAGATGAGATTCACTCCAACAACTTTCAAGAGCCTTGACACTACACAAGAAAAAGTCTCCGTAACTGACACCCGATCTGCCACCGGCACCAAGTATCTGCAATTATTTACTTACATCACCAACCCCATGACCTCTACCATAGACCACCACCTTACAAGCTAACAGAAGTGTACAGTACAGGAAAAGACCTTTCAGCCACCATGTTTGTGCCAAGCACAATGACAAACTAAACTAATTGCATCTGTTTGAACATGGTCTACATTCCACCATTACCTGCCTGTTCACGTGTTTGTTTGAATGCCTTTAAATATCGCTTTCATATCTGCTTTAACCATTTGTTGTAGCAGCTCGTTCTTGGCTCCCACCTTTCTCTACGTTAAAAAAAAAGTGCCTACCCTTTTAAGCCTAACCTCTCTCACCTTAAAACTGTGATCTTCAATATTTGACATTTCCACCCTGGGGGAAAAAAGATGGTCTACTCTATTTATACTCCCTTTCCCCCGTACTCCTGCTGGGCGCTCCCTTCGCAGTAAAGCCCCCCACTCTTCACCCAGAGGCTCTACCCCTCTCCCCCCACCCCCGTATAATGCGGGCCGGCCGCTAGGGCAAACTAGTGACTGCCAGGACCAACCTGGCTCCGCCACGCTACCCCAGGGAGGAGTCTATATTTTTCTCCGCCCTCGTCTTCCTCCTCGCCGTCGTTATCGGAAGCGGCGCCGGGAAAACCAGCCTGATACTCCATCATCTTCGGCCGCTCCCTGCGCGCCCGCCCGCCGCCCGGTGTAACAAAGCGGCCGGAGCACGTGACCGCGCCTGCGTCAGGCACTTGAGTGAACGTTCGCATCACGTGACGCGTCACCGGCCCGGCTGTGTATCACGTGGCGCGGAGTTAACACATGATCGGAATGCAAGCGATGCAGCTGGCACCACCGGCCGCAAACTCGCAGAGAGGGGCAGGAGCTGCTGTGGAATGCTGTCTCCTGGTTGTGGGCAAGGCTAAGGTTCCGCTTCGTCCTCTGCACCAAGTATCAGCTGCCGACACGAGAATCAGAAGCAACAATCTGCTGCAGGAACTGAGCAAGTCAAGCATGATCTGTGGGGGGGTGAGGAACTGTGGACGTTTCGGGAGATACTACTACTCAGCACGCTCAGATGGTGCAACAGATTGTTGCCTTGGAAATGTGCAGTTTGCAACCAACCCCGCGGCCACCGACGGATGCACCTCTGGCAGCGTAGGATATCAATCAACACCCCAGTGGCCAATCATTCGTTTCAATCCAATGGTCCCACCTTCCCCCTCTGTCCTTGATCCTTTCAACATCTTATATACAAATTGTCACGTATTGAGGTACGGGGGGGGGGGGGTGGATATTGATGCTTCTGTTCATTCAGATTAATTACATCAGTGCATTTAGGTAGTACAAGGTACAACTAAAACAATATAGAATAAACTTACAGAGAAAGTGCAGATAAACAGTAAGGTGCAAGTTCATAATGTGGATTATGAGATCAGGAGTCCATCTTATTGCACTAATTCAGTAGTCTTATAACAGCTAGATAGAAGAACAAATTTACCACCCAATGGAAAGCTTTGACTGCACAGTCTCCAGCCATAGGGATCATCCTCCCTGTGTCCAATTAGGCTATAGGTCTAACCAACCCAATTTCTCATTCATCAGCTCTGCCATCTCAGGTCAATCAGCTTTCTTTGCACTCATTACATGAAAAGAACATCCTAACATGAGGAGAGCAAAACTGCACACACAATTCCATTTGTGGATTCACAGGTGTAACAAGATAGTTTTGCAACAATTGCCCTAGTTGCCACCAGATTACTGGTGGCACATTGCTCACACAAAATGTTTCCTGGCTCTGTCTTCTGCTGGCAACTTTATTTCGAGTGCTCTGTGTGGACATGCAGAATTACTGTGGTACCCTCAACCTCAATCTTTCACACTGTCAAAGCTATCATGAAAAAAATATTGGAAATAGGAGACAGAAGAATACAGCAAATGACAAACCCTTCAGCCTGCATGTCAGTGCCAGCCATGCGGCCACTCAAAATAATCCTACTTGCCTGCACATAATCTATATCTCTCCATACCTTGCCTGTGCAAGCAGCTGTCCAAGTGCTTCTTAAGTTTTGCTATCATATTTGTTTCCGTCACCTCCCCTCACAACACAATCCACTCAATGTGTCACGAAAACTTACCTTGCACGCTTTAAACTTGCTCTCTTTCATCTTAAACTTCTGACTTCTCATATTTGCCATTTCCACCCTGGGTAAAAAGACTACTAACTACTAAGATCATCTACCCTAAATGGGACTTCTGAGGGTAAATCTGAGTTAGTCCAGGCATTGGTGCTGGTATTAGGATGAAGATTTATCTAATATGTTTCCTCTTTGATCTACAATTGAACTGGATGAAAGTGTTGACAAAGCAAAATTAGGCAATTGTACCTTTCCTATTGTATCTTCAGACAGCAAAATACCTGAACACTGCTGAATAATCGGAGTTCACTGCCTAAATCACTTGCTGCATTGCTGTACCAATGCTTGATTACACTGCAGTTTTAATGTCTGATGCAACCTTCCTGCTTAGTTCAATAACAAGTATGACTGCAGCTCAGGAATTTTCAGATACTTCATATCTAGGAGAGAGTACCAAATTCATGGCTTCTGTCAAGTCTAGATTATATAGCTTTTGTGAAAATAAACCTCCCATGGTGTTATCTGCATTTGTCACCTTTCTCCTCTGGTAACGTAGTGCTGATCAGACATGAAATCTATCATTCATCTTGTTCTCGTGGGTCATGCTGATTTGCTGAGACTGAAACAAACAAACTCCTGCTGCAGAACGAGGTTTAAGTCTGTGACCATAGTAATACCAAGTGCTAACCAAGGCAGAGTTAATAACAACAACAATGCAGGATTGCATATCCTGTAAGAGGAATGTGCAGATTATTTCACAATGTGCCAATGAGCTGCGACAAATTTAATGGTAAGTAATATTCATAAAATATCTCAGTTATAACAATTAAGTGCATTAAGCATTACCAGGATAAATTCTAGCTTATATTTTACTCTTCACACTCAAAGAATATTGTTGCTTTTTTGACAATTTTTTGTATATTATCATTTTCAGCTTTACTCTGCATTTTGATTATTTGAGAACATTCAGCAATGAGAAGCAAGGATGATGCAGACAAAAACTTTTTACGTTTTGTGTCAACTTTCACTACGTTCTCACTCAAGGCTTTTTCCATATTTATTCTGTAACAATGTAGGAGACTATTTGACCCATCAAGTCCATTCTAGCTCTCTTAGGAATCTCAATCTGTCATTTATTTACTTAGTTCCCTGTAATCTACTCACACACATCTTCATCACCACTTTTCTGATTCTCCAACCAGCTACCTACATTAGGTATAGTTTATCATAAACATGAGAAAGTCTGTATACAGACGCTGGAAATCCAAAGCAATGCACACAAAATCCTAGAGGAACTCAGCAGGTCAGGCAGCATCTGTGGAAATGAGTAAACAGTTGAAGTTTTGGGCCAAGGCCCTTCTTGAGCATTGGAAAGGAATGGGGAAAGATGTCTGAATAAGAAGGTGAGAGGAGGGGAAGGAGGATAACGAGAAGGTGATAGGTGAAATCAGGTGAGTAGGAAAGATAAAGGGCTGGAGAGGAAGGAATCTGATAGGGGAACAGGCTGGACAGTAGGAGAAAGAGGAGGAAGGAACCCAGGGGGAAGTGATAGGCAGGTGAGAAGAGGTAGAAGGCCAGAATGGGGAATAGAAGAAGAGGTGAGGGAGAGGGAATTATTTTTACCGGAAGGACAAACTGATATTCATGCCATCAGGTTGGAGGCTAACCAGACAAAATATAAAAAGTTGCTCCTCCACCTTGAGGGTGGCCTCATCTTGGTACACGAGGAGACAGTGAACTCTCACATGGGAATGGGATTTGGAATTAAAATATCTGACCATCCAGAAATCCCACTTTTTGGCGGATGCAGTGGAGATGCTCGACAAGCTGATCCCTCAATTTATACTGGGGTCTCATCAGTGTAGAGGAGGCTGCACTGGGATCACCAGGCACAATAGGTGACCCCAGCAGATTTGCAGGTGAAGTGTTGCCTCACCTTGAATAGAGATGACAGAGGAGGTGAATGGGCAGGTGTAGCACTCAGTCACTTGCAGAGTATCAGGAGGCTGATTAGTGGGGAAGGACATATGGTACATAGAGCTTGGGAAAATAGAGGGCTACGCGCTAGGGAAATTCTAGGCAGTTTCTCGAGTAGGTTACATGGTCAACACAACATTGTGGGCCGAAGGGCCTATAATGTGCTGCAGATTTCTATGTTCTATGATGAGGAAATCACAAGGGAACCTAATAACCATGCTAACCTAACAATGGGAATATCATTGGGAAGTGAGAGGAAACTGGAACACCCACTGAAAATCCATGTGGTCAGAGAACCAATGTGCAGACCCCACACAGTTATCATCAGAAGTCAGAATCAAATGCTCACTCTCTCTGAATGGAGGCCTGAGGCGTGCCACAGGAGTCAGAGCTGGGTCTGTTGATCTTTATCATCTGGACGATAATTTGGTAAATTGAATCAATAAATTTGTGGGTGGACACCAAGATTTAGGGAGTGGTGAACAGTGAGGAAAACTATCAAAGTTTCCAGCAGGATCTGGACCAGCTGAATGGCAGGGATGTGCTGAAATATGTCAGATGAAATTTAATGCAGACAGGTGTAAGTTGTTGCACTTTGGGTGGAAAAACCAGGGTAGGACTTACACAGTGAATGGCTGGGCACTGAGGGATGTGGTAGAAAAGAGGGATCTGGGAATACGATCCATAAATCTTGGAAGTGGTGTCACAGGTACATTGGGTTGTAAAGAGAGCTTTTGGCACTTTGGCCTTTATAAATCATCGTTTTGAGTACAGGAATTCATAGTATTGCGTATAGGAGTACAGGAATATGGCTCACAGCTAGATATGATGGCAAGGCGAGCTTTTGGCACACTGCCCTCTATAACTCATAGTATTGAGTACTGGTATGTTATGATGAAGTTGTATAAAACATTGGAGAGGCCTGATTTGGAGTATTGTGTTGTTCTGGTCACCTACTGACAGGAACGATATCAGTAAGATTGAATGAGTACAGAGAAAATTTACAAGGAATTTGCTGGGACCTGAGTTATAGTTTAGTACTTTGTTTGCTGTAGGAGAATGAGGGGAGATTGAATGGAGTTATACAAAATTATAACTCAAAATTTGCCTCAAAAGATAGGGCAAAGGCAAGTAGGCTTTTCCCACTGATGTTGGGCGAGACTAAAACTAGAGGTCATAGATTTATGGTGAAAGGTAAAATATTTAAGGGAACTTGACAGGGAATTTCTTCACTCAGAGGGTAATGCAAGTATGGAACTGGTGGTGCCAGTGTAAGTGGTAAATACAGGTTCAATTTCAACGTTTAAGAGAAATTTGGATAGGTACGTGGATAGGAGTGGTATGGAGGGTTCTGGTCCAGGTATGACTCAATGGGACGAGGCTGAATAACAGTCTAGTACAGATTAGAGGGGCAGAATGACCTTTTACTGTGCTCTCGCACTCTATCACTCTTGTCAGGCTATCACTGTGTCTACCTAAATTGCTTACAGTGGTGTTAGAAACTTTGTGAATCCTGTAGAATTTTCTCTATTCCTGCATAAATATGACCTAAAATGTGATCAGATCTTCACATAGGTCCTAAAACTAGATAAAAAGAACCCAATTAAATAAATAACTCAAAATACATTACACTTGTTAATTTATTCATTAAGAAAAATGATCCAATATTACATGTATTTGTTGGATAAAATATGCGAACCTCTGGAGTAATGTCTTCTACAAATGCTATTTGGAGTTGGATGTAATGAGATTGGAGGTGTGAGTTGTAGAAGTGCCCTGCCCTATAAAAAGAAAGACACACAAAGTCAGGTTACTAACAGAGTCTGCTTTTCTCAAGAAAGATCTGTTTATGTGCACTATGCCTCGATCAAAACAACTTTCAGAGGACCATAGAAGAAGAATTGTAGAGATGCATGAAGCTGGAAAAATTGACAAAAACATTTCTAAAGACCTCAATGTTCATCAGTCCACAGTAAGAGAAATTGTCTGTAAATAGAGGAAACTCAGTACTGTTGCTACACTCCTTAGGAGTGGGCAAACTGTAAGGATCACACTGAGCACAATGTGCAATGCTGAAGGAGGTGAAAAAAGAACCCAAGGGTACCAGCAAAAGACCTGCAGAAATCTCTGGAACTTGCTAAAATCTTTGTTCATGTGTTCACTATAAGAGAAACACTGAACAAGAATGACGTTCGTGGAACATTCATCGAAGAAACCACTGCTCTTCAAACAAAAAAAATTGCTGCACATCTCAAGTTTGAAAAAGACCACCTGGATGTTTTACAAAGCTTCTGGTTACAATGTTTGGTGGACAGATGAGACAAAAGTTGAACTTTTTGACAAGGACTGTTTGGAGGAAAAAGGGCACTGCACTCAACACCAAACCCAACTGTGAAGCTTGGTGGAAAGTACATCATGGTTTGGGGTTGTTTTGCTGCCTCAGGGCCTGGACAACTTGCAATCTCTGAGGGAACAATGAATTCAAAATTGTATCAAGATGTTTTACTGGAGAATGTCAGGGTTGCAGTTAATCACCTGAAGCTTAACAGAAGTTGGTAGATGCAACAAGACAATGATCGAAAGCCAAGTGTAAATCAACAACAGAATGGTTTAAAAATTAGAAAATTTGTGTTTTGGAATGGCTGAGTCAAACTCCTGACCTTAATCATATAGAAATGGTGTGGAAGGACCTGAAGCAAGCTGTTCATTCAAGGACGCCCACCAACATCCCAGAGTTGATGCAGTTTTGTAAGGAGGAATGGCCTAAAATTCCCCAAAGCCAATGTGCAGGACTGATCTATAGTTACTGGAAATATTTGGTTGAAGTTATTGCTGTACAAGGGATCACACCAGTTACTGAGAGCAAAGGTTCACATAGTTTCTCCAACAAATACATGTACCATTGGATCTTTTTTCTCAATAAGTATCTGAACATGTATAATGTTTTTGTATTATTTATTTAAATGGGTTCTCTTGATCTAGTTTTAGAACTTATGTGAAAATCTGATCACATTTTGGTCATATTTATGCAGAAATCTTGAAAATTCTACAAGGCTCACAAACTAGCAACACTGTAATTTGGTATGCCTGCCTTCATAGGCCAAGGTATTGATAGAACAGTTGGAATGTTATAGAAACATAGAAAACCTACAGCACCATACAGGGCCTTCGGCGCACAAAGTTGTGCCGAACATGTCCCTACCTTAGAAATTACTAGGCTTACCCATAGCCCTCTATTTTTCTAAGCTCCATGTACCTATCCAAAAGTCTCTTGAAAGACCCTATCATTTCCACCTCCACCACCGTTGCCAGCAGCCCATTCCACGCACTCACCACTCTCTGTGTAAAAAAATAACTCCTGACATCTCCTCTGCACCTACTCCCCAGCACCTTAAACCTGTGCCCTCTTGTGGCAGCCATTTCAGCCCTGGGAAAAAAGCCTCTGACTATCCACACGATCAATGCCTCTCATCATCTTATACACCTCTATCAGGTCACCTCTCATCCTCCGTCACTCCAAGGAGAAAAGGCCAAGTTCACTCAACCTGTTGTCATAAGGCATGCTCCCCAATCCAAGCAATCCTTGTAAATTTCCTCTGCACCCTTTCTATGGCTTATACATCCTTCCAAGTGGGGTCTGACCGGTGTCGTATATAGCTGCAACATTACCTCTCAGCTCCTAAATTCAATTCCACGATTGATGAAGGCCGTATGCCTTCTTAACCACAGAGTCAACCTGCGCAGCTGCTTTCAGTGTCCTATGGACTCAAGACCTCAAGATCCCTCTGATCCTCCACACTACCAAGAGTCTTACCATTAATACTATATTCTGCCATCATATTTGACCTTCCAAAATGAACCACTTCACACTTATCTGGTTTGAGCTCCATCTGTCACTCTCAGCCCAGTTTTGCAACCTATCAATGTTCTGCTGTAACCTCTGACAGCCCTCCACACTATCCACAACACCCCCAACCTTTGTGTCATCAGCAAACTTACTAACCCATCCCTTCACTTCCTCATCCAGGTCATTTATAAAAATCACGAAGAGTAAGAGTCCCAGAACAGATCCCTGAGGCACTCCACTGGTGACAAACCTCCATGCAGAATATGACCCGTCTACAACCACTCTTTGCCTTCTGTGGGCAAACCAGTTCTGGATCCACAAAGCAATGTCCCCTTAGATCCCATGCCTCCTTACTTTCACAATAAGCCCTGTATGGGGTACCTTATCAAATGTTTATGCCTTATGTTGTAGCTGTACAAGCTATTGATTAGACTGCATTTGAAATATTGCATAGAGTTCTGTTTAGTTCAAGTTTAAAGCAAATTTATCAAAATATATGTCACCAAATACAACTCAGACTTATTTTCTTGTGAGCATTCACAGTAAATTGTAAGAAACACAGTAGAATTAATGAAAAACTACACACAAACTAAAACAGACAACAACCAATGTGTAAGAGACAACAAATTGTACAAGTACAGAAAAAAATGAAATGATAATAATAAATAATATTGAGAACATGAGTTGTAGGTTACTACATTCGTAGGAGGGACAGTAGCATCAATAAGAGTGCAGAAGATGTTCATCAGGACGTAGCCGGGAATGAAGAGCTTTAGTAGCAAGGGCAGATTGGATAGGTTGGGATAGTTCTCACTGAGGGGATGGTTACAGAGATTTCTAAGATTATGAGTCCACCAATAAATAGTCATTATTCTTCCCCAGGATAGGGACACCTACAATTATAGGGCATAGGTTGAAGGAGGACAGAGTGGTAGGTATATGGAACAATTGCCAGAAGAAGTGGTCAAGGCAAATACAACCACACCATTTAAAAGACATTTGAACAGTTACTTTGAGAGAAAGTGTGTAGAGGGATAGGGTCCTTATTCAGGCAAATGGGATTAACGTAGAGGGCGTGACGGTTAGTATAGATGAGTTAGGCTGAAGGGCTTGTTTCTGTGCTCTGTTCCTCCAAAACTGTGGAGAGAGAAACAGAATTGCATCCCAATTGTTAGACCATTTCAGAGGATGTGATCCACTTTGCATTAAGGAATCACCAATGGTCTTTTCTGGTCCAACCATGTGGACATCATGTTGAAGAAAGCATTCCTACTTCCTCAGGAGGCTAAAGCAACTTAGAATGTCCCTCACCAAGTTTGATTGATGGTCCATTGAAAGCTTCCTATTTGGCTGCATCTCAGCCTGGCGGGTAACTGCTGTGGCCAAGACTAGAAGAAAATTCAGAGGCTCACGGACACACTTCAGCACATTATCAAAATCAGCTTTCCCTCTGTGGACTCTGTTTACACTTCCCACTGCCTCAGGAAAACAGCAAGATATTAAAGGATTCCACACATCCAGAATATCCTCTCTTCTTCCTCCTTTCATCGGGCAGAAGAGCCTGAAAACACCTATTTCTTGAACCAAAGACAGTTTCTATGCTGCTGTTAGATGACTATTGGATGGTTCCTGTGGATGATAAGATGGAGTTTGGGGGGGTGGGGGGTGGGGAGCGGTTAGTGCAATTGCTTTATGTTGCCAGCGATCACTAATCCAAGTTTGATTCCTCCTGCTCTCTGTAAGGAGTTTGTTCTTTCTTCTCATGACCACATGGGTTTCCTCTGGGTGCTGCCGTTTCCTCCCATGTTCAAAAGACAAACAGTTAGGGTTAGTGAATTGTGCATATGCAATGTGGGTGCCAGAAGCATTGCGACACTTGCAGGCTGCCCTCAGGCTGTGTTGGTCGTTGGCACAAAAACAACTACAGTACCGGTATATGTTTTGATGTTTCAATGTACATGTGGCAAATA
Organism: Hemitrygon akajei; assembly: GCF_048418815.1. Taxonomy (NCBI): domain Eukaryota; kingdom Metazoa; phylum Chordata; class Chondrichthyes; order Myliobatiformes; family Dasyatidae; genus Hemitrygon; species Hemitrygon akajei. The sequence goes on from NC_133129.1 coordinate 48,138,162, forward strand.
AAGCTAATCTTTAACCTTTCTTGACTTCACAACCTACCTCATCACCTTTTTGTTTGACTGCAACTGTAACACTTTATTCTGCATTTAGTTATAACGTTTCCTGTTGTATAACCTCAATTCGGTGATGTGATTAAGTTATCTGTCTGGATGGCATGCAACACAAAGTTTTTCACTGTACCTCAAAGTTCAAAGTAAAATTTATTATCAGAGTACTTACATGTCACCACATACAATCCTGAGAGTCTTTTCTGTGGGCATACTTTGCAAACCTATAGAACGGTAAATGCAAACAGGATTTGTAAACTGTAAACATCAGGAACTGTAAACAAACTGTGCAAATATCAATAAATAACAAGCATGAAATAACAAGATAAAAGAGTCCTTAAATAAGTGTAGTTACCCCACTTTGATCAAGAGCCTGATGGTTGAGGGGTAGTAACTGTTCTTGAACCTGATTGTGTGAGACCTGAACCACCTGTACTTTCTAGCTGATGGCAGCAGTGAAAAAAGATCATGCCCCAGGTGGTGAGAATCTTTGATGATGGATACTGCTTTTCTGTGGCAACGTTTCATGCAGATGTGCTCAATGTTTGGGAGGGTATTACCCGTGATGTCCTGGGCTGAATCCACTACCTTTTTTAGGATTTTCCAATCAAAGGCATTGGTATTCCCATACCAGGCAGTTTCCTTGGTATATATGACAATAATAACCCAATTCAGCTACAGTATTACCAATATATCCTACTGATGAAGGCACTTCTGCACATCTTGCACTATGAGAACAGCAACTGCTTGAACTTGACACATCTGCTGAATGCCATCATTAGCTCCACAGAAAGCATATTCGCTAGCAAACACACCAGTCAATGAAATCATAAACAAGAGACAATCTGCAGATGCTGGAAATCCAAGCAACACACACAAAATGCTAGAAGAACCCAGCAGGCCAGGCAGCATCTATGGAAAAAAGTACAGTCGATATTTCTGACCGAGACGCTTCGGTAGGATAGTATTTGCAGTAAAGTAACTCAAATTGCTTACTTAAATCAAAGACAATTTCCAGGAGACTTTAGACTCAGTTAGCCCATCTTGTGGTCATTGTCTGTAACTACAATATGATTATTATACCCACATTCAGTTAGTTTACCATATACACCTTGCTCATATGAAGCTCACAGAGTAACTAGTTCAAATGGTAATATTAAATACAACAATAAATATCTCAGTGAGTGCAGAACAACAAAATTATTTAACATTCTGTAGTAGTTCAAAAAGTAATTCTAAATAATGGGATTAATAATGGAGGTAGAATTAAGAGTCTGAGAACTTGCCAGCCACACTCGGGTGGGGATATGATTGGTTCAGAAAATTGAAAGCAGTGGTGAATAAGCTGTTGTTAAGACACAAATTTTAATTTTTCTTTAAGTTTGGATTTCAAATCACTGATAAGTTATGTACAACTGGTTAATTTGGCTGAGAATAAGGTAAGTGATATTTTGATGGTTTAAAAAGTTGGATGTGTTAATTAAGAGTAGACAAAGTTTCAGTCTTGGCACACTGAAGGATCTTGCCCCGCCCTACTACCGCACCAGCACATAACTCAGGTTTAATATCACCAACATATGCCGTGAAATGTATTAACTTTGCAGCAGCAGGATAATGCGATATATGATAATATGTATAAAAGAATGGAAATTACACCTTAGGCTCATACTGAGTTAGCTACTACTGTGAATATAAGCTAATAGCAACATAACTCAACAATGCATAGGAATAACGATGAGAAGGTCATTTCCAATAAATCAACACAACAAGGGTAAGTATGATTTGGGTAAACACAAACATAAAAGTTTGAATGTCCCTTTTAGGGGAAGTATGACTGTCACATGTAGGAATACTAACACACCCATGCAAATTTAGTTTGCCAGTCTGAGTTTGTTCTACAGCAACCTGGTCCATCCAGTAATAACCAGCTACCCAACCACAAATAATCAAATTCCAGCATTCTATATCTTTTCCATCACCAAGCAAGCTTCTTCTTGATCATGGTAGACAGATCAAAGGAGGAAGGATGCAAAATGGTCTCTTGCCTGTAGAATGATAGAGTAGATCGTAGACCATAGGACATAGGAGCAAAGTCAAGCCATCAAGCCTATTGAGTCTGCTCTGCCATTCCATCATGACTGATTTATTATCCCTCTCAACCTTTTCTCCTGCCTTTTCCCTGTAATCGTTGGAGCTCATTGTTGCATATTCAATCTGGTTTGCTTCACTTCAGTTACTTATGGTACCGAAGAATTCTGCATGAATACCCAGTCCAAATGAAACATAAATAAAAATCCACACAACAAAGTGTCAAACTCTCTCCAAGTTTATGTGCGAACTAACTAACTAAAAGTTAACTGCGCATTCTCCGTGAGACTATTGTCCGTATGAGGATTTTCTGATAGCAGTATCTGTCATTCCAAATGAGTTCTCTGGGCAATTCACCAAGTTCTTCTGCTATGTTCATTGTCTGTTTCCATTTTCCTTCTTTCTCCTTCTTTGATCCCGCACTCTCTCTAGAAAATAGCTCCCCGTTCTTTTTCCCACGCTCTCTCTAGCATATTCCCAAGACAAATCATTGGCTAATTCAACAAGCCTAACTTATCAATCAACTGAATATTTATTTTAAGTAGCAAAAATGAAATACTCAATTGTATAATGTAATTAAAGGAACACATTGCATTTTGAGAAAATCTGCAAAAAATACCCAACAGCATAACTGTATTAATAAAATAAAGCATAGTCTTAAACCAGGGTATTACATTCTCCCTCTCCCCCACCAAAAATAGGCATGTCCTCATGACTTTGTAAACCACTGACACTTATCAAACTCACCATTAACAACACAACACTTCTGCTCCATAATAATAACAGTTATGTTCACACTTCTGTTTTGATAGTATTCAGACATACGGTTTGCAGCATTCAAATCAATTAAGTGATCATAGGACCTCCAATCCACTTATAAATGGAAGTAACATATCTCACCATTGGGACTGACACAACACTCTGATTTCCAGATGCATCATATGCCATCCTATTTGGAGGTTTCCTGAATCTGTGAGATCTTTTTATCTCAGTTTCAGTTTCATCTTCCTTTAATAGTTGGTTCTCAGTTACTATTTCATCAGTTTGGGTCTTTTCTTGTGACTTTTCATGTTTACTTTGAGATATCTCATCCAGTTTATCATTCATACCTTCCTGCAACTCAGTTCCTCCCGCCCTCTGACGAGATTCGGCTTCATCTTTATTGATATTGGAGTCCATTTCCCTTTCACACTCCAATATCTCTTCTGGTTGTCCAGAGGTTGTATTCCCTTCCATATCTAGGTCCAGACTGAAAAGTTCTGGCATCTCTTCAACTCTTGTTAGGAAGTTTGCACAAGGTAATTTCAACTCCCTCATCTTCTGAGTCTGCACAGCATTCAATAGATTCCTCAGGTCTTTCCACTGAAACCATACTATTGTCTGATTTATCTTCAGCTTTTCTTTTCTTCTTCTCCATTGCAGAGTTCTTTTACTAAGTGTAGATTCTACGTCAGACTCTGGGTCAATATGTACTCTCTGCCCTAGAGGTAAAAGATGGTTCTGATGCAGAACTTTTACAGGACCATTTCCATCTTCTGGTTTCAACCAAAAAACTGGCAAATGTGGCATCTGACTCTGCTCTACTTCAGGTGTAGAAACCCAGCAGTCAGCCAACTTATGCCTCTGTTGTTGTCCTAAATTTCTTATTAGAACTCTTCAACTTCAGGCTTCATTCGTTGCCAATAGAAACAGTCTCTGACTAATCTGTAAGTCTTGTAAAATCCCAGATAACCTGAATCATCACGAAGTGACCTCAGTACAACCTTCCTGTACTTTTCAGGCAAAATCAACTGAGAACATTAGGTCTGTTTGGAGGAGAAGTAACCCTGTTCCTCAACAGTTTTTCCCATTCTCTCATATCTCCTTTGAAAACAGCTGACCAGATTTCACCTATACAAGGGTCATCTTGCTGGGCTACTGACAATAAAGCAGGGCTCAAGGCAGGCAACAGTTTTGTGTTCAGCATAGTCAGGTTGCAATATTCTTGGAGAATTACATGGCTAGAGGAACCTAAAAGATTGACAGCTCTGTCGGGCCATAGTCTTTGCTTTGATGTGCAAATTGTGGAAAACTGGCATATTGCTTTAACATCTGAGGCAGGAATGTCCTCCCACTCTTTGTCAGTTACTGGCATCTCATAAGTGTGCTGTGACAATGCACCTTTGTCAACACTCTGACTTCTGGGCCTGTATTTAAGGCTGAAATCATAGACAGACAATGCCGCCAGCCAGCGATAACCTGAGGCATCTAATTTTGCAGAAGTCTGAGTATACATTAATGGGTTGCTCTCAGTTTTTGCCTCAAACTTTGCACAATATGGACAGTCATTGAGTTTGCCTACCACTGCCCACTTCAATGCCAGAAATTCCAATTTGTGAACAGGGTAGTTTCATTAAGATGGTGACAAACTCCAGCTAATAAAAGCAATAGGTGTCAGTCATTTACCTTGGTCTTGATATTGTTATGAATGTACCACAGCTCAGAGGGGTCGAAGGGTGTGGGGTAGCCCCCTCCTTTGTGAGAATCGCAAGATCACTATTGAGTCCATTCAGGAGACCCAGGAAATGAGAGAAAGACATGCAGAATCCACAAGTCGTTGGAATGTGTCTTGGCCTCCGAGAGACGGACCCATTGATGCCGGCTATTGTCTCTTGGAGACGGACTTGTGTATTGCATCCTGTACGATGCATCGACGCCCCAGGCAATGAAACGAGGGGGAGGTTGGTGGAGGGATTGCATCATCTCAACCTGATTGACATCTGAGACCCTGTGAGTCAGGATAAAAGAGGGTCTGTGGGAACAGCCCCTCAGACGCACCAGAAGAAACGCCAGCGATCCCGTAACAGCAAGAAACCAGGGGAAAGGCCACGTGCGTCCGGTTCCATTTGCACTGGAATCGGTGGGCCCTTTTCCACGGCTGAAAGGTTTTTAGCTAACAACGGGGAAACCAACTCCCAACGACTCTCGAAGGATTGACATCATAAAAGGAATGGGCAAGTTTTAAACCCGTCTTTCTCTCCAACCCAAAAGCTGCAGCTTGAATGAACTGAGTGACTTTTATATTTCCATCGGACAATACATTATCCCCTAGACAACGATAGAGCTATTTCTTATTGATTATTATTATACCCGTGCTTTTAGATTTAGTATTGATGACGTATATTATCTGCATGTTTGCATTGACATTATTTTGTGTATTTTTTTAATCAATAAATACTGTTAAAAATAGTACCATCAGACTTCAACGGACCTTTCTATCTTTGCTGGTAAGTGACCCAGTTACGGGGTACGTAACAATATAAAATGCTGCCTAACTCTTCCTGACTAATGTCTGTGTGTGATACATACAGCAACTGGGTGTTTCCAAAGGCAAGTACTGGTGCTTTAGTCAGGAACTCTTTAAACATCTGAAATGCTCCTTCACACTTTGCATCCCATTTTTCCCCGAAGGGTTCTGAAGGGTTAAGATAAGCCTTGGCTTCTTCTCCCTTTCTTTGCTGAGGGGAGATAACTACACAGGAGCTGATTCAAAAGATGGCTCACCCTGGAGTAGTTCTTCACAAATCATTGGTAGTTCCCACGGAATCCAAAGAACGAGCGCAGAGCAGTCATAGTTCTAGGCCTTGGCCATGTGATTACAGCCTCTATCTTAGAAGGGTCTGTAGCTTCTCCATTCAGAGAGACTATGCATCCTATATAGTTGACTGATGTTTTACAGAACTGGCACTTGTCCAGTGACAGTTTTAAACCTTCAGCCTTCAGGCAGTCTAACACCTTCAGTAGTCTTGTCTCATGCTCTTCCAGTGTTGACCCAAACGATATGAGATCATCGAAGTACACAAGTACTCCAAGCAGGTTCCTGTCTCCATGACACGTTGGAAAGTAGCTTCCGATTATGCCCTGGGGCATCCTTTCAAACTGAAAGAAACCAAGAGGACATATAAAGGCCATCTTTATCAGATTCACATTGGTATTTAGTAACACCCACTTCTTAGATCCAACACACTGAACCATTTATTTCCATTTAAGCAGGCCAGAGCTATACAGTTCCATGGATCTGTATATTGGTTGGAGATTGTATGCCTGTTCAGTGTTCTATAATCAAAACACTTCCCATTCTTTTCCCTCACAACTATAGGCAACACATAGGGACTCCTTAACTCAGTGATAATTTCAGCTTCCTTAAGTTTCAGCAGGTGCTACCTAACGTCCTCAACCTTCGCTGGTGCTAACTGGCAAGACCTCCCTCTGATAGTGTGGTGAGTACTCTTGGAGCAACCAGCATCAAACTCATCAGTAGAAAAGACATCTTTGCGTTCCAACATCTTATCCGTTAGTCTCTTTTACCACTCCCCTGGTATTGGTGAGTCATCAAAGTTGAATGACTTCAATGTCAACTTTTCCCATACAGAAGACTGTTTCTCTTTCTTTTTCTCCACTGGCAAACTAGAAACTACTGCCACAGGAAAAGGATGTGCAATCTTCATACCACGTCTGAGGGTGACATTCATTCCTGAAGTGTTCCTGACAGTCACTGTTAACTTGTTGGACCAGAGAGCTGAAGATTTCTGCAGTTCAGATCTCACAAGCACTCCTGCAGGTAAACGTGATTCTCTTTCCTGATCATCAGGAGCATCCACAAGAATGACCGGGGTGTCAGGCACTCCTGAAAATTTGGGTGCTCCAGCCACTCCGACTCCTCAGCCAGAACATAAAGTGACTGGTTTGGAGTGAGTATACCACACAGTTCCTCTCTTATGCTCATCATGCTACATAGGAGAAACTTGCACATTCTTAAATACAGGGTGAATAGACGAGGTTCTCAGTAAGTTCTCTCCCTTTCTCTCTTTACGTGCTCCCATGAGCCTTCTCACAATGAGAGTGTTTGTTCCCACTAGGATGGAAACTTCACCTTTTACAACCGGATCCAAGCAGACCAACACTAGAGTATCAATAATCACAAGCACTCCAACATCTGCTTCCGAAAACTCCAGTTTCAATGACAGAAAACCATCATAAGGGTAATCATCAGCACTAAGCCCCCAAATCTCAACAACACTTGAGGGGTCAATGCTAAATGCATCAAATACCTGTTGTAAAAGAATCAGTAGAGTAACTTGAGAACTTGTGTCAAGTATACCTCTGGTATGAAAGCCTTCAATCCATATGGGTGCATCAGCGCTTGGCCCCACTAAGCCTCCAGGAATAGTTTTTTGTACTTCAGTTTTTCTGTTGATACACTAATTTGAATGTGTTTACTTTGGGACATCAGGCCATTCCATTACTGGTCCCTCTGTAGTTTCCTGTCTTCTTTTTGTTTGATTAACCACTGGTTCACTTTTCAACGGCTTTCTTGTCCCCCACAATCCAGCTTGAAATATCCATGCTCTCCACATTTGTAACAGAGAATACCAGATGTATCCTTAGACAAGAAATTCTTGGCAGCAGCATTCCACTGCTTTGTGATTTTCACTGGTGGTCAGGTTTCTCAGTGGACGTGTCACGTTTAACTGAGCCGCCTCAGATTTAATGTTTTACACTTCATTTCTCAAAAGCTCTACTTCTGTGGCATCAGGGGTCACTTTAGCAACAGAGGGTGCAACTGAAGACATTTCTTGTCTTTTGACAACATTTTACTCCTCGGTCATATTTTCCTCCTCTCTAACTTCTGTGATTAGTTCAGTAAAAGGTAGTGTATCATGCATTTTATGAGCTATTTGAATACAGAGAGCAACCATATCTTGTGACAGTGTGCCTTTCACAACTTGCTCCACTCTCAAGTGATTTATCTCAGAGTTGAACACCCTGTTCGTGGCACAAGCAATGCAGCAGTTTCTCCAACCTGAAAACATCGGCAGAGCACTTCTCTCCTTCCTTGGATTGTCTGCTTGAATTTCACGATAATTTCACGATGAAATCAGCTGAACTTGCAGTAGTGTCAAAAGCATTTCCCCCTGAGTCTGCAGAAATATAGATGACGTGGCTAAAGGATTTTCAGTCTATACCAGTGACACGAACCATTATACGCTCTACACGTCTCTGTTTTTTTTACATTGTCTGAGCACTGCCATTCACCTGGTAAATGAGATTTCTGCTTAGCCCAAGTCTCATACTCTTCTTCCCCATTTGGTGTGGGCTTAACTCCAGAGAACATTCTCAGCTTACGATAACCTGGGATCTCAGCAGGTACTCTATGGCATTCATTGACCAGTGATGTGATGGTAGAAACCAGCTCAGAATTTAGATCAACAGCTGAAGGTCTTGGTAGAATTTGAATATCAGTCAGCATTTTCTTATCATTCCTCTGAAAAGTAAGCAACTTGAACTGGAAACCTTCACCCTCAGCAGCATCTGGAGTTATATTCTGTGCAACTCTAAGCACATGAATTGGCTATGGCCCTGCCTCTCCAGGTATTTCTGTCACACCAGGCAGAGTGAGTTCAGTCACATCACTAGCGGCCTGGACCAGCACAATATATTTGCTAACTGTTTCATTCAAGTGGCAATCTATGAATGTAACTTTTCTTAGAGCTTGGACAAGATTCAAAACTTTGACTAAACTGTGATTATTAACATCAACAGAAACATTGCTCAATATGCACTCATTGCAAGTGGATAATCTCTTTTTATCACACCAAACCTTAATCTCTGCGGCATCCATATCAGAGTACTTTTAATTATGACGCACACTAAATTGCGAAGAAATGTAACACTGGTGTAACACTAGCTTGAACACAAATAAAAAAAAGCTATCTAATGCCTATACAGCTGTAGTACAGCATTCACATGGCATCCTATCGTGGATGATGCCCCCAGAAATGTAACCCTCTCACCGCAGGCACATACTAAGTTAGCTATTACTGTGAATACAAGCTAACAGCAACAATGCATGGCAATAAACAATGAGAGAGCCATTTCCAATAAATAAGCATGTCTAGGGTAAACATGATTTAGATAAACACAACCATAGAAGTTTGAATGTCCCTTTAAGGGAAAATAGGACTGTTACATGTATTAATACTGACACACCTATGCAAAGTTACTGTTCGCCAGGGAACAATAATTTAACTCTCACCAGTATAAACTTAAATTGAAATTGTATTGAGAAACTATTTTAAATTATAACAAACACAACAAAACTATATAATATAAAATAAATAAAAGGGCATGTTTATAACATGCAAGTAATCGTTGGAGTTCATTGTTTGCTTCACTTCGTTTACTGATGCCACTGAAGAATTCTGCCTGAAAACCCAACCCAAGTGAAACATATATAAAAATCCATGGAACATCCAAGGACAAGGCGTCGAACTTCCTTCAAGGTCATGTGCTAACTAATTATAAGTTATTTGCACATTCTTTGTGAGACTATTGTCTGCATAAGGATTTTCCGACAGCAGTATCTGTCCTTCCACGTGAATTCTGTGAGCGTTTCACAACATTCTTCTGCAATGTTCATTGTTTGTTTCCATCTTCCTTCTTCGATCCTGTGCTTTCTCTAGAAAATGGAACCCCGTTGTTTATCCTGCGCTCTCTCTAGAATGTTCTTAAGACAAATCTTATTGGCTAACTTATCAATCAACTGAATTTTTATTTTAAACAGCAAAAATGAAATACTCGATTGTTTACCCAACAGCACAACTGTATTCATAAAATAAAGCATGGTCTTAACCAGTGTATTACAGTTAATTAAATAGTGCAAAAACAAAAATAAAAAGTAGTGATGTCATGTTCATGAGCTCAATGTCCATTCAGAAAGCAAACAGCAGTGGGGAAGAAGCTGTCCCTGAATCGCTGACTGTGTGCCTTCAGGCTTCTGCACCTCCTTCCTGATGGTAACAATGAGAAGAGGGCACATCCTAGGTGATGGGGGTCCTTAATGATGGATGCCACCTTTTTGAGCCACTGCTCTTTGGAGGTGTCTTGGATACTATGGAGACTAATAGCTGACAAATTTAACTATTCTCTGCAGCCTACTTCCATCATGTGGAGTGGCCACCCCCATGCAAGATAGTAATGTAGCCAGTCAGAATGCTGTACATTTATACAAATTTTCAAGTGTTTTATGTGACATACCAAACCTCCTCGAACTCCTAATGAAGTGTAGTCGCTGTCTTGCTTTCTTTATAGCTGTATCAATATGTTGGGACCAGGTTAGGTCCTCAGCGATATTAACACCCAGGAACCTGAAACTGCTCATGCTCTCCATTTCTTATCCTTCTATGAGGACTGATGTGTACTCCCTCGTTTTACCCTTTCTGAAGTACACAATCAGTTCTTTGGTCTTATTGACATTCAGTGCAAGGTTGTTGCTGTGACACCAACGGTTGTAATATCTGCAAAGTTATAGATGCCATTTGAGTTGTGCCTAGCCACACAGTCATGGGTGTAGAGAGTGTAGAGCAGAGGGCTAAGCACACATCCCTGAGGTGTGCTTTGACTCTGCCATCTCCAATAGGATCCCACCACCAAGCACATCTTTCCCTCCCCTACTTCCATCTTTACGCAGGGATTGCTCCCTACATGACTCCCTTGTCCACTCGTCGCTCTTCACCGATCTCCCTTCTGGTACTTATCCTTGCAAGCAGAACAAGTGCCAAACCTGTCTCCACATCTCCTCTATTACTAGAGTGCCCTAAACATCCTTCCAGGTGACACTTCTTCACCTGTGAGTCTATTGGGGGGTCACCTGCTGTATCTGGTGCTCCTGGAACCACTTTGTCGAGCACCTATACTCCACCTGCCACAAAAAGCGGGATCTCCTGGTGGCCACCCATTTCAGTTCTACTTCACATTCTCAAATCAAATATGTTGGTCCATGGCCTCCTTTACTGCCATGAAGAGGCCACACTCAGGTTGAAGGAGCAGCATGTTATATTCCATTTGGGTAACGTCCTCTCACACTTCCTACCCCTCCAGCCCATTTCCACCATGTCCTGGTTCCAGCCTATGTCTTCACATATCCCCTTCTCTCCCTCCTTCCCACTTTCCAATCCCAGCCCAACACTTCCCTTCTCTTTTATCTCTTCTGTCCCTAACTCACCTCCCAATCCATCTTCCCTCCCAATTTTCCACTCCTTTCCCTATCTCCTCCATTTCCTGCCCTACAGCATCTACCCCAACAGTACAGTCATGCCTTTTCCCCTTGTCACATCATCACTGCCCCACTCTTCTCTCCCCAATCCTTCCAGTTGTCCTCCCCTCATCTTTCCATCTCCTTCCACTCTCTTTCCCGTTCCTCAACTGCCTCTCACCTCTCTCACCCTTCCCTCAATGTCCCTCCTCCCTCCCCTCCCTGCTCTCAGGCCCCTCCTCCGCTGACGCCGTTGCGGAAGCGGCTCTGTTCCCTCCCCCCGCCTGCGGCTCGGTCCCGGGCGATGATAGTGAGCGGCACTGGGCCCAGCCGGAGCCTGGAGTGCAGGCTCTACTGCCATGTCCATCTTCCAGTCGGCTTTCGACTTCCTGGCCGGGGCCCCGAGCTCGGCGGCCAGTCGCGATCAAAACGACTTCGTGGGGCAGACAGTGGAGCTAGGCGACGTCAGGCTGCGGATCAAGCGAGTCATCGCCGAGGGTGAGAGGCCGGGCCGGGAGGGTCAAGAGAGCCGTGGTCTCGGGTTTCGGGCCCGACCTCTAACTAGTACCCGAGCACCAACTCCCTGTACTGGCCCACTACCCCGGCCGCCTGTCACCCAATCCCCGGGCTCGGTGATTGGGAGGAGCCGGAGGTTGGCACACCTTCACCGGGAAGATGAAGGAGATGGACCCTGGCACACCGGTGGGGTAGTGTATAAGGGAGACGCTGGCACCCCGGGGTGGGGTTGGGGCAGAGGCAGATCCTGGCACACCAGAATGATGGAAGAGAGGGAAAGCCCTGTCCCGGGGTGGGGAAGGGGAGACCCTGGGGTTGGGGGTACCTTGACACTTTGGTATGTGGGGATGGAGGGGAAGGCCTCTGGCACCTTAGGATGCGGAGGAGAGGGTCCCTGGTGTAGAGGGGTTGAGGATCTGACCCTCCCCACAGGGGTGGTGGAGAGGAGAAGGAACCTGGCACAATATTGGGGTGGGGATAGTGATACTTTCTCTAACCTGATGGACCCGACTGAAAACTACTGCTATAAGGAGCAACTTTGGAGTCAGAAAAGTCTGGGTGCTGTTAGTTTGGAAATATTTGGAATATAAGTCTTTATTCCAAAAAGAATACAGTAAGAATGTCAGGTATTCTTGCTAAAACTACCTGGGGTACTGTGAGCAGCTTCGACCTACTTATTTAATGATGAATATTCATGCATTGGAAGCTTTTTGGAGTAGGTTTACCAGGTTTTTTTCTCTGGGATGAAGGGCTAATTTATGAGGAGCATTTCAGCAGGCTGGACTGATATTCATTGCAGTTTAAAAGAACAAGAAGTGATCTTGAAATAGAAAAGGTTCCAAGGGGGTCTGCTAGGATTTATGCTGACAGGAGGTTTCTCCTTTTAGGGAATCCAGATTTGGGGCATAGTTTCAGAATCAGAGGCTCCCTACTTAAGACAGCAGAGGTTTTCTTTCACATATTTGTGAATTCTTGAAATTCTGTGCCTCAGAGGCAGCTCTGTGGGGCTGGATTGTTGATTTTTTTTTAAAAAGATGGGATAATTTATTGGATGGTGAGTCAAGAGTAATGGAGAATAACTAGTAATGTGGAGTTATGTTCATGATCACCTCAGCTATGATGTTATTGTATGGCAGAGCATTTCCAAGGGATAATATAGCTTTCTCCAGCAAATCCTGCTACCTCTCCCAGCTTGTGGATTCAGATTTTGATATCCTGTGATGGGAAGCACTTGGGGAGAGGCAATGGGTAGGGACCTTGATGCCTAGTGTTATCATGAATCTGAAGAATAGGAGCTAATGTGGTGGGTAAATTTCAGCTGTTGGTGTATTTGGGTGACACCTTTGGGTGGGGCTAGGATTTATCCTTGGGAAGTGATGGTGGGGAACTCAGACCCTTATCCCTTGTAGATGGTGATGGGGTGTTTGTGGAGCTACTCAGGTAACATGAGTAGTTCAGTCCCTGGGTGATGAGGACGCAATTATGACCACTGCCCCTCACCCCCACCCGCAGAATGTTGAAATTGAGAGTTCTCATCCAGCCAGGATTCATGAGATCAGGGAAGGATGGGGTTCATTCTGGAGGCTAGTTGTAACTGGTGACGTTTCTGGGTGTTTCGTTCTCTGGGGTAGGAAATATTCAGCTGTTCACTGATTTATTGCGAAATAGGAAATTCATTCCCTGAACCCACAAGTGCAGTAGATTCCGGTTAATTGAGACACATCAGGACCAGTGCATTTTGGCCCAATTAAGTGGCTACCCCAATTAGCTGAAATTCCATGCAAATAGTTAAAAAGGCACAAAAGAGACGAAGTACCATTTAACTGAGTTACAAATTATGTGTTTAAATGAATACAGAACAAATTGGAATACTACCAGTACTACTACAGTGTTGTAAAACTGTACATTAGTTCCTAAGAGTTAATCGACAGAGGAATTTTCAACCAGTGCACGTTGCCATGTTTTTTTTGATTGACTATAAACTAATAAAATCAGCACAGATACAATGCTTTCCACAATTGCATCTCCCAAATCTTCATTTTCATTGTAACATTCAAGATGACTGACATTACCCTTAAACTTTTTCTAGTTCCTTACTTGCTGAAATAATGAAATAATGTTATTTTCACTCCCAGCAGTTTCTGGCATCTCCCAAACCTGGATGCTTGAAAGCACAGTGAACAATACAGTTCTAGATTGTCTTGCTGCTTATTTTATGCCACCTGCCAGTGACAAAAATCACTGGGTTTTGAACACAGACATGTGCAACTGATGCTATTTAAAAACTATTTGCTCTAAGCACAGTGTAGTGTCTAACAACCGCACAATTACACACTAGAAACAATTCGGCAACAGTCTCCTGTCCAGTTAAGTGGTGTAGTGTTCCAAATAAATGAAGGAATTCCTAGTTATTATCTTGATTAGTTTTTGTTCTTTAAGATTTGTCCCAAATTAGCAGCTGTCCTGACTAAATGATGGCCCAATTAACTGGAATCCACTGTATTGAGTATTGGATGATGGGATGAGTTGCAAACAACAAGAATAAAATTCAGGACTTACAATATTGATTAATCAATGGGCGATTCATTTCCATAGGTACAATAATTCATTTTTGTATCTGACCCACTTTATTCCAAAATAGCATCATTGGACTTGAATAGTTTACAAGATTATGGTTTTCCCAATATTTTTTAGATATGCAGTATCTTTGCTCTTTGAATGTGATATTTACTGTAGTTGTAATATAAGGTTTACAGGGATGACTTCAAGTTAACGAAGACCAAAGAAGAATTTCCAAGCAGTATTGGTATTTTGCATGAATAAATTTTAGACTATATTCTGTGTAAATTACTACCTGAGTTCACTTTTGGTTGTTGTACTGTGACAAAAATTATAACAATGCTTACTGTAAAAGGGTGCACAAATTTGATTCGTATTTCATAACTGAGGGATGATCTAAAATGTGAGTGTCAATGTAAATGATGAGTGTCATTTTTTGAATTCATGAATCACCTTCACTGCTTGAAATCAATTTCTTACAAAATAGCTTTTGGTCAGTTCAATTCAGTTCACATTTTTAAGTTTAAAAAATAATTGTGAATAGAATACTAGAGGACATGCATTTAAAATGAGGCGTATAAAGGAGACACGCAGAGCAAGTTTTTTTTACACAGAACACGGTAGGTGCCTGGACTGCGCTGTCTTGGGTGGTAGTAGAGACAACTATGATAGCAGTGTTTAAGAGGCTTTTGGATAGATATATAAGTTTGCTTGCAGGGAGTGGAAGGATATTAGAATTGGAAACCGGTTTAATATCACCCGCATATGTTGTGAAATTTGTTACCTTTGTGGCAGCAGCACAATGCAGTACATAGCAATAGAAAAAACTGAATTGCAGTAGCTATAGTATAAAATAGTTAAATAATTAATGCAAAACAGAAATAAAAATGTAAGGAGGTAGTGTTCATTGGTTCAGTGTCTATTCATAAATCAGATGGCAGTGGGGAAGAAGCTGCTCCTGAATTGCTTAGTGTGTGCCTTCAGCCTTCTGTACCTCCTTCCTGATGGTAGCAATGAGAATATGGCATGACCTGGGTGATGCAGGTTCTTAATGATGGACACCGTGTTTTTGAGGTAAAGCTCCTGGAAACTACTGAAGCTAGTTCCCCTGATGGAGTTTTACAACTCTCTGACGTTTGTTTTGATCCTGTGCAGCAGCGCCCCCCCCCCCCCCCCATGCTAATTGGTGATGCAGCCAGTTAGAATGCTCTCCACGGTATAACTGTAGACACTTGCAAGTGTATTTAGTGACATACCAAATCTCCCTACACTCTGAATGAAATATAGCCATTGTTGTGCCTTCTTTGTAGCTACGTCCAGGTTAGATCCTCAGAGATATTGATAACCAAGAACTTGAAACTGCTCACTCTCTCCACTTCTGATCCCTCAATGAGGATTGGTTTGTGTTCCCTTGTCCTACCCTTTCTGAAGTCCACAATCAGCTCTTTGGTCTGATTGACATTGATTGCAAGGTTGTTGCTGCAACTCCACTCCACTAGTTGATATATCTTGCTTCTATACATCTCTCGTCAACATCTGAAATTCTGCCAACAATAGTTGTATCATCAGCAAATTTATAGATGGCATTTGAGCTGTGCCTAGCCTCACAGTTATTGGTGTAGAGGGAGCAGAGCAGTGGACCAAGCACACATCCCTGAAGTGTGCCAGTATTGATTGTCAGATGTTATTTCTGATCTGTGCAGATTGTGGTGTTCCTGTTAGGCAGTCAAGGATCCAGAGGCCGAGGTTCTGGAGCTTTTCAGTCAGAACTGTACCTCCTGGTACCCTGCTTGTGGTCCCAGCACGTGGCCCCCTGTCCTGTACACCACCCCACGGTCTCATGTCTCTCTGTCTGCATGGTTCCAGTCTGTCCTCACTTTTTTTGAGTGCAGAGGGCCACGCTAACTGGCCTCACACAGCTGCAATGTGTGGTGAAGTGGAATGAACTCTGAGAGGAGAGTGGAGAGAGTGGACCTCAGGTATTGTATTCTGAGGCCTTGCCTGGGACATCCCAACAGCCTTGACTTGGATGTTGGAGACTTTACAACAGTGTTTGAAAGTCCTTCATGCACAACAATAGTTGAAAACTATTCAAATATAAAGGTTTAAAGAAGTAAGTGTGCATTAAAACTTAAAATATGAAGTATATTAAGATGTAAAGCAATTACATTTCCAATGTCAACAACCCAGAATATGGTCACAGTTCGAGCTATAGCTTCTTAGTTTAAAGACGTAGATTGGATGTAATATGCGTCTAGACTCTTTGTTGGGCAGTCACCCATCTGCTTCTGTGTTCGATGATGAGTTTGGTGATGGAGCAGCAGTCAACTGTGCTGAAATGTATCTACAATATGTTTTGGTCTTCTGCATTTGACTCAGGCTCACACTAGTCTAAGCTGTCCTGCTCTCTTGATGTTCGTACTTTATAAAGTTGAGTGAGGAATAAATCTTAGCCAGGTCCCTCTTTCCTCAGAATTATACCATGAATCTTTGATTTCCTTCTGTAGGGATCTGAAGAGGATAAGGTGATATCCCAGGCCCTGCCATGTGTGGTACAATAGAATACTCAAAAGATTCAAAGTGCATTTATTATCAAAGAATGTATAAATTACACAACCTTGAAATTTGTTTGCTAACAGACAGTTACAAAGCAAGGACCTCGAAAGAACTGAATTTAAAAAAAAGACCAACCTTCAGTGCTCAGAGAGAAAGAGAGAAAAACATGCAAAAAGATCTAAAGCCCTGGAGTAGCATAGAATAGGCCCAAAGCCTCAGTATTCAGTTCATCCTATTAGCGGAGCGAGTTGCTGCAAATACGAAGCACAGCAGTTGAGGGTGTTTCACAGCTTTAGTGTTGCAGAGAGAGCAGCCCCCAGACTATCTGGGCCAGTGTTTAAATTGTCTGAACCTCACACTAAGACCCGGCCCCACCACAACTAATCCCTCCAGGCTTAGATTTTACTGGAGAAGTTGCTCTTGATCTGTTGAAATCGGCTTGATGCCTAAAGTGAGCTAACCTGGCCAGACACACTGCCTTCCAGTCTATCTGGGCTGGCATTTAGATTGTTCAAACAGCGTATGGTACCTCACATTAGGACACGTTCCTCGCTGTGGTGAAATGCTCCAGGCCAAGAACACGTTGCCCAGTGATTCGCTTCAGACCTGGATTTCACCACCGAAGAAGCTGTACTTGACCTCTCCAAATTGGCTCAGTGCTTAGAACGGTCTGCCCTCGTACTTGGACCAGCTGGATGGACATCGGAACTCCTCTGTCTAGTCTTCTCCCCACCTCCAGAGTGTTCACCCCAGCCAGCGTTGATTTTGCAGCGCAGAAGCACGGCACATCTTGTTATTTCATTTTGCTTTCACTTGCCTCTTCATTGTTTGCAGTGATAATTTACCACAATTTACCTCATAAAAGGTGTAAATAATAATGTTTTTAATTGAATTCCTTTGCTTTTGAACTAGCAGTAAGCTGTCGTACATCGTGAGCAATGCCACCTTAAACCAGAGCATATGCTTAGATTTTTGCGTTCAAAAGCCTCGTAATTCAGATGGGTGAGTGTTAACACTAAGCCCTTGTCATCAATAATTAAAAGTTGTGTATTGATCAGCTGTGATCAAAAGGAAGGAAGATTAGGCTGAAGAATTGGGAAGCTTTATAATGGATAGGTTTCAGCTTTAGCTTGTAGTATACTTCATGGGTGGCTGATATGATTTCTTTGGGCTGGTACATGAGTGGAAACCTGGAAATGTTTGGCCGTCAGTAAGTCAGATTGTTAAAGAAGAATAATGCAAACTCACAATACATGGCACAAGAGAAATGCCTAGAGTGTGTAGGTCTTTGATCTTTGTTATTCAGCTGTTTGATCAGTGAAGTAGCAGTGCACTTAATAGTTCTTATACTGTATTTAGAACTTGGTTAACTTGTTGATGAGTGCCATTGAGAGGAAGAAATAATTCCAAGTGATTGATGATGTTGTAAGAGGTATCGAAGCTTTGAGGAATACCCAACAATGGATCTAGACATAGGTATACCAGTTCCAAGTGCAATCGCTGAGATATTAGTATTATTTTGGCCAAAGAAATTGAATGCTGTTGGAAAATTGGAAGATTTTAGTGTTATTAATGGTAGATGAAAACAGGTAGTTCTGCCACATGCATTTCCATACCACAATTTGGATTTAGTGTGATTGATTATTAGGGAACACTATTTATTTGAAGCGGGCTGAGTTGGTTATAATGTGATTTCAAACAGGACCTTGGGGAAAAACATCCTTAAGGGAAAAGGCATTTTATGTGAACCTCCCCACAGTATTCGCACACCGCTGTCTTTAACAAAAGAGGCTGCTGGTTTATCTGTGGGAGGTCATTGGGAGTTGTCAAGCAGTCACTTCTATTGGTATTTGTGCAACAATAATCTTTTAAACAGTGTCAAATACAGCCACTAGTGATTATTAAAGCATTTGGAAATAGATAATTTATAGTAATTGCATTACCTTTGCCTACTGTTCTCAAACTGACAGTGGATTTTTTCTAAATCCTGATGCATTTCTCATTTCATTGGAATATTTGAATTTATTTAAGTCTTATATCTGTCCCACCTTGTGAGGGAGTAAAAATCTTTGTGTTATGACTTCGTTGCAACGTACAAAAGCTTGAATTTGTAAGTCCAATGGCTTGTAGAAAGAAGCCGTCCCATGGCTTGTTGGTCTTGGCTTCCATGCTGCGGTATCGTTTGCCAGATGGAAGCAGCTGAAACAGTTTATGTTTGGGGTGACTGGTTTCCCCGATGATCTTCCAGGCCTTTTTTGCACACCTGCTGCTGTAAATGTCCTCAATGGAGGGACGTTCACATCCACAGATGCGCTGGGCTGTCTGTACCACTCTCTGCAGTGCCTAGTGATCGAGGTTGGTGCAGTTCCTGTACCAAGCAGTGATATAGCCTGCCAGGATGCTGTCAATGGGCCCCTGTAGAAGGTCTGAGGATTTGGATGCTCATGCCGAACTTCTTCAGTTGCCTGAGGTGGAAGAAATGCCGTTGTGTTTTTTTTTTCTGTACAGTCTAGGTGAGATCTTTGCTGATGTGTAAACCGAGGAACTTGAAACCACTCACTCTCTCAACTGCAGTCCCATTGATGTTGATCGGGGTGAGCCTGTCTCTGTTCCTCCTGTAATCCACTATCAGCTCTTTTGTTTTTGGGCCATTGAGGGAGAGATTGTTATCTTAGCACCACTGTCAGGGTGTCTCATCATTGCTAAAAATAAGGCCAATGTAGGCTGTCTCATCACCACTAGAAATTATTAGCTTCTGGATGTTTTTTCAAGTTTTCTCTTTATTGAGAGTCCCATAATCATAAGCTAGTTGACCTGTACAGCTCTGGACTTTGAAATTCTATTTTAAATGAACAGATAATGTTAGTCATCTATCAGTTCCATTCACAGCATGCTTTCTCAACAAATTGTTGGGTATATTATTATGCCTCTGTTATCTCTACAGTTCTGTACTACTGCATAAAAACAGTTTACACTTTGCAGTAGAGTGAGAGGATACAAGGTTTGAATTGAATTCCCGATGTCACAAATGTTTGTGAATTACTCTGCTGGAAAGTGGTAAAAAGAATTGCTGATTGAATGGTCCTGGTCTGCTGATGTTCATCTTACAGTGATAAATTAGAGAATGATACCGAATATTTAGATAATACAGTCAACACACACAAAATGCTGGAGGAACTCAGCAGGCCAGGCAGCATAGTCGACATCTGGGTGTCCTGCCAAAGGGTCTCCAGCCGAAACATCGACTGTACTCTTCTCCATAGATGCTGCCTGGCCTGCTGAGTTCCTGCAGCATTTTGTGTGTGTTGCTTGGATTTCTAGCATCTGTGGATTTTCTTTTGTTTGTAAGTAATACACTGACTATTTTATCAGGGGACTGACAAAGGGTGAAAAGAAGAGATTTGGAGTACAAATTAAGAGAATAAATGAAATGGGTAACTATACCAAGGTGACTGATTATAATCTGTCTTTACATTCATTATTCATACACTGCTTATACTCCTTTGGATTGTTTTTTTCCCCTCTGTGGTGATAACATTAACTGTGATAACTAAACTGAGTTGTCCAGTTGAACATTGATGTTCCTCATCTTTGTTCAATGTTTAGAAGAAAAAAAACAGGAGTGTGTGAAAAATTGATTATTTTTAACAGGTTGAAAGTGAGTAACCAGCAATTTGAATTTTGGGGTTCGTGTGACATTTTGGAAACCTTTGTTATTAATTCTTAACACATTTTCCAAAGTCATAAGTGAAATTACAGGCTTCAGTCACTTTTGGTTCCAGTTCATCAGTGCTTTGTAATATTTACTTTCTTGTTGATATGTTGTTGCCTAAAATATATATTTTTGATTTAACAGGTGGATTTGCCTTTGTTTATGAAGCGCAGGATCTTGGGAATGGAAGAGATTATGCTTTAAAGGTGAGCCATGCTTTGAAAGTACTTAAGAAGTGCATTCAAGGCATTTTTTGTTTTGAGTGCCAGGTTAGGCTTACTTCCATTGCTTCTGTTTTTAACTGAAACAACTCTACCAGGCTGTGTGCAGTAGCCTTTTCTGGTTTCATTTAGTTGTATAGTCTAATTGAAATGGCTGCTCATAAATCAGGGAAAATATTTAAAAATATTTGTTTTGTAATGAAGTCTGAGCCACACATTTCTTGTTTGTAAGTTGTTACGTACTCGTGACACGTGACAGTGGTACCCTTGTCACGTGACTGGGGTTGAAGTTATACTGGACTTGAGGTAATGGTCTTGTGATGGTGGAGTGACGTCATTTTCCCGCCAGTAGAGATCATGTGACAGGTTTTTTTTACAGGGTATAAGAGGAAGACCCCACCCTGTGGGGAGGGGCAGTTCATGGCTAGATTTGCCAAGCTGACTTCATGCCACTGCGTGATTTAATGTGATGACGCAGTTTAGTTGAAAGATGAAGTTTTATCTAATGCCTAAAGTTTAAAAGGTCATTACCAGCAGTTTCTTTACAATACTACTAGTTAAGAATTAGTGGAGAGTGAAGATAAAAATTCGGGAGTTAAAGATCGAGGAGAATCGATTTTCGACGGTGGAATGGGTTCGACCTTGTGTGATCCTCATTCGGAAGGATTTCGTTGACTGTTCTCGTGTTAATCTCTGCGGGATAGCAGGAGATTGAGGACAGTGTGGAAGGAAAGGTCAGTGCCTTTAAGCCGTTACATTTCATAAAATTCTTCGTGGGAAGAGTTCGACGCTGGGGATCGAAGGAAAACGAAGTGGAAGAGAATTTAAATCGCCTTAAAAAGTCTCTCCTTTTAAATGGACTGAGCATTTTGAACTTTTGGCAATATCGCTTTAAACAACTGTTTTTGCAACATCGCTTTAAGAACTGTTTGAGCTGCATCGCTTTAAGAACTGTTAAGCTGCCGCACAGCAGCTGTTTTCCGGTTACGTTAGTGTTTGTTTACTTTTGGGGGGGTTTGTTTTCAGTGTTTAATAAACGTGTTATTTGTTATAAAAACCCTTGCCTAACTCACATATATTTATTGTTGCCTGAATACGTAACAAAGTAATACACTGGCTATTTTATCAGGGGACTGACAAAGAGCGAAAAGAAAAGATTTGGAGTACAAGTTAAGAGAATAAATTAAATAGATAACTAATCATATGATGGCGACTGATTATAATCTTAGGTGGTGTGGTTGATGTATTCATGTTGAAATGAGTGAGGACGGGGCTGGGTCATTGAATCTCAGAATCACAGTGAGGTTTATTATCACTCTAGCTCAGCATGAACATAATATTACTGCTGAAAATGTGACTGAGCATGAGCAAATATTTAAATATTGGTGACACAGGAAAATTACAGCTTTGCAACAGGCTGTTTGACCTAGACAGTTCACATGGTCTCTACACTCTCCTGAAGCCTTCTTCCTTTGCCCCTCTCCTTCTCCCTCGTACCCTTTTTCAAGTTTCTAATTCAGTAAATTTGCTCTTTTTGTCTTAGCTATTCTCACCTTTTTTATAGGTAGAGAAAATTCTTATGAAATTTCTGTTTGATTCTTTGCTGACTTTCTAAGATTTGGGGCCTCCAATTTTTCTATTTTCTAAAAATGGAAACATTTCTTCGATGAAAGAATAATCAAAAACTTCTGTATTTTTAAACCTCTTAGCTAATTCTGTAGATTGCTTTTTTCAAGAGAAAAGTGATTTTATCTCTTATCCTGATAATAATTTCACCAAGTTTCATCTTTAATCTTGATGCACGTGAAATAAATTGGGCCTGTGTGATCTGGTGCTTGGGAGATTGAGGGGTGATCTTACCTCATTCAGGAAGGACTTGATGTCAGAGTATATAAACTATGAAGCATGGTCTCAGATCCATTTAAAAATGGAAAGAAGAGGAATTTCTTTTCTGATGAGTGTGATTCTTTGGTATTCTGTACACCAGAAATTGTAACATCCTTCTATATCGGCAGCACAGCAGTAGAAACCAGTAGCAGTTTTAAACTCCTAGCAGTACACATCTCGCCAAAACTTTCGTGGTCCCAGAACAATCAAGAAAGCTGATCATTAACATCTCCACACACTAACCCCGCCCCCACCACTATATAATTTCCTGTCAGTGTCACCATATGGACAGACATTTCTGTGCCCAACTTTATGGCTATAAAATCAATATGTTTAGAAGCTATTTTATTCATTTATATTTAATATTTTTAAAAATTATTTTCTTTATCTTACTGTATTCCTTTTGTGTGCTGCATTGGATCCAGAGTAACAATTATTTTGTTCTCCTTTACACTTGTATACTGGAAATGGCATTAAACAGTCTTGAATCTTATCCACCTATATCTTTCTCATTTTTCTTGTAACTCTCTAAAAGTTTCCGTCCTGACTGTAACATTCAATAGCAAAATTACATATTCATACTGTGATAACAATTAACTATTAATTCTCATCCTCCTGACCTTTTTGCAATATTGGCATGATCAACCATATCATCCTCCTTTCAATATCTCTCTATTGGATTGGATAAACTGGATTGTTCTTGTTTGATTCCATACCAATTTATCCAGTTGTTATAAGAAGATCTTCCCTACTATAATTTTGCTTCGTGCTCCTCACTTTTATCCCTGGAGTTTCCCATACCTCAGGAATGTTGCCGGACTCCACCAGTATGATTCTTGACCTTTCTGTTGCGATCCCCTCTCTTCCAGAATTCACTCCTGATTTAATCACAATATTTTAAAATTGAACAATGATTGAGGGTTAACACGAGGAAATCTGCAGATGCTGGAAATTCAAACAACACACACAAAATGCTGGTGGAACACAGCAGGCCAGGCAGCATCTATAGGAGAAGCGCTGTCGACGTTTTGGGCCGAGACCCTTCGTCAGGACTAACTGAAAGGAAAGATAGTAAGAGATTTGAAAGTAGTGGGGGGAGGGGAAAATGCAAAATGATAGGAGAAGACCAGAGGGGGTGGGATGAAGCTAAGAGCTGGAAAGGTGATTGACGAAAGTGATACTGAGCTGGAAAGAATCATGGGACGGGAGGCCTCGGGAGAAAAGGGGGGAGAAAGCACCAGAGGGAGATGGAGAACAGGCAAAGAACTAAATATGTCAAGGATGGGGTAAGAAGGGGAGGAGGGGCATTAACGGAAGTTCGAGAAGTCAATGGTCATGCCATCAGGTTGGAGGCTACCCAGCCGGTATATAAGGTGTTGTTCCTCCAACCCGAGTGTGGATTCATTTTGACAGTAGAGTAGGCCATGGATAGACATATCAGAATGGGAATAGGACGTGGAATTAAAATGTGTGGCCACTGGGAGATCCTGCTTTTTCTGGCGGACCGAGCGTAGGTGTTCAGCGAAACGGTCTCCCAGTCTGCGTCAGGTCTCACCAATATATAAAAAGCCACACCGGGAGCACCGGACGCAGTATACCACACCAGCCGACTCACAGGTGAAGTGTAGCCTCACCTGGAAGGACTGTCTGGGGCCCTGAATGGTGGTGAGGGAGGAACTGTAAGGGCAGGTGTAGCACTTGTTCTGCTTACAAGGATAAGTGCCAGGAGGGAAATTGGTGGGAAGGGATGGGGGTGTCGAGTGGACAAAGGAGTTGCGTAGGGAGCGATCCCTGTGGAAAACTATCAAAGTTTCCAGCAGGATCTGGACCAGCTGAATGGCAGGGATGTGCTGAAATGTGTCAGATGAAATTTAATGCAGACAGGTGTAAGTTGTTGCACTTTGGGTGGAAAAACCAGGGTAGGACTTACACAGTGAATGGCTGGGCACCGAGGGATGTGGTAGAAAAGAGGGATCTGGGAATATGATCCATAAATCTTGGAAGTGGTGTCACAGGTACATTGGGTTGTAAAGAGAGCTTTTGGCACTTTGGCCTTTATAAATCATCGTTTTGAGTACAGGAATTCATAGTATTGCGTATAGGAGTACAGGAACATGGCTCACAGCTGGATATGATGGCAAGGCGAGCTTTTGGCACACTGCCCTCTATAACTCATAGTATTGAGTACTGGTATGTTATGATGAAGTTGTATAAAACATTGGAGAGGCCTGATTTGGAGTATTGTGTTGTTCTGGTCACCTACCGACAGGAACGATATCAGTAAGATTGAATGAGTACAGAGAAAATTTACAAGGAATTTGCTGGGACCTGAGTTATAGTTTAGTACTTTGTTTGCTGTAGGAGAATGAGGGGAGATTGAATGGAGTTATACAAAATTATAACTCAAAATTTGCCTCAAAAGATAGGGCAAATGCAAGTAGGCTTTTCCCACTGATGTTGGGCGAGACTAAAACTAGAGGTCATAGATTTATGGTGAAAGGTAAAATATTTAAGGGAACTTGACAGGGAATTTCTTCACTCAGAGGGTAATGCAAGTATGGAACTGGTGATGCCAGTGTAAGTGGTAAATACAGGTTCAATTTCAATGTTTAAGAGAAATTTGGATAGGTACATGGATAGGAGTGGTATGGAGGGTTCTGGTCCAGGTATGACTCAATGGGACGAGGCTGAATAACAGTCTAGTACAGATTAGAGGGGCAGAATGACCCTTTACTGTACTCTTGCACTCTATCACTCTTGTCAGGCTATCACTGTGTCTACCTAAATTGCTTACAGTGGTGTTAGAAACTTTGTGAATCCTGTAGAATTTTCTCTATTCCTGCATAAATATGACCTAAAATGTGATCAGATCTTCACGTAGGTCCTAAAACTAGATAAAGAGAACCCAATTTAATTGGGTTAAATTGATATTTAACCCAATTGAGTTAAATAAATAACTCAAAATACATTACACTTGTTAATTTATTCATTAAGAAAAATGATCCAATATTACATGTATTTGTTGGATAAAATATGTGAACCTCTGGAGTAATGTCTTCTACAAATGCTATTTGGAGTCGGATGTAATGAGATTGGAGGTGTGAGTTGTAGAGGTGCCCTGCCCTATAAAAAAAAAAGACATACAAAGTCAGGTTACTAACAGAGTCTGCTTTTCTCAAGAAAGATCTGTTTATGTGCACTATGCCTCGATCAAAACAACTTTCAGAGGACCTTAGAAGAAGAATTGTAGAGATGCATGAAGCTGGAAAAATTGACAAAAACATTTCTAAAGACCTCAATGTTCATCAGTCCACAGTAAGAGAAATTGTCTGTAAATAAAGGAAACTCAGTACTGTTGCTACACTCCTTAGGAGTGGGCAAACTGCAAGGATCACACTGAGCACAATGTGCAATGCTGAAGGAGGTGAAAAAAGAACCCAAGGGTACCAGCAAAAGACCTGCAAAAATCTCTGGAACTTGCTAAAATCTTTGTTCATGTGTTCACTATAAGAAAAACACTGAACAAGAATGACGTTTGTGGAACATTCATCGAAGAAACCACTGCTCTTCAAACAAAAAAAATTGCTGCATATCTCAAGTTTGCAAAAGACCACCTGGATCTTTTACATTGCTTCTGGTACAATGTTCGGTGGACCGATGAGACCTGTTCACAGCAGCCTGGCCTGCTGTGTTCCACCAGCATTTTGTGAATGATTGAGGGTTGTTGACTTTAGTTCCTGCAGTGAGCTCCCTAATCTATCCATCAATTCCTGGGCACTCCAAAATGTTTGTAATCACATCATCTTGTGTGTCATGAAGCAAGTGCTGGCCTATTTACTTTTCAGGATAATGATATTTCATCTCTAACTCTGCAACTTCACCCATCACTGCTCAGGTGTTCGTGACTTAAGTTGTTCAAATGCTCTACCACCTATGCTTTTGTTATCAATAATTACAAAATGATTCCATTACTCTTCCGACTGGCTTCAAGAATTCCATCTTCCATTTGCTTAAAATTCCACTCTCATCTGCATGCATTCACACTTCCGATTCTGTTCCTGCATTGATGACCTCTAAGTTCCCATACATTTTGCTGTACTAATGATTGCCACTCTTTTCAAAGTCTTAACCATAATTCTGGAATTTTGTTCTTCATCTTCTCAACTTTTGCATCTCCTTTTTCCCTTCAAAAATCCTCCGACAAACCATTGCCAAGGGTAAAGCTTTTGATGCCACACCTAATGGGTCACGGTCAATGTTAGCACTGTTCATCATAGGAGTGCTGTGTAAGTGCAGGCTGTTTACATCAGTTATACATGGTAATGCAGGATGTCCTTCTGTTTTGCTGATCATATTTTGTGTTTTATGACTCTTGCCAGATAATGCTTTATCTGCAGGAACTCAGTTGAATACCAGTGCACATAGACATTAAAAATCAAAGACAACACTTAAAAAAAATTAAAGTATCTTGTTTTGCTTTACAGCGGCTTCTATCAAATGAGGAAGAGAAAAATAAAGCAATCATTCAGGAAGTTTGCTTTATGGTATCCTTTTCTGTCAATTGGAGTTCCGTAGCTTTTATGTTCTTAATTGTATAATTCAGAAGATCTTCTGTGCCAATTAGCCTCATAATTCTATGCCCTTAATTGTTGCTGGTGCATGTGTGATGATGGAATAATACCTTCACTGTCAACTCAACAAAAGTTAATGAGTGTTAAATTTGTATCTGCTTTCTCTGTGTGTGTGCGTGTGTGTGTGTAACATATTGTAGGTACTTGGATGGGAAAGGTGTAGGGATAAGGGCCAAATGCAGGCAAGTGGGACTGACTTGTATAGACAGCTTGTTCAGCTTAGATAAGTTGGGCCATAGGGCTTTTTTCCCATTGACTATAGCTTTATGATTTTAATATTACATAAAACATTTACTCTATCGACCCTGATCCAACTATTAACCGTGAAAGTTTTTTTATTGTTCTTCCCTCCATGCATTACTTCTGCATAAAAGTAAGTCTAGCACTTTCTTATATTGCTGTACAATACCAGTCATTAGAAAGACTGTCAAAAATGCCTAGAAGATACTCCCTTCAATCTCGACTCAGTTAAATATCTTGGAATATTTTGGGTTGAAGTACCTCCATTCTACCTTTATTTCCTAAAAGACATGCTGTCACCTCCAAATCAGCACCCCCCCCTCCACAATCAGGTATTCACAGTGGCAAGATGGATCTCAACAAATTTTTCCTCCAAATCATTTTGGTCCAGCTTTTATTCTGATTTAAAATGTCAGCTTCTCTGGTTATTATTTCATTGCAGTGTGTATTATTTTTTTGTGCCTGTTCGCACCTTTACCCACATCACAACAACTTTGGAATGTCTTGAGGCTGTGAAGAGTGCTTCAAGCATTCTGCTTTGATGCAGTTTCATTTGTTCCTCTGGGGAGATGGTCCATTTTGTGATGTTCCACTTTGCTCACTGCTGCAGTAACAGTGAGATTGTTCCCAATGATTTGACACTAAAGGTTTGAACTTTCTACTGATTTGTGCAGTCACTACCCACTAAACAATGGAGCCTTTTAAGTATTCTTTCACTGTTGCTTTTACATCAGGCAAAATAAGTAAATTTGCGAGAATTGTATTTATTTGTAAAAATGCTATCAAGCCTAGACATAGTAATTCTGTTAGAAACCCTTTTGGGTGTACTCACAAAGATTATGTTTGTGGTTTTCCTGAGGTAATTAAAGGAAATGTTATAAAATAATTTGTGTAGTTCTTGGATATGGGGTCGCCTATGTTGTTGCTAGCATGTCAGTGACGTACCTATCTGTGCCTCTTAAAGTTACTTTAGCTGTTAACTGCCCCATTTTGGTTTGAGAAGCAGGACTAACACTGTATTTGCCTCTAGCTCATTATAAACGCTATGATCACTTGATACTAAAGTTGACTTTAATTTTTTTAATTCTAATTGTGTTTTTTTTCTTGTAAAAATTGTACATAATTATGCTTTTCTTGTGAATGTTGCTTATGTGATGCTATGTGCCTGTGGTGCTACTGGAAGTAAGTTTTTTGTACTTGTAGTTTTTCCTCCCCCATATGTACTTGTGCATATGACAATACATTTGATTTTGATATCGTCTGACAACCAAAACAGAGTTTGACTTGAAAAGTTTCTCTTTCCATAGATGCTGTCTAACCTGCCGAACTTTTACAGCCTCTAGCGTTGCTTTCTGTTGGGTCTTTAATTTTTCTCTCTTCCAATACTCTGTCCTTCTTTTCACTGTTTCAAATCTCTTTTGGCAAACTAGTAAAAAATTAGTATTATTATAACTAGAGACAGTAAAGACATTGCATTCTGCATCTCACTGCGTAAGTGAATCTTTTTTTATGATCTGTTAACTTTGTGTGATTTGTTTTTTGCCTTCAAAGTATTTCTTGGGGCATACATCAGTTAGTGTTCGATTGGGTAATATAAACTACATACACTTCTATGACAACTACATTTGTTAATACTGAAATTTAGGTATTTTGTTGACATTGAACTGTGTAACAGTTATGTTGTTCAAACCTATCTGAAGTTTCTGTTGGGACTTAGTAACATATTTCACAACAATGAAATAAGTGGGCTTTCTTGAAGATTTCTGAATGTTTGATAAGATTTTCCCAAGATTGAATTTTAAATAATAAGTCTTTTGCATCAAGAATTTTTCTAGGCTGTGGTCAATCTTTCAAATAGTTTTGTTCCAGTGTTTAATCTTTGTGCCTGGGTTACTGGAAGAAAAATACCTTTTGGCAAACTAGGAAATACCTCTATACTTACTGTTTCAAGACACTTATCTCTGGGCAACGGATTGTGAGTAGAATTAAGATGACTACTGTTTCCATTCAAGCATGAATGGTTGTTACTGTGAAATAACATGGCAATTAAATATGATACTTTAATTCATTACTATTGTGTCAGGAATGGCATCTCATTAACACTATAACTTTTTCCTCCCCCATAAAAACTGTAACTGACTAATGCTAATTCCATAGGATGTCCATTTTTGAATTCCATAAACATGAAGCAGTATTAAGAGTACAGTAAGCTCATTGACCTGTTTTAAATGTTTAATCTTGACTGCCTGTATTGAAAATAGAAAAATTGCTATATATTCAGCACTGCATCTTGTCATTGGAATGACCAAAGTATTTGAGGGATAGAATTCTGTAGTTGGGTTGGCATTGTCATATGACACCTATATTAACCATTTCTAATGTTTTACTGATACATGCCCCAATCCCCCACAACTATTCCATTGGTAATTACTATTGGTAATTCAGCTATATAAAATTTACAAGCAGAAACTGGAAGGAGGGATAGTTACTGGTTTTTTAAGCCGAAGCATCATCTATTCAGCTGGAGAGATCTGTTTTCTGTAAGTACCTATTCTTTAGCATACCATGATAAAAGTAATGGTCATTCAGAATAAAATATGCAACAAGTGACAGTTTTAATTTAAGTTCCTTAAGGTAGACCAAGGCCAGTATACTTAAGCCGCAATTTGTTATGTCCTTTAGCTTAAGGTTGGGGTTTGCAGCCTGTAGTAACTAACTTGAAGTAGTTGATAGATTGAGTTTTAGTTGGTTTTGTAAATGGTGGCAGAACACTCCTCCAAGGCAGAATTGAGATGAATACTTGTCTCTGTAAGTCAAGGTTTAAGTGATCTGATGGATTGAATGGGCAGGTGTATTTTGCTTTGTTCAGAGCTTTACACTTGCTGTTTCCACTCCACTCACATAGAATAAACATAGGTTGCCGAAGCATTCCAAGCACTTACTAATTCACACTTTCATTGGGCTATGGAACTATAATTTTCTTTTTGAGAACTTTTTAACAATCTGTCTTCTCACTTCAGGGCAGTAAACATCACCGTGAATGACACTGTAGCAGGTGGCTTAACTTGTTATTTTTTCCCTCTGTAGCTCATAATAAATATTCCTTCTTTGACTACATTTTGACATTCTTTTTGCAATGTGCGCCATTGTACTCAGAACTTACTGACTCTTGGGCACGTTTATTGAAGCTGTAGGAAGGGCTTGCCAGGATAGATTATACTCAATGAAGAATATTTGTGCTTTGTTGGTACATTTTCCTCATATCCTATATGTACAATGAGTTTTTAATAGGTGTAATGTCTTCATGAAGCAATGCAACATTCTTTGTGACCAAAATGAAAGCAACATTAAAATATGGACGTGTATAAACATTTAATAATACTTCTCCTTGACAAAGCAATTTCAGAAAAAGCTTTCAGGGCATCCTAACATTGTACAGTTTAGTTCAGCAGCCTCTATAGGAAAAGAAGAATCTGATACTGGACAAGGAGAATTTCTTATACTCACAGAACTATGTAAAGGTAAGGTTCTAAAGCATATTGGAGATGTGATGTTTAATAATGGGTGGATGATTGTTTTGATTGATGTTAGCCTGATTAGGTAAAAAGAGAATTTTTTAAAATTAAAATTTGGTTAGATTTTAGGTGTAACTGTTGTTTGTTTTTCTCCTTCCTGCTTCCAGGACAATTGGTGGAGTTTTTAAAAAAAGCTGAAGTGAATGACTCTCTGCCATGTAATACGGTGCTCAAAATCTTTTATCAGACCTGCCGTGGAGTACAACACATGCACAAACAGAAACCACCAATCATTCATCGAGATCTGAAAGTAAGTAACACCTAAGTTAAACAAAAAGCACTTACTTGTGGAAGTTCATTTTTCAAAAAAAGAATGTTGAGAATAAGCTGTTTCACCATTTATTTTTCTGGTGAAATCTGAGTTCACATCAAGAAGTCCCAGTTGATGCTTTTGGAGAAATTTTAATTGTTGGACATCTGAAAGAAATAGAGTTGACTGGAGCATTTGTCCCTGGCTTGTTGTTTGTGTACAATGTACTGCGTATGTAATTAAAATGGCTTCTTTGGTTTGCTAGAGTAGGAATGCTTTTATGTCTGATAAGTGCTTTCTCTCGCAGTTGTTTAGCTTTGGACTTGCAGATATGGGAATTGTATTCATTTCTTAACCAATGGGGAATGTTGTTTTGTCTTGTGAGGCTGGGAGCTTGGGGGTTTTGCGGTCTTTTCAGGGGAGGGGGGAAGGAGATGCCAAGGAAGGTGGACGTGCGCTGCACTGCTCGGTCAACCACCGGGGTGGTCCCAGGTGCGAGGACGCGGAGGTTGGAGGAAAGTGACGAGGGGTCGAATGGTTCGATGGTTGAGCTCCAACGATGTGCACTAAACTGACTGAACTTTGATAAGTTGGCGCCTTTTACTTTATTTTCTTTTCCTTCGTATATACTGTATTGCATAGTACTCTTTTAGTTTTAGTAAAATCTTTAAAGTGTATTCCGTAACGGTATCTGGTGTGAGTTTGATATTGTGCGTGTGCGCGCGGCATAAACTTGATTCTCACAGCACCTGCGTGTACGGGAGGTGGGGTTGGTGTGTGGCTGGATCTGCTTTTCCCCTAGACATATACCAGCCTGTTGGGTAAGTGTTACATTTGTGGGGGCTCACCCAGGATTGGATTGTCAGGGGCTGTGGAATCGCGCAGGCAGCAGTGCGGAGATGGACAGAGATAAGATTGTTAGCTGGTGCGAGTTGGAAGATGTACCGGTGCAGTATGCCTGTGCAGTGAGCGGAGTGGATTTTCGAGTTTCGGGAGACGCGTTAGTGCGGGGGTTAAGTTTGGTAAAAAGCATTGGGCAGGTGGAATTGGTAGCTAGATGGTGTGGTAAAGAGGTAGAGTCTAGTTGGGTGTTGGTTCGTACAAATGCTGACGTCATGACTTTGGAGCTGCCAGCGACGGTCAGTGTTCCGGGGGAGGCGGGGCCGTGGGGACTCCACACCCTCTCCGAGGATGAGGATGATGAGACACCGGAGGAGGAGCTAGAACTAGAAGTGGCCCCCAGAGAGGTGCCCATCACTAGTAAAGGGAGGTCGGAGGAGGGAGGCATGACTAGGCCCCGCCCCCCCAGGTAGGTGGAAGCTTCGGAGCTGGCAGCCGCACTTAACTCCCTGGTGGGAGTGGCCGAGAGGCCACGGCTGAAGCTGGGGGTGTTCTCCAGAGCCAAGCCTACCCCGGATGGGGAGGTGGACTGTGAGACCTGGATCGAGCATACATCCTTGATGTTAGAGGAGTGGCCAGGCTCGGAGGAGGAGAAGAAGCGGCGATTGGTGGGAAGTTTGATGGATTCGGCAGCCAAAACAGTCCGGGAGTTGAAAGCTGAAAAGCCTGGGGTTTCAGTGGAGAAATGCATAGAAGTTTTGGAGGGAGCGTTTGAGTTGTCAGGGGAACCCTGGCTGCTTTTAGCAGAGTTTCAACGCCTGGAACAACGGAGAGGGGAAAAGCTCTCCGAGTACATATTTAGGATGGAGGGGATGCTTACGGGGTTGCGGCGCCGGGGGGTAGTGAAGGCGCTTGACGTGGCTAGCATGAGGATGAGTCAGATATTCAGTGGCTCTCTGGAGGAGGACAAGGTGTCATGGACTATCCGGCAGGCTTATAGGAAGGGCTCCCCTCCATCCTTGTGCCGGAGGGGATGGTTGGAGGGTTGGCGGTTCGATGGACTCGGAGTCCGCTGCAGTCGGGACGCTTTCACTGTGTGCTGCGTCTGTGAGGCTGAGTCCGGCGGCGCCTTGGAAGTCCATAGCAGGGGTATTCCCTTCTGCTGCGGCGTGGGCTGATGAGTCTATCGGGACCCTGAGGACTTGTGGAAACTGTCTGGTGGTTTCTTTCGAACTTATAGTCTTTTAACATCTTTGGACTATTTTTTACTGTGCCCATGGTCTGTTTTTTTTAATCAATTATGGTATTGTCTGCACTGTTATAACTATATGTTAACTATAACTATATGTAACTACGTGGTTTTGTGTAGGACTTGTAGCTTTAGTGTTTGGTTTGTTGGGTGGTAGAGTTGGTCTCCTGACTGGGTGTGTTTGGGTAGTCTTGTTTTGTCTGGTGGATTTGGAGATTCTTTTCGGGGAACGTGCTAAGATGATAGCGCGATATTAATACGCAGTAGCCTCTCCGGACTCTGGATTGGGGATTGCCAAACGTTATGTGGATTTTCTGGTGTAGTCTATTTTGTCATGTGCTTTGTTGATAACATTCTGGAGGAACATTGTCTCATTTTTTAACTGCATTGCACTTGTGGTTTTTAAATGACAATAAACTGAATCTGAATCTTGCCTGCCCATTGCCTGCCTCTGGCGCTCCTCCCTCTTTTTCTTCCTTCCGTGGCCTTCTGTCGTCTCCTATTAGATTCCTCCTTCCCCAGGCCCATATCCATAGAACCATAGAACACTACGGCACAGTTCAGGCCCTTCAGCCTTCCATGTTGTGCTGACCCATATAATCCTTAAAAAAAAGTACTAAACCCACACTACCCCATAACCCTCCATTTTTCTTTCATCCATGTGCCTGTCCAAGAGGCTCTTAAATACCCCTAATGTTTTAGCCTCCACTACCATCCCTGGCAAGTCATTCCAGGAACTCACAACCCACTGTGTAAAAAAACTTACCCCTGATGTCTCCCCTAAACTTTCCTCCCTTAATTTTGTACCTATGCCCTCTGGTGTTTGCTATTGGTGCCCTGGGAAACAGGTACTGACTATCCACTCTATCTATGCCTCTCATAGACCTCTATCAAGTCCCCACTCATTCTTCTATGCTCCAAAGAGAAAAGTCCCAGCTCTGCTAACCTTGCTTCATATGACTTGTTCTCCAATCCAGGCACTATCCTGGTAAATCTCCTCTGCACCCTCTCCATAGCTTCCACATTCTTCCTATAATGAGGTGACCAGAATTGAACACAATACTCTAAGTGTACTCAGTACTGTAATCCCTTTCACCAATCTACTTCCCAGCTCTTTAATTCACTCCTCTCCCTCTTGGTTTCATACTTCACCTTGTGTTTCTCCTACCCCTCCACCTTTTAAATCTATTCTTCACTTTTTTTCTCCAGTTCTGTTGAAGGGTCTCAGCCTGAAAAGTCAAATGTATTATTTTCCATAGATGCTGCCTGGCATGCTGAGTTCCTTCAGCATTTTATGTGTGTTGCTTGGATTTCCAGTAAATTTTCATTTCCAAATTTTCTCTTGTTGAAACGTTCTCTGTTGATGTGTTGCAAAAACTTTCAGTTTTAACATGTCCAGTTTTTTCAGTCATTTCTTAAAGTTATACTAAATGAGGGGTTCCTAACCTTTTTCATCCCATGGACCAATGCCATTAAGCAAGGGTTCCATGGACCCCAGCTTGGGAACCCCTGTATTAAGTGGATGGCGGGAGAATTGTGTAAAGAAATCAGCAATGATTAATTGGCAGAGCATTCTTGATGGGCCAAATAGCCTAACTTTGCTGCACTATCTTGTGATCTTATACCACAGTACAATTAATTATCTTCTACCAGCAGGAAATGGTTGTTGTATCTTGGATTGGGGGGGAGGCAGTGGTATTAGGAGAATGTTCCCACAGGGACATAGGGACATTGAGTAATTGGCAAATAACAATATTCAGAGGAGGCGTATTCTGTGTGCAAAGGAGCCACAGGAATCCTTAACAGGAGATTGTCAGGGAGGGCTAGAAAGCCTGTTGGAGGGGATCCTGCTGTGCAAGCAAATGAAGGCAGTAGACATGATGCAGTAGTAAGCAGCAAACTGAGAGATGGTAGAGGTCAACAGCCTGCCAGGTGAGGGGCACGAATGAGGTTTCAAAAGTAAACAGTTTAGGCGCACAGGAAAGACACTGGAAATCACTGATCTCAGTCAGTACAATGAGTGCTGGCCCTATAGGTATTGTGGTTTCAGTATGAAAGGAACTATTGAAACCTGTGACTAAATACAATGTGGTTTTTCACACTTGTGATGTTGAGACTCTCACGACAGACAGATATGTGCTGCACGATTGTTGATGGCATTTAGGGGAAGTTTTATCATAAAGAAATCGCTGGGGGGGGTGGGGAATGAAAATCTCACTGAAAAATGTTGGGTTAGATTATCCGCAGAGTACTGAGAAATCCAGGACTATATAATAAAGTGCTTTACTCAGGGTAAAGCAAAAGGTTACAATCTGCGGCTTTTGTAGTAATGCAAATGCATCTGTAGCCCAAAGAATTTCTTTATCCCAGTTTTGTTTGATGGTTTATCTCCAACGTAGGTGGAAAATCTTCTGGTCAGTAACCAAGGCACCATTAAGCTTTGTGATTTTGGCAGTGCCACAAGCATAGCGCACTATCCAGACTACTCCTGGACGGCACATAGGAGAGCAATGGTGGAAGAAGAGGTATGATGCTTTCTTCTGTGTTAAATATTGAAATCACAGATTACACAGTGCTGCTGTAAGACAGACAATGGAGTCCTTCAGCTCAGAAGCAGGCCCTTTGCCCAGTGAGTCAATGCCAATCTTAAAGCACCATCTACACTAATCTCATGAAATTTTCTTCATTTTCTAATCAGCTTCCTCAGAATTTTCCACTCAGCTAAACACTATGGACAATTTTCAGTAGTCATTTAACCTACTAGTCCATTTATCTTTGGGATGCGGAAGGAAAACTGGAGAAATCCACATTTTCCATAAGGAGAAAGTGCCAGCTCAACACAAACATCACAGGAGGATAAGATTGAAGATTACATTCAATATAGAACCTTAATCCAATTTCAGTTGCTCTTTTTTCACATTATTTGGTGATATTTCTAAAGCTGATGCTTTTGGTTCTGTTATTTTGCTTCCACTTCCTTCCCGCACTAAAGTTTAAGCTTATCTTTGTTCTTATTTCACCCTTTTGACAGTGAGATCCACTTTTTCACTGCCTACAATTGTTGCAATTATGAGTGTATCTAACCAAGGGATAACTAACTCTTTAGACAACCTCCTGTAGGTTTCTATGCCAGTATTCCAGAAATCTCTTCAGAATTTTTTCAGTTTTATTTGTTTGAAGTAATCCGGTTGATATCACTGGTTGCCTTTTGGTTAATACTTAACTTTCTGCTTGGGTTTTTTCATTCCCTTTCTGTAAGTATTGGGAGGACATTGTAAAAGTTTTATTCCACAATGGAATAAAATATACTGCACTTCCATCTTGAATGATTGAGTAAAGATATTCTTTGCATTTCTTTGATAATCCAGGTTACAAGAAATACAACACCAATGTACAGGACACCAGAGATAATAGACCTTTATTCCAATTATCCAATCAATGAAAAACAAGATATTTGGGTATGTATCCAGTACAGAACAGCCCTAATGGAGACCAACTTCTATGGTTTGAAGTTATTTTAAGATACCTTAACCAAGTTGCCACTTTATTGTTCTAATTTTGCTCTCAGTTTTCTGACTAAAGATTTTCCTCAGACTAGACATTAATGTAATGTTGTTATCTAAATAACCAGCTTGTTTACTTCATCCTGTTGTAATAGTTAAGTTAGCATTTCTGTATATCTGACTCTACCAATAAATTGAAAACTGGTTTCTTTTGGGAGGAATGGAATTTTTTAAATGTTAATTTTGAATGTTGTCTCAGTGGATCCAAATATTACCATAAAAAATCTAAAATGTTCTCAGGGTATGTGACAGAAATAAAACACCACTAGCAGAAGGTAATCATTCTTTGTCCTTGTGTTAGCACCCTGAGTGTCCGGTGAAAGCCTTTCTGTAGTCAAAATGTTCTGGTGCTTATTACACTTGGTTGATGACTTTTGTTCCCCTGAGGTGTTAGTTCTAGATATACTAATATATACTTTATTGTATATTGAGGAAACAAAAGTCACCAGCAGTCAATGTGCAAACTTGTTTTGTTGTTGTGATTATCACTGTCCTGTCTGGTCAGACTCCAGTTTGTTACCAGAATTACTGAGCTTAGAGAAGCCAATCAGAATACAAGATTAATACTTGATCCACTCCTTACACGAAAGAGCTAATATCTTAGGCCAATGACTTCTCATCAGAGCTTACAAAGACAGATGAAAACAAGATATTTAGGAGAGGGAGTTAAATATCATTCCGGGGCGCCTAGGCGCAACTTGAGTACCAGTAGTACTCTCAATGGATGCGATTAAATATTCCCGTTTCCGTCTGATACAGCTAAAAAGCACACCTGCTTTCAAGGTCAGTACAGTCAACAAAGATGTCTTAATGCATTTAAACGAACTATCGCTGCTTAAAACCGACAGAAGTAGCACCGAAAATCTGCAGATGCTGGAAATTCAAGCAACACGTACAAAATGCTGGTGGAACGCAGCAGGCTAGGCAGCATTTATAGGGAGAAGCACTGTCGACGTTTCAGGCTTAGACCCTTCGTCAGGACTCACGTCAGTCCTGACGAAGGGTCTCGGCCCAAAAAGTCAACAGTGCTTCTCCCTATAGATGCTGCCTGCCCTGCTGCGTTCCACCAGCACTTTGTGTGTGTTGCAGAAGCAACACTGATTGTGGTCGGGAGTGCCCATGGAGGACACCTTGGAAGAAGCACAGGTGTAGATTGGGGTTACAAGTGAGTTTAAGGAAATGGGGTTTTAAACTCCCTAAACCGACTTTCTTGCTGGTGAACATGCAGTCTCTGGTGAATAAAATCGATGATCTCTGAGCTAGGGTGCTGAATCAGAGGGATATTAGGACCGTATGTGTCCTTTGTTTCACGGAATCCTGGTCAACCCCTTCCGTACCGGATGCAGTGATCCAGATCGACGGGTTTACTATACACCGTCAGAACAGATCTATAGAGTCTCTCAAAAGCAGATGTGGAGGAGTATGCCTCATGATCAACTCTTCTTGGTGCACAAATGTATCAGTGCTGTCCCAATTCTGCTCAACAGACCTGGAATATCTAGTAGTAAAGTGCCATCCATTTTACCTACCACGGGAGTTTTCTGAGGTCATTTTGGGAGCAGTTTACATTCCACCTCAGGCCAATGTCAAGCAGGCTTTAGATGATCTGAGTAATGGGATCAATATGCATGAAACAGCAGACCCTAACACCTTCACCCATCGTTTTGGGAGATTTTAGGCCAGTCGTGAAAAGATCACTAAGCAATTACCATCAACAGATCACTTACAATACCAGAGGAAACAACACATTGGTCCATTATTACACCACCATCAAGAATGCCTACCGTGCTATTCCACGCCCTCATTTCGGGAAGTCTGATCACCTAGCTGTATTTCTACTCCCTGAGTATAGGCAGAGACTGAAGACTGCAGCACCAGCAGTGAGGATCAAGAAGGTATGGACGAGGGAAGCACAGGAATGCCTACAGGACTGTTTTGAATTGGTGGACTGGACTGTACTCAGGGATTCATCTTTGAACCTGGATAAGTATGCTACCGACTTCATTAAAACCTGTGTGGATGAGTGTGTGCCCACAAAGACTTACTATACATTCCCAAACCAAAAACCGTGGATGAACCAGGAGGTACGTCGTCTGCTGAAGGCAAGATCTGTGGCATTCAAGGCTGGCGATCCAGGCCTGTACCAGAAAACCAGGTATGATTTGTGGAGGGCTATTTCAAGGGCGAAGAGACAATTTTGAATGAGGTTGGAGGCGACATTGGATGCACAGTAACTCTTGACAAGGTCTGCAAGACATTACTTCCCACAAAGCGAAACCCAGTAGCATAAATGGCAGCAATGCTTCACTACCTGATGAACTAACGCCTTCTATGCACGCTTTGAAAGGGAGAACACAACTACAGCTGTGAAGATCCCTGCTGCTCCTGATGACCCTGTGATCTCCGTCTCAGAGGCTGATGTTAGGCTGTCTTTAAAGTGAGTGAACCTTCGCAAGGTGGAAGGTCCCGATGGAGTACCTGGAAAGGCTCTGAAAACCTGTGCCAATCAGCTAGT
The DNA here is from genome assembly GCF_048418815.1 of Hemitrygon akajei. Classification (NCBI taxonomy): domain Eukaryota; kingdom Metazoa; phylum Chordata; class Chondrichthyes; order Myliobatiformes; family Dasyatidae; genus Hemitrygon; species Hemitrygon akajei. The sequence goes on from NC_133129.1 coordinate 48,177,682, forward strand.
GGGAGTATTCAAGGATATTTTCAACCTCTCACTGCTACGGGTGGTAGTTCCTACTTGTTTCAAAAAGGCAACAATTATACCAGTGCCTAAGAAGAATAATGTGGGCTGCCTCAATGACCATCGCCCAGTAGCACTCGTATCGACAGTGATGAAATGCTTTGAGAGGTTGGTTATGACTAGACTGACCTCCTGCTTCAGCAAGGACCTGGACACATGCAATTTGCCTATCACCACAATATGTCAACGGCAGATGTAATCTCAATGGCTCTCCACACAGCTTTAGACCACCTGGACAATACAAACACCTATGTCAGGATGTTGTTCATTGACTATAGCTCAGCATCTAATACCATCATTCCCACAAACCCGATTGAGAAATTGCAGAACCTAGGCCTCTGTGCCTCCCTCTGCAATTGGATCCTTGATTTTTTAACTGTAAGATCACAATCTGTGTGGATTGGTGCTAATATATCCTTCTCGTTGATGACCGTCTCTGGTGCACCTCAGAGGTGTGTGCTTAGCCCAGTGCTCTACTCTCTATATACACTTGACTGTGTGGCTAGGCATAGCTCAAATACTATCTATAAATTTGCTGACGATGCAACTATTGTTGGTAGTATCTCAGGTGGTAATGAGAGCTCGTACAGGAGTGAGATATGCCAACTCGTGGAATGGTACCGCAGCAACAACCTGGCACTCAACATCAGTAAGACAAAAGCTGATTGTGGACTTCAGGAAGGGTAAGACGAAGGAACGCATATCAATCCTCATAGAGGATCAGAGGTGGAGAGAGTGAGCAGCTTCAAGTTCCTAGGTGTCAAGATCTCTGACCTGGTCCCAACATACCGATGTAGTTATAAAGAAAGCAAGACAATGGCTATACTTTTTTAGGAGTTTGAAGAGATTTGGCATGTCAACAAATACACTCAAAAACTTCTATAGTTGTACTGTAGAGAGCATTCTGACAGACTGCCTCACTGTCTGGTATGGAGGGGCTACTGCATAGGACCAAAAGAAGCTGCAGAAGGTTGTAAATCTAGTCAGCTGCATCTTGGGTACTAGCCTACAAAGTACCCAGGACACCTTCAGGGAGCGGTGTCTCAGAAAGGCAGTGTCTATTATTAAGGACCTCCAGCACCCAGGGCATGCCCTTTTCTCACTGTTACCATCAGGTAGGAGGTACAGAAGTCTGAAGGCACACACTCAGCGATTCAGGAACAGCTTCTTCCCCTCTGCCATCTGATTCCTAAAGGACATTGAATCTTTGGACACTACTTCACTTTTAAAAAAAAATGTTATTTTTGTTTTTGCACGTTTAAAAAAATCTATTCAATATACATAATTGATTTATTTGTTTGTTATTATTTTATTTATTTATTTTTCTCTGCTAGATTATGTATTGCATTGAACTGCTGCAGCTACTTCAATGCTGCACATCACACACAGAATGTTCCACGTCCCATTCTGGTGATAATAAACCTGATTCTGATTCTGAATACCAAAGGGAAGGAGAGTGATAGCGAGAAGGAAGGAGAAATTATATTTCAAAAGTGGCAAAGAATACTGATTTTTTTCCCTCTCTAATTGACATACTGGTGTTTATCTAACATCTTTGTTGAAACTTTCCTCAGGCTCTGGGTTGTATTCTGTACCTGTTGTGCTTTAAGCAGCATCCATTTGAAGATGGCGCTAAACTTGCAATAGTAAATGGGAAGTATTCTATTCCTGCAAATGATACAAAATACACAGTTTTTCACGACCTCATTTGTAAGTATTCAGTGCAAGCTGTATGACGTTGTTGTTCAATGTTCACATTAATTATGTAAGATATACTGACTGATTTCGGCACAATAAATTTTAGATTACTAATTTTGCATCAATGATCTCCGGGGTTTGTTGAGGAAAGTGGTGCCATTGACATTAATCCTCTTTTACTTGCTAAGTGCCAGGAATAATTGATTCTATGACATTCACTTATTGTTTTAAGAATACAATAAAAGAAGAAGGAATACTCCTATGATGAAAATGTGATGTTAAAATGTAGAGTTTGACCTTAAAAATATAATCGCTTGACACATTTCAGAGGGGGTTTTAAGAAAAGTAGAACTATATTAATTTACATGATGTTGTGGCATATCATAATTGCCGGACACAAAATGAACAGGTATAGCAAGAGTGAACAATTTTTTGATCATGTAGTAGGGTGGTGGAGAAACATGAGAAATTCAGTAGTGGGTGAAAGTTATTTTCAACATCTGGGTGAAGATGGAACATTCTGAGTTGATGGAACAAAGGCTATACAGATATCTACAGCCATGATAAGGTCACATACATGTTGGAGAAGCAACCACTCATTCTCCATCTGGGTAGCTTCCAACTTGATGGCATGAACATAGATTTCCCTAACTTCTGGCAATTTCTTTCCCCCTCCCCTTTCTTTCTTTTCCCATTCCTGCTTCTGATTCTCCTCTCACTCCTTCTCACCTGCCCCTCCTCCTCCATTTCTTCCACAGTACAATGTGCTCTCCGATCAGGTTCCTCCTTCTTCACCCATTTACCTCTTTTACCTGTCACCTCCCAGGTCCTTACTTTATTCCCTGTCAGCTAGTTTCGTTTATCACCTGCCAGCTTGTACTCCTTCCCCTCCCCCAACCTTCTTATTTTGGCATCTTTCCTCTTCCTTTCCAGTGCTGATTAGCCTGAAATGTCAACTGTTTATTTCCCTCTACAGTTGCTGCCTGACTTGCTGTGTTCCTCCAGTATTTTGTGTGTGCTGCTCAAGATTTTCAGCATCTACAGAATCTCACATTTATGGTTATGCAAACAGTCCAGATGAGGAGACCTCCACTTGAGTGTAAACTTTTGCGGAGTGACTATTCTGTGCTGTGGCTTGAGAGGAGATCATTGACAAATAAAGTTTCTGCTGTGGGACTGAAGCCATTCCCTTTGTTAAATTGAAAGAAATAATGATTTACTTGAAACCAGCCTGAATGGCAGCACATGGATAATGAATGAATTGAGTGTTGCCAGCATACATGTGGAAGATAAGGCACAGTTACCAAAAGGATGAGAAAAAGGTCCGGAGATCTGTGGAGAATGATTTAGAGTTGGGAAGGGTAGCAAGAGCAGACGTGATCAGATAGATAAAGGTATGGCCACTTCTACTTAACATGGGAAATCCATTTTATTTAATTATTGAGAGACATTAGTGAAGCCTAGTGTGATGACTGTAGAAACTTGCAGCAGCAGGAGGAATGCCACTGGACTATGTCAGCAGGAGTTAACACTGGTGACACTTCAGATGAAGTTTCAGAGCTCTGATGGGTGTGGTACAGTATTCAAGAAGTGAATTTTCTGAAATATGGACATAATTTTGGAGGTAACAATTTGTCTGAACTTGCTTTGCATGATTACAAAATCATGTGAAAATGTGGGGTAATTGAGCCAATATTATTATAATATTTCAGTGTGGAATGATACTTAGGTTAACTAAGTGTCATGGTTAACTAGGTTTACTTTTAGCTAAAATGTGTTTAATAATCTAAATCTGAATCACTGTATAATTGTTTATAACTATGCTGCTTTAAGTTAATGGATTATCTAAGTTTGCTGATTGAACGTTTTTTCATACTACACTGTATAGTGACAGGAGTTTGCATGAACTTTTGTCCTATTCTGGGAGTAAATAATGCAATGGAAACTACAGGATGATGACTGGGTCATTTAGTCCCTTGAGCTATTCTAACTTCCTTACCTGCCTTTTCTTTAAACTCCTGACAAATTTAAGCCTCTTCCACTTTGTAAACATTTCCCTCTGATGCAGAAGACGACCATTGACCTATTGAATCTTTGTCAGTTCTCAGACAATTTCCATCAAGCCTATTCCACCAGTGATTTCCTTAGAAATTGTTCTCTATTGAGTACCCATTGACTCCTTGCTGATTTCCTGCCCTCCTGCACTAGAGGTAGTTTACAGCAGTCAACTAGCTACAAATCTTTAGAATTTGTGAGGAAACTGGAGCACTCAGAGAAAACCTACATGATCACAAGGAGAATGTACAAACCATGCAGACAGCATTGAAGGTCAGAATTAAAATCGGATCACTGAAACTCTTTGGCAGCAGCGTTATCTGCTGTCCCATTGTGCTGTCTATCTTCAATATGTCCTGTTAGCTATGAATAACCTGCCTTTTCATTTGATTAGTGTTGGTGATGATCTCTGAGCTTCTTGTTTTTCAGAAAATGGATATAGATTGGATAACCCATTCTCCCTACTGTGAACTCCATGTGCCATAGATTTCCCCACTCACTCTTTCTGAATCTTTGTGGCTAGCTCTTCCCCTCCATACACTTTGACACACCTAATATGCAATCATCTGCAAAACTGGATAATAACTTTCCTTTGCCAAGTCATGAGCATGTAGTCAAAGGATAAGGTGTCAGTATAGATAGAGACTTTGAGAATTGGTTATTGCTATTTGCCAATTATGCAACAACCAGTTGATCCCACATCTAGATAGATAGATAGATAGATACTTTATTCATCCCCATGGGGAAATCTAAGCGAAAAGAGTTGCTTCTAATTTTGTGCATTTTTTGTTACTCTTGTGCTTTTTGTTACTTAATCTGTTAATTTTGACCGTCAATCATTTTGACAATGATCATCCTGATCTGCCATGTTAGTTTTTTGCCAAAAAAATGATCACACTGTTGATAAACTGTGGATAATGGATTGTTTGCCTATTTTCTCTTCTGTTTATTGCTATAGGTAATATGATGAAGATAAATCCTAAAGAGCGAATGACTATCACTGAGGTTGTGAATCAGCTGCAGGAGATTGCTGCTGCCCGAAATATTAATCTTAAATCTCCAATTACAGAAGTAAGAAACTTTTATAAAAGTTGTAAGTTGGAGACTCATCCAGGTTTAGAAACAAGCTGATGAGAATATTAATAATGGAGTATAAATGCATTGCATCATTTTATTAGTTGTGATTACTTTTTTGATGTCAAAATTGGAAAGAAGAAAGCAGCAACATTTACACTGGTGGGCTACGTTGATCCTGGCTTGCCATAAAACTGTAGTGACAATACACCTTAATGAAACCAAATTCCTGGTACTTCTGTATTATCAGTCTGCTAGCCAGGAATGGTTAAAACTGAGCTGTGCACAGTATGCACTGTTGACTGTTTTCACTTGAGCCTAGTGCAATGATCTGTGTACCCCATTGTGTTTCTCAATTCTGTTATGTGACTGAAGCAAGATGTCTTGTTCTCAGGTCTTTAAAATTGTCTAAGCTCAGTATAGTGTCTTAATGGTGCACGGTGCATGTGACTAATGTTAGTGAGAATGTTCAGCAACAGGCTCCTGTCCCGATTAAATGGCATGTTCTCCCAAAGAAATGAAGGGTATCCAGGCTGTTTTCTCAATTGTTTTTCTGTTGTTCAAGCGTTGTTCCAAATAAGCAGCTGCCTTTATTAACTGATGGCCCAGTTAATCAGAATCTGCTGCATATGGGGATTGCAGGTGTACACAAATGTAGTCCTGATGCAGCGTTTCAACACGAAACATATCCAGTTCCTTTCTTCCCACAAATGCAGCTTAACCCATGAAGTTCCTCAAGCAGACTATTTGTTGTTTCCTGATATAAGTTTGTCCTCTCTTCTCAATTGCTGGCCCTCTACTCTGGCACTTAACCTCAGGCTTTATTAAGGGCTTCCACATCAGGCTGAGCATGCATGGATGTCCAAGATAAGCTGTCCAAACGGTTAATGGCTCACAACTGTTGGCTGTCAGTGAGCCCCTTGTGTTAATGTTCATTTTCTTTTCTCCATTGTAGTTTAGAAACATATGTAACAAAATATTATTTTATCATAGGACGGGATTGTTTCTGTACTTTAAAATTCTGACCAATATTCTATTTTACTTTATATATGTGAGGGCTATATTGTATTTTTTTTGTTAACAATCTGTCATTTATTCATTTTGCCTTAATGTACAAATGAATGGGGAATTCAAACAGAGAGGAAGTTCATTTCCTAAAGCATTCTGATGCCTTCAGACATTGGGTTTCCTGGGAAAAGCATAATTTAAAGCAGGATCAAGCCTGGGAGGCAGCTCTATCATGCAGGAAGGCCTATGCTGATTCTGCTGATCTATGTTCCTGGCCATTCCCATTTCCCATAACCTTTGATTCAAACATTTCTCCATATCGGCCTTGAATATTTTCAAAGATACTACTTTCAATGACTCACAACTGTCCAAATAAAGACATTTCTTGACTCACTCTTAAGTGGCTCACTTTATACTTTGTACCCCCCCCCCCCCCCCCAGTCTAAACTCTCCTGACTGGGGGTAAAAAACAGCCTCTTGGTAACATCCTTATTAATTTGCTTTAGGAATCTTGCTTGTTTCAATGGAGGCACCTCTGGTGCTTCAGATATGCTGAGATTAAATCAGCATTACTCATTGAGCACCTCCTCATTGCCACAGATCCTACAACAGAATCTAGTAAACTGCATTGCACCACTTCCAAAGCACAACTGGAGGTGCAGGAGACTGCAGATGCTGGAATCTGGAGCAACAAACAACCTGCTGGAGGAATTCAGTATGGCTAGCGACATACCTGTGCAGAAAAGAATGGTTGACAGTTTGTTTCCCCCATGAAAGCTGCTTAACCCACTGCTTTCTTCTGCGTACTATCTGTTGCTCCAAGATAGAAATGCCTGTCCTTTGTTGTTGACAAAGTATGTTATACAGATTAGGAGAATAGGTAAAGTAGTGGCAGATGAAATATAGTGCAGGAAAGTGTATGGTCATGCACTTCGGCAGAAAGATTAAAGGTGGAGGAAATTCAGAAATCTGAGGTGCAAAGGGACTTGGGAGTACTTGTGTAGGTTTCCCTAAAGATTAACTTGCAGGTTGAGTTATAAACTATATTAGCATTTAGTTTGAGTGGACTAGAATGTAAGAGCAAGGATGTAATGCTGAGGATTTATAAAGCATTGGTCAGACCGCACTTGGAGTATTGTGAGCAGTTTTGGGCACCTAATCTTAGAAAATACGTGCTGATTTTGGAGAGGATCCAGAGGAGGATCACAAGAATGATCTTGAGAATGAAAAGCTTAACGTATGAAGTACGTTTGATGGCTCTGGACCTTTACTCATTGGAGATTAGAAAAATGAGGTAGAATCTTATTGAACCTATCAAATATTGAAAGGCTTAGATGGAGTGGATGTGCAGAGGATGTTTTCTATAGTGGAGAAGTACAAGACCAGAGGGCACAACCTCAGAATAGAAGGTTGTCCCTTTATAACAGGGATGAGAGGAATTCATTGCCACAGATGGCTGTGGAGGCCGAGTCATTGGGTTTATTTAAAGTGGACATTGCTAGGTTCTTGATCAGTCAGGGTGTTAAAGGTTCCATGGACGAGGCAGGAGAAAGGGATTAAGAGAGATGATTGAATGGTGGAAGACTTGGTGGGTCGAATGGCCTAATTCTGCTCATAGTATCTTATGGTACAGGGTCCTAAACTCTTGCTCTTCACTTCATTTGTGATAAAGATAGACAAACCACCTTTTCCATCAATTTTTATATTGTTAACTCTCTATTTTCTGTGATTTCACTGCTCATTCCTCTGTACATGAACATATAAGTTTTTCATCATTTAAAAGATTTTCTGTAGTACAGTTTTCCTCTTAATTACTCAAATTCCCACATTCTACTCCAACACACAATCTTTTTGCAGCTCACCTAACCTGTTTGCAAAGTAAAATATTGCAAATGCTGTATGTGTGAAATTATGGTGTTGTGATGAAAGGTAATTAAACTGAAATGTTAATCTCTCTCTCACTACAGATGTTGCCTGACCTGAGTATTTACATTATTTTTTATTTTGGATTCTCTAAGCTTATTTTATCTCTTTATGACCTAGATTTTGTCCCTTTGAACTTAATTTTCCCCCTTAGGTTTGTAGTGTGAATGCGCTCAGTAAAATTTGCTTTGACTTTCTGTTCTATATCATCTGTGTAAAATGCAATCATTTGTGTGGACTTCTGGCTTTAAAGTGTTTATTTTGTATCAAATTATTTCAATTAGAACAGTTGATTTTGGGGTCCAGATTTTAATCTGTTTTCAGGAGTAAGGAGTTTGACAAAGAAAACTGCAGTAAAAGGATTGGAAGCTTTATGTTTTCTTGGATATCAGTTATCTAAACCCAATGCTCATAGGTGACACCCCCACTATTTACATCAGAGTGGAAATATAGATGCCCCCCCCTTTACAAAGGTAGAGCGTTCCTATGAAGCCTTTCTTAAGCCGAAATGACATAAAACGAAGAACCATCAATTTATATGAGAAAAATTTTTGTAAAAGCGAAAATCCTCTTTGTAATGCGAAAACAGGTTACTAACGTAGGTCCTTTATAAAAGCAAAGTGGCGTAAAGCGAACATTCGTAAAGCAGGGGACACCTGTACCTCTCTTGCAACACACACAAAATGGCGGAGCAACTCCGCAGGGCAGGCAGCATCAATGGAAAGAATAAACAGGGAATGTTTTGGGCCGAGACCCTTCATCAGTCCTGATGAAGGGTCTTGACCTGAAACATTGACTGTTTATTCTTTTCCGTAGATGCTGCCTGGCCTGCTGAGTTCCTTCACCATTTTGTGTGTGTTGCTTGGATTTCCAGCATCTGCAGACTTTCTCTTGTTTGTATACCTCTCTTGCATTTGTTCTCGTCATTTATTCTCTCTCCTTTCTCTACATATTAGAAATATGTGTTTTTTTTGTATTGAACCTGAAAAGCTCTCTGATCCACAGAATTACGTTATCAATCCTGATATAAATAGTGTTGAAAATGTGCATCTTTAAAATAAATTCCTTGTGGATCCCATGTTGAAGAAGTTGTCATTGCTTACATCTGCAATCTCGATAAGAAAACTATTTGAAATGCTTGAATGTGGTATATTTTACTAGTTATGAAGAACAAGCATTTTTCTGTCATCTTGGTTATGTACAATTGTGTACAGTAGTTACTTTTTTCCACTGGAAAGCCATGGGAAAAGTAAAGTCTGGCACCAAGTCCAATCCTACTTTATCAAAAGTAGAATTCAATTATTAAAGTAATATATTGATGTTTTAATCTCTGATCATATAGGGCAAAGTGACTGATCAGAAACTGTGTAAATGATGAATTGGTTTTTATTAATCTTTGATCATAGTGGGCAAGGTGACTGATCAGAAACTGTAAATGATGAGTTGCTTTTTATTGTAATATCTTGTAGTTTTGGGGGATTGTAGAGCCCAATTAGCTAAAGGGAGAGGGATGGTTTAAGTGAAGAGACTTTTCCTTCATTGTTAGAATTATTTTTCCAGGTTATGATACTCAGATTTATTTTGTAGTTTAGGATGTTGATAAATTTTAAATTGTCTTATGAAAATGTATTAATGTATAACTTCACCTAATATAATTGAGGCTGCTTATATTGAAAAGTCAGGCTGATTTTTCACATATGAAATGTAAGTGTGAAGCAGGTAAGCTGCAGTCAGCTGCTCATGCTGCACTAGAGCCAAAATGGAACTGCCTATAGGTGCTAAGCTGAGGTTTGAGTGATACTCACTCTGTAGTGCCCTCTTTGGTCTCAATTGGAGCTGCTGTTTACCTTGATACAATTACAATCAGGGTCTAGGAAGCTTTGGTTTTATTTGTGTTGTGTTTGTTCATAAATGTGCTATGGTTTTATTTGATAAAGATTAGTTGTAATTGTTATTAATCCTTACAGCTCCTGGAACAGAATGGAGGGGTAGCCAACAATGCACTAGCAAGTTCAAAACCACATTGGAACAAGCCAGGAGGAAGTCTAAACAACATACATAATGCAGGTATGCAGCGTGTTTCTTAAGCAAAGCAGGAAAGAATATTAATAATCTTCCTGGAGCAAAGCAAGACCTTAGAAGTATGTGGTTTTGTAAAAACATACACATTCATGTTTAAAGTTCACAGCTTTTTCTGACTGGTGACCAGCATCTCTCATCTTGTTACTAAAGAGGATTTGATGTTTAAAATCCTGCTGTCAAGATCATTTAGACTTGGGGCTATATCTCATATCTACAATTATATCATAGCCAGGAAGTTGATGTTGAAATTGGGTCACAAACAATTGCAGCTGATGTGGTGCCTTCATTTATATTTGATTATCTCATGCTCTATGTTGCTAATTAGTTCACATATTGGCATATAGGACAGGCTCTGGTTTGTTTCCCTTTTGAACATGCAGAATTACAATGACAAAACATATCCAGAGAATTTACTTGGAGCTTATTGTATTGCATGGTATTGGGGGTATGGTATTGATGTGGATAGAGAATTGGTTGGCAGACAGGAAGCAAAGAGTGGGAGTAAACGGGACCTTTTCAGAATGGCAGGCAGTGATTAGTGGGGTACCGCAAGGCTCAGTGCTGGGACCCCAGTTGTTTACAATATATATTAATGATTTAGATGAGGGAATTAAATGCAGCATCTCCAAGTTTGCGGATGACATGAAGCTGGGCGGCGGTGTTAGCTGTGAGGAGGATGCTAAGAGGATGCAGGGTGACTTGGTTAGGTTAGGTGAGTGGGCAAATTCATGGCAGATGCAATTTAATGTGGATAAATGTGAGGTTATCCACTTTGGTTGCAAGAACAGGAAAACAGATTAATATCTGAATGGTGGCTGATTAGGAAAAGGGGAGATGCAACGAGACCTGGGTGTCATTGTACACCAGTCATTGAAGGTGGGCATGCAGGTACAGCAGGCGGTGAAAAAGGCAAATGGTATGTTGGCATTCATAGCAAAAGGATTTGAGTACAGGAGCAGGGAGGTTCTACTGCAGTTGTACAAGGCCTTGGTGAGACCGCACCTAGAATATTGTGTGCAGTTTTGGTCCCCTAATCTGAGGAAAGACATTCTTGCCATAGAGGGAGTACAGAGAAGGTTCACCAGATTGATTCCTGGGATGGCAGGACTTTCATATGAAGAAAGACTGTATCGACTAGGCTTATACTCACTGGAATTTAGAAGATTGAGGGGGGATCTTATTGAAACATATAAAATTCTAAAGGGATGGGACAGGCTAGATGCAGGAAGATTGTTTCCGATGTTGGGGAAGACCAGAACGAGGGGTCACAGTTTAAGGATAAAGGGGAAGCCTTTTAGGACCGAGATGAGGAGAAACTTCTTCACACAGAGAGTGGTGAATCTGTGGAATTCTCTGCCACAGGAAACAGTTGAGGCCGGTTCATTGGCTATATTTAAGAGGAAGTTAGATATGGCCCTTGTGGCTAAAGGGATCAGGGGTTATGGAGAGAAAGCAGGTACAGGGTTCTGAGTTGGATGATCAGCCATGATCATACTGAATGGCGGTGCAGGCTCGAAGGGCTGAATGGCCTACTCCTGCACCTATTTTCTATGTTTCTATGTTTATATTCTTATTAAATTTGAGATAACTCTCAAATCATCAAAGCCAGGATCACAGAGGTTATCACAGAATTGTACAGCACAGAAGTGCAACCTTCACCCTGCAACATCCATGCCGATTTTTTTGCCCATCTACACTACAGTAATCCCATTTGCCTGTATTAGGATCCTATCCTAATCCTAGGAGCTAGATGTACCAGCTAGTTGAATGATATTGTAACAACAAACTTGCACTCACTGTTAGTAAGACTAAAGAGTTGATTGTGGACTTCAGAAAGGGTAAGATGAGTGAACAGAGACCAATCCTCATAGAGGGAGCAGAAGTAGAGAGAGTGAGCCATTTCAGGTTCCTGGGTGTCAGTATCTCCGAGGACCTAACTTGGATGCAACATATTGATGCAGCTACGAAGAAGGCAAGACAGCGGCTATATTTCATTAGGAATTTGAGGAGGTTTAGTTTATCACCTAAAACACTGGAAAACTTCTGCAAATGTACTGTGGAGAGTATTCTGACTGGCTGCATCACTGTTTGGTCTGGGGGGAGGGGGCCGACTGCACAGGATTGAAGTAAGTTGCAGAAAGTTGTAAAGTTAGTCAGCTCTATCATGGGTACTAGCCTCCATAGTGTCCAAGGCATCTTTCAAGGAGTGGTGGCTTAGGAAGGTGACATCCATCATTAAGGATCCCCACCACCCAAGACATGCCCTCTTCTCATCGTTACCCTCAGGAAGGATCCTGAAGGCACACACACAGCGATTCAGGACCAGTTTCTTCCCCTCTGCCATCCGATTTCTAAATGGACACTGATCCCATGAACACTAATACTTTTTTAAACTTCAGTTTTTGCACTCCTTATTTTTAATTTAACTATTTAATTACTGTAATTCAGTTTTTTCTATATTTATCATGTATTACATTTTACTGCTGCAAAGTTACAAATTTCATGACATATGCCAGTGATATTAATCAGATTCTATTCTGCTGTACCTTGCCTTTTTAAGTGTCTGCTAAATGTCTCTGAAATGTAACAATTGTTCACCACTTGCTTTGCCTGTGTGTTCCAGCTAACAAACACCTCTGTACTTTTAAACAAGAGCTTTCCCTTCAAGTCCCTTTAAAACTCTTTCCTTTAACCTTGTACCTTTTTGGTTTTGTTATCTCAACCAAACGACTCTGTCAATGCCTCATATAATTTTATATACCCTTATCAGGCCACCCCTCAGTCTCTTTCACTCCAAGGAAAGCCTATCCAATCTATCTCCAGAACTAAAGTTCTCCAATAGAGGCAACTTCAATACTCTAATACAGCCTGACCAGAGCTTTGTAAAATTACAACATAATATCCCAACTTTTATATTCTCTGCCCTAACCTACGGAAGCAATCACGCCATGTGCTCCATTCACCACCCTATTGACCTATGCTCCCACATTAAGGAAGCCGTGGACTTGAACCCTCGAGGTCTCTGTTCATCAACATTCCTAAGAGCTGTTCCAGTTATTCTTTATGCCCTGTCCTGTTCCTGTCTGATTCCCCAAAGTGCATCTCCTGGCATTTTTGGTATTCAATTCCATCTGCCAATGCTTTGTCCAGCTTTCTACTTGATCAAGATCTTACCGTAGCCTTATATAACTTTCCTCATTATCTACAACACCACCAGCTTTTTATGCCATTTGGAAATGTACATTATTCTCTGTTCTCATCCAAATCATTAATATATTTCTCAAACAACAATCTTCCAATACCACTAGTCAGAAGCTTCCTATCAGAAAAGTCTCTTTCATCACAACCCTCCATCTCTTAACACCTTTAAAATCTAATTAGCCAGCTGCTTTTGATCCTTATTGGACCAGTCTACTGCCTTGCTTTTGTCAATGTTTATAAAACTGGATCAATTAGTGCAACAGAATTTCCCTCACATAAAGCAGTGCTGACCATTTCTGGCCAGCCCCTGCTTTTCCAAATATTCATGAATCCATCACTAAGGATCTTTTTCCAACAACTTTCCTACCACTGACGTTAGACTCAGTGACCTGTGTTTAGCTGGCTTATCTCTGCTGCTCTTCCTAAATAAAAGAGCATCATTTGATATCTTCCACCTGTGGCTAACGAAGATCCAGAAATCAATGTCAGGATATCAGCTATTTCTTCCCATAACAACCTGGGATATATGTCATCGCCTCTGGAGATTAATGAGCCCTGTGAATCCCAGTACCACCTCCTTCTCAATGTGGATTTGCCCCAGATTATCCATGCATGCCTTCCTGAATTTATTATCTTTTACATCCTTCTCCTTGGTGAATACAGATGAAAAGAATTTGCTTAGCATCTTGCCCATGTCACTACACTCCACACATAGATTATATTATTTTGGCTATTTTAGGAATGTCCAATTTTATTCCCTTTTTGCAATTTTTTAAAGGTTAATTTTAAGTAACAAATAACTGAGGTTATCCTTGCAAGATAGAAATGCAATGATCTAACTACTTGTGAAAGCTGCTCTGAAAGAAATTGTTGAAAAGTTTTATATTGATCATTATAGACAGAACATTTGAGTGGCCTGGTGGCATCATAGTCTCACAGTGACAGAGACTTGGGTTCAATCCTGATTTTTGGGTACTGTTTGTGTGGAGTTTACAAGTTCTCTCTGACTCTATGGGTTTTCTCCCAAATCCCAAAGAGGTGTTGATTGGCTCGGTCATTTGGCCACTTTAAGTTTTCCCCTAATGTGGAGGTGAGTGGTAGAATCTGAGGAGAGTTAATGAGAATGTGGTGTGAATAAAAAAAGAATGTAGAATCGATGTGAATGTATGGTTGAAGGTCAGTATGGACTCGGTGCTGGAGAGCCTCTTTCCGTGTCATACATGTCTATCACTCTTCTGGTTAATATCAGCAGTGACGAGAGAAATAAGCTGAAATGAAAAATTGTGTTCATGATGTCAAATTATATTTTGTTATGATGCAGGAGGAGGCATTTGGCTCATGGAGTCCATTGCTAGCTTCCAGAACATTCCCATCAGTTTAATTCCACTACTTATTTCCCCTGTGACCCATTCTCTTTCAGTACCTGTCTCGAACAGAGCTCAGGTTTCTTTTGATTCTTCTCAAGCAACTGAGAGAGCAATGAAAGATACAACTGCACAAATAGTTTGATTAAGTAACTTTATCTTAACTAAAAGAACAAGAAAATTAGTAACTCAAGTAACTTTGTTTAACTAACTATAGATTTAATTCACCTTATAACTGCAGCTACAAATCTTGTCTTAATTCAGTTAAAAGAACAAAACTCAAGATGACTTTATTTGATTCTCCATTAATAAATCAAGCATGTGATTCATAGTAATATTCATAATCAATTAACAATTAGGAGCACTGCTTATATATTCTTAACCACTCAATTTTTACCCCCCCCCCCCCCCCCCAGGGATCCCCATGAAGGGGTATGAAGGCCACCAGGCACTGGTTGTGATCTGGCCCATGGAGAAGCTCCAAAAATCCCTTGAATAAACCTTACTATTATACTGTTCAGGGTGTCCCTATTTCCACTTAAAGTGAATAACAACTCCATATAAGGCAAGACCCCTGCTATGCAATTTACTGAAATCACAATGATTTCCCATAAACCCCTCAGACAGGCAAACCTGTGTAACCAGAGTCAAAAATGAACTGAAGTCAGCCATCTTCTCAACCTATTCAGTCAGTTTATAGCTATTGCATCAGAAAGATCTCTAATTCTGTTTCATCTTACCACAGTGGCCTGATTATGTTAGAGGCAATTAGCCTACCAGCATGTCTTTTTGATGTGGCAAGAAACTCATTCAATCACAGGAGAATATTCAGATTCCACACAGACAACATCTGAGACCTGCGTGCAGGGTTGAAGCCAGAAGCTGGAGCTGTTTCAAGCTGTGCCACTTGAGACATACAAGGCAGAGAATGGGGTGCTCTACTTACTGCTCAACTCATGTGTGCCTGGAATTATGATGAGATGCTCTATTTTCAATCAGAATGATCTCTGTTATGAGAAGGTGTCTCTGAGATGAGAATGAGAGGGCCCTTATCGATGTATATAAGAATATGAGAAGCATAGATAAGGTAAATGGTAACAGTGTTTTCACAGGGCAGGGGAGTCCAAATCTTGAGGGCATACGTTCAGGGTGAGAGGAGAAAGATTTAAAATGGACCTGAGGGGCATTGTTATCACACAGATGCTAATGAGTATATGGAACAAGATGCCAGACACATACAGTAGTATCATTTGAGAAGCACTTGGATAGGTTCATCATTAAGGACCCTCACGCACCCAGAAAATGCTGTCTTCTCAATATTAGATAGATAGATAGATACTTTATTCATCCCCATGGGGAAATTCAATTTTTTTCCAATGTCCCATACACTTGTAGCAAAACTGATTACATACAATACTTAACTCAGTAAAAAAAAATATGATATGCATCTAAATCACTATCTCAAAAAGCATTAATAATAGCTTTTAAAAAGTTCTTAAGTCCTGGCGGTAGAATTGTAAAGCCTAATGGCATTGGGGAGTATTGAGCTCTTCATCCTGTCTGAGGAGCATTGCATCGATAGTAACCTGTCGCTGAAACTGCTTCTCTGTCTCTGGATGGTGCTATGTAGAGGATGTTCAGAGTTATCCATAATTGACCGTAGCCTACTCAGCGCCCTTCGCTCAGCTACCGATGTTAAACTCTCCAGTACTTTGCCCACGACAGAGCCCGCCTTCCTTACCAGCTTATTAAGACGTGAGGCGTCCCTCTTCTTAATGCTTCCTCCCCAACACGCCACCACAAAGAAGAGGGCGCTCTCCACAACTGACCTATAGAACATCTTCAGCATCTCACTACAGACATTGAATGACGCCAACCTTCTTAGGAAGTACAGTCGACTCTGTGCCTTCCTGCACAAGGCATCTGTGTTGGCAGTCCAGTCTAGCTTCTCGTCTAACTGTACTCCCAGATACTTGTAGGTCTTAACCTGCTCCACACATTCTCCATTAATGATCACTGGCTCCATATGAGGCCTAGATCTCCTAAAGTCCACCACCATCTCCTTGGTCTTGGTGATATTGAGACGCAGGTAGTTTGAGTTGCACCATATCACAAAGTCCTGTATCAGTTTCCTATACTCCTCCTCCTGTCCATTCCTGACACACCCCACTATGGCCGTGTCATCAGCGAACTTTTGCACATGGCAGGACTCCGAGTTATATTGGAAGTCTGATGTGTACAGGGTGAACAGGACCGGAGAGAGTTTACAATGGGGTAAAGATAAAGGAGCCTGAAGACACACTCAAATGTTTTAGGCACAGTTTCTTCCCCTCCACCATCTGATTTCTAAACTGTCCATGAATCCATGAGCACAGCCTCAATGTTCCTCTTTTGCATTATTTATCTTTTTTGGTAACTTTTATGTACTGTTCTGTACTGCTGGCACAAAGCAACAACTTTTGCAACTTATGTCAGTGATGATAATTATGATTCTAGAGGGATATGGGCCAAATGCAGGTAATTGGACTAGCTCGGTAGTGGACTCACTGAGCTGAAGGGCTTGTAGCTCTGCTGTACTGCTCTACGATACATCTGTAATTTCATTTAAAGTTATGAAGCAATAGAATGAAAATCCACATACAGGTACAAGAAAAAGTTTGTGAACCCTTTGCAATTACCTGATTTGCTACATTAATTGCCCATGTAATGTGGTCTGATCTTTGTCCAAGTCACAATAATAGACAAGCATAATCTGCCTACACTAATAACACACAAGCAATTGTACTTTTCATGTCTTTATTGAAGACATTGTTTAATCATTCACGGTTCAAGCTGGAAAGAGCATGTGAACCCTTGTATTTAAAAAAAAAACTGGTAGAGCCCCCTTTAGCAACATAACCTCCACCAAATATATCCTGCGGCTGCTGATTTGTCTTGCACAATGGTGAGGAGGAATTTTAGACCATTCCCCCATACAAAACTATTTCAGTTCATCAATATTTCTGGGATACCTTGCATGAACAGCCCTCTTCACACCATGCTACGCCATATCAATTGGGTTAAGGTCTGGACTCTGACTTGGCCATTCCAGAACACAAATTTTCTTATTTTTAAACCATTCTGTTGTTGATTTACTCCTGTGTTTTGGATCACTGTCTTGTTGCGTCTTCCAATTTCTATTATACTTTGGTGAGTGGCAGTAAGGAGGAAGCCCAACAAAATTGTTGCTTAATATGACCCCATTATATATCATGTTGACATTTATCCAGCTGTGGTATGTGCTTTCTAGATTTTGTATCTTCTGCCCAATGGGAAGTGGGAGAGGAGAGAATGTTGAGATTGAGTGGGATCTTTCACTATGCTATCTGCTTTACTGAGGCAGCAAGGTCTAGTTGAAATATTTTTAGTCAAATTTGCTTTACAAAAATACCCTTGTATTTTTTTGTACCCGTATTTTCTACATCACAAGATGGTGGCGCGTAAGGCTGCAGCGGCCACTCGGGCTCCAATCAGTAGTGAAATTTCTTGTCCTATTTGTCTTTTCTACGACTGAAAAACACTGCAGGACATAAAGAACAGTAGATCTGTAGTTAGTGAGCGGATAACAAAGGTGCCTCATGGTTATAGATGAATGCGGGGAGCGAGCTCACACTCCATTCCGCAGTCTACTAAAGGTGCTTAGGGAAGCAACTATTGGAAGCAGTGTCCTCAAACGCAGAAGTGTGGTAGGCGCACCAGTATTAAAGTGAGATTTGAAGCAGATCTTGCAGGCCCACGCTTCTGTCGATTCTATCTGCTAATGTCAGTCACTGGAAAATAAACTGGATTGCATGCATCTGCATCTGAACCAGCAAGAGATGAGGGACTGTTGTACACTCATCCTGACAGAAATATGGCTTCAAGACACCATTCCAGACTCTGCCATCCAGCTAGAAGATCTAATCTCCTTTCTGGATGACAAAAATACTACGAACTCCGGAGGTGGTATATGTGTCTACATCAATAAGAGGTGGTGTGTGAATGCCTCGGTAGTATTGGGCCACTGCTCATTAGAGATAGAATTTCTAATGAAGTGATTACCAAGTTCATTGCCATTGTTATTATTGCTGTTTATTTCCCCCCCCCCCCCACCCCCCCGCTGTCCTCATGCTGGGGAAGTGCTGCAGGAGTTCTACTGCACAATTTGCATCGTCAAAGCCACTCACCTTCATTGTTGCTGGTGTCTTCAATCATGCCAACTTAAAAACAGTCCTGCCAAAGTCTACCAGCATGTCAACTTTGCAACCTGAGGAGAGAATATATTAGACCTGGTTTATATCAAATTTCATGGCGCCTACAAGGCTATCCCCTGCCCTTACTTTGGATTTGCAGACCACATATCCATTTTGCTAACCCTACATACAGACCAGTGGTTAAACGGGTCAAACCAGTTCTTGGGGAGATCAGGACCCAGCCAGAAGGTGCTACCTCAGTGCTGCAGGACTGCTTTGAAAGCACGGACTGAAGCATATTCAGAGAGTTGACTACCTATGATTATCATGTCAATGTTAATGAGTATGCGGGATTGGTGAATAGCTACATAGGAAAGTGCGTTGAGGACGTTACTGTGATTAAACAGTACACTGCCATGTCAAGCCAGAAACCATGGCTGGCTGCAGAGGTTTGTGCACTGCTGAGGAATTGAGGTATTGCCTTCAGATTGGGGGACAGGACGACTCTAAGGGTAGCAAGAGCTGCGCTCTCCCATGCAACAGGAAGGCAAAACATGAGTATGCACAGAAAATCCACAAACACTTCTGTGACACCAGGGTTTAAAGGTTCTTGTGGCAAGGTATGCAAACCGTAACCAATTACAAGACAACCCTGCTCATCAGTAATAGCAGTGCCTCCCTTCCAGAAAGGCTGAATGCTTTGTATGCATGATTTGACCAATTGAATGATGCGACATTGAGGAAAGACTCCTCTCTTCCTGAGGAACAGGCACGCTATCTAGCCACAGCTGAAGTGAGGAGGAACCTAGCCAGGATGAACCCACGTAAAGCTGCAGAGCTGGACAACATACCTGATCTGGTGCTGAAGGACTGTGTAGACATCTTTAATGTCTCTCTGAAACAGTCCACTGTCACTGCAGGCTTCAAGGCAGCCTTAATCACTCCAGTGCCCAAGAGAGCAATGGTAACTAATCTAAATGATTACCCCAGTGGCATTGACTTCAGCAGCCAAGAAGTGCTTTGAGTAGCTGGTAATGGATCATATAAAGTCCCAGCTTCCAGCTACGTTGGACACTTTCCAGTTCACATACTATTCAAGCCAGTCCACTGGTGATGCCATTGCCTTGGCCTTCCACTGCACCCTGTCCCACCTAGAAAATGATGTCTTGTATGCCAGGATGTTGTTAATTTACCTCAGTCTAGTGTTGACCACAATCATCCCTCAGAAGCTGGTGGGTAAACTGTCCTCGTTGGGACTCAACACTCCTCTCTGTAACTGAATATTGGCCTTCTTGATGGAAAGACTCCAGTCGATCCGAGTTGGCCTGCAACATCTCAAGCTCCATCACACTGAGTACTGGTGCTCCCACCCCCCTAAGGTTGTGTGCTCAGTCAGCTGCTGTTCACACTGCTGGACTCAAAATTGCACTGCCAGAGTCAGCTCAAACTCCATCATCAAGTTCACTGATATTGCAGTAATTGGTCTCATCAGCAGCAATGAGTCGGCACACAGAGAGTCTTGTCAAATGTATGAGAACAATAACCTGAGTCTCAACTTGGACAAAACAGAAGAGATGATTGTGAACTTCTGGACCTCTCTGCATTGCCCATCAATGGTTCTGCCGTGGAAGAGCGTGAACACCACAGAGTTCTTTGGTGTGCATATAACAGATAATCCAACCTGGACCCATATCACGTTCTCACTTGTCAAGAAGACATAGGACCATCTACACTTTCTGAGGAACTCCCCATCCCCATTCTGACAACTTTCTACAGGAGCGCTATTGAGAGTATCCTGTCTGGCCACATCATTGTGTGGTACTGAAACTGCAAGGCATCAGATTGCAAGACCCTACAGAGGAAAGGAAAAATGATGAAAGGATTATTGGAGTCTTCCTACATTTACTGGGAGCGTTGCAGACAAAAAACATTGTTGAGGATCCCTACCACCTATCCCACTGTCTCTTTGACCCACCACCGTCTGGAGGGAGGTCCAGAACCATCAAGGCTAGGACTGGCAGACTGCATATCAGCTTCAAATAAAAATAATATTTTGGTTTATATGCTGTGTGTGATATATGTCATGTGGTTGCATCGTAGTCTGGAGGGATATTGCTTAATTTTGTTGAATAAGTGTATGGTCAGATGACAATAAACTTGAACTTGTAAATAATAATGACATAGGATTCCAGTTGTAAGGAGGAGACAGTTTAAAGTATGACCATTTTGTAAGTATAGTGAGTCTTCAGACTTAACCTATGTGAGAAGTAAATTGTATTAATCATGCAGTGCAGGTTTGAAATTATACTGGTTTGAAGTTAAAATTTTTTTTAAAATGTATTAATTAATTTGTGGTGAATAAGAATGGAAGGTACAGGCTAATGAAGACTGAATCTTGATGGATTAATTGTTCATATATTCCTTAGGTGTTGACAATGATATACAGCATCCTGGAGGGTTGTTTGATATCCTCAAAGGTGGCACGGAACGGTTCCTGACGAACATCAAGGATACATCCTCAAAGGTGATCCAGTCAGTTGCCAAGTAAGTAAAGATGAAGATGGAGTTACACTTGTGTCTGTTCCATCGATGCACCACGATTTAGAGCAAGTGTACCACGGAGTGTGTGATCCGCAGTTACGACACGTGCTAGGCTGTGCTGTTCTGCAACACATTAAGGTATGTTTTTCAGAAGAGTACAACTTAGCACATGGCATCACTTGGAGGGGTATTTTCTAGGCAGGCTGCAAGTGAGATCCTGTGATCCACAGGTGTGCTATGCATTAGTATCTTGGTGTTTGTGTATTCAATTGTTCCACATCCACAAAGTAGTAAAGTGCAATACTGCAATGAAGTGTTGGCTGTATTCTTAACATGGTGCTCACAGACCAGCACATAGGAAGTGTGATAGCTCAAATTTGTGTAATTACACTTTCAGTACTGGGAAGCCAGGACTACAAGAGCTGTCATACCCTGCTTTAATTCATGTTTTAATTTCAAATTGCTGGAACTCGGGCTCAATAGTATTATGTCACATTCTATCATTTTTTGAGTTCATTTCTTTTGGATCACAGAATTTAGAGACCCAGACAGAAAATTTATCATATATTGCATTGTACGGCTGCCGCTAAGTTAACAAATTTTGTGACATATGCTGGTGATATTAAACCTGATTCTGATTCTAAAAGGAATTGCAGAAGAATACATTAGTTTAAAATCTAGCATACAAAAAAAGACAATAAAGCCAATAGGTATTGCTTTATTGTTGTAACATGTACAGAGGTACAGTGAAAAGTTTGTCTTGTATCCTGTTCATACTGATCAATATCATTACACAGTACATTGAGATAGATCAAGGTAAAACAGCCTTGTAGAATAAAGTGTAAAAGCTACAAAGAAGTGCAGTACAGGTAAACAATAAAGTGCAAGATCATAACGAGGTAGACTGGGAAGTCAAGAGTCTAGCATAGTGTATAAAGGTCAGTTCAGGAGTCTGATAACAGTGGGGTAGGATCTGTCCTTGAGCCTGGTGGTAAGTGCATTCAGGCTTTTGTATCTTTTGCCTGATGGGAAAGGGGAGAAGTGAGAATGTCCACGGTGGGTGGGGTCTTTGATTATGCTGGCTGCTTTATTGAGGCAGCGAAAAGTATAAACAAGACTCATAGAGGGGATGTGCTGAGCTCTGTCCACAACTCTGCAACTTCTTGTGGTCATGTTCTGAGCAGTTGGAATACCAAGTCATTATGCATCCAGATAGAGTGCTCTCTTTGTTGCAAGAAGAAATATTAGTGGTGGTTGGCATGCATCTGTCTCGAAGGACAATGGGTGATGATGATCGTCATTATAAGCTTGGGTGGAAGGTATGGAGATCTTGAGATGCCTAGTCTTCAAGATCCTTCTCTCAGCTTCACCAGTGTAGTCCAAAGGAAGGCTTATGAAGCAATACATTTGACACCAGCTTGGCTGCAGGAGCTGCAGGAAGGATGTTCAATAATGTCCAGCCGCCTTAGGGGCTCCACTCCAGATTTGTTGTCTGGGTTTGCTCCCATAGCCTTTGTCTCTCTCAAGGCTGCCCATAAGACAAGTGGGGCTATTTACCCATAGCTGGGGATCTGGTTCACGAACACCAGGGTGTGTCCACACACCAGTGGACCATATGTGCGATGTGTGCAGGGCCAGACCTCCTTCCCATCCTCTATAGTTCAACCTGAGTCCGAAATAAGTTCAGTTTCTGTGTGCCGCCAGCGAGGAGGCATTACATGAGGCTTACTGTTGGGTAGGCTATGTACTGGCAGGGAGAGATTTACGAGGGGTGATTGATATGTTCGCGGCCTAAGGTAGAAGGCGTCAATTTTAGAAAACCTAGCACATTTATTTTTCAACATAGTCCCCTCCTACATGTACACACTTAGTCCAGCGGTCGTGGAGCATACAGATCTTGGACCTCCAGAAAGTCCACAGATGGGTGATTGATAAGTTCGTGGCCTAAGGTAGAAGGAGATGAGTTATACAGTTCTCGTTACATGCACATGCCGTTCAACTCTTTGAGTGATTACGCAGAAAGTTTGAAGTTAATAACTCATCTCCTTCTACCTTAGGCCACGAACCTATCAATCACCCCCGATGAGTTATTAAACTTCAAACTTTCTGTGTAATCACTCAAAGAGTCGAACTGCACGTGCATGTAACGAGAACTGTATAACTCATCTCCTTCTACCTTAGGCCACAAACTTATCAATCACACCTGCTGTGGACACTTACTGGAGGTCCAAGATTCGTATGCTCCACGACCGCTGGACTAAGTGTGTAAATGTAGGAGTGGACAATGTTGAAAAATAAATGTGCTGGGTTTTCTAAAATCGACTCCTTCTACCTTAGGCCACGAGCTTATCAATCACCCCTTGTACACATTCAGATTTCCTTTTCGCAAGACTGCTAGCCAGCAGTGGAAGCTGAAATTGAGAGTGACAAGCATTCCCCACGACACCACCACACTAGACACAACACAACAACTATTTTGACACCAGAAATATTAGTAGTGATTACATTACCAGTGACCTGGGTTCAGTTTCCACCACTGCCTGCCTGCCTGTAAGATAGCCTGATGGACAGGTTCTCCCTGTAACTGCATGAGTTTCCTTCTGGTGCTTCGGTTTCCTCCCACGGTTCAAATATGTACAGTTGGTATGTTTATTGGTCATTGTAAATTTTCCCATGATTAGGATAGGGTTAAATTGGGAGATTACTGGGTGGCTCGGCTGGAAGGGCCTATTCAGTGCTTTACCTCAATAAATAAAAATGTATGTGGATACAGAGGAAATGCTGAAAAGATGCTTAGTTTTACATTTCCTCTTTTTTATGAATGATCACTCTGTTCCTATTCATTGATGTTAGCCAGGACAACAGATCTCACATTAAAAACCATTGTTCTGATTGTTAAGTCAATCAAGAGGGATAAATATCAACCTTAAGGGATAGCCAGGTTTCCGTTTGTTTTCCTAATTCAATGACAACTCATTAATGAAGCTGCCTTTCTCTGGAGTTTGTTGTTAGATTCAAAAATACAGAAAATTAGTTTGTCTAACATAAATGCCATTCATGCTGGGTGGCCAATTATTTTGATATTTTAATTTTCCTTTTCAATTTGAATACTTTTTCCCAAGATTTCATAAAAAGAGGTTTTGTTATTGATGAGTTGTATACACTTATCAATTTGATTTCCTATTGGGAATGTTGCTCTTGTCACAATGAGTATTCATTGCTCCATTTCTGTTTTTCTCAACATCTCTTTGCTTCTCGTAGCAATCCCAGGTAAATAAACTCAGCTGTTTGTGTACTGTTAAGACTTTGTGTGATTTGGGTGTCAATTTGCTGTGAAATTCAGAGTAGAGTGTTTTTTGCATGTTGCTTTCATAAAGGTTACAACATAGTTTAGATAACTTCTGTTTTGTAGTAGGATGAGTGCTATTTAAATGAGAAAGAGTTGGGAAGAATTTCTTAAAATATATCACTCGAATGGGCAGGGCTTAGCAATTTTCCAAAATACCGATTGATCTGAAATCTTCCTGCTACTTCTCTGTCACTTTGCATAGGTTGGTTGTTAACCATGTGTGCTACAGTTCCCAGGGATGTCATTGTGGATCTATGAGAAGGATGCTGGGTTGAGTCTCTCTGGCCATTGCTGGTGATCCTAAAATGAATTTCTGGTGCTCAAGTGTTTGAGGTGAAGTCTTTCCTGGGCTTAGGCAGATCAGCCTTCAGACCAGAATCTTCGTTACATCCAAACTTTGCTGAGTGACAGCTCTTACTGTTTCTTTTGCTGTGCTCTGTGGTGTCTAATAGATGAGCCCAATCACCTTGTGTTGGATCATTGACTGCATTCATTTAAATTGGGATTTGTAGTCTGCAGAAATATTTGTAAAAGATGCATGTTGATCTGGTGCTATAGTCAAGTTCTAGGGGCTGAAAATTCATAATTTCTAAGTGCTTTAATGTCATATCTTAAAATATTGATAACACTTATAATATTTAAATATATCACCATATGAGTGATTTAAAACTATTAGGTTTACTCCTGGTTTTAATTGGAAATGAAGCTATGCTCCAGTATTGCCTGTGTCAAGGAATATTTCAGGGCATGGCCTCTGCAGTGTGCTTCCTAAGGGTTAGTTGTGACTGATTCCAAGGCCTGTACATCTGGGTCTGGGGTGTGAGGGCAGTGACTTTGACCAGTAGGTTACAACCAGAACTTTCCAGCCCACTATGTTTGTTTAGTTTGTCTGCTCCTGAGGTGTTTTTTCAGGGATGTTTGGAGTGAGGAAGGGAGTGATTCTAACTTCTGATGTTGGTCATGACCATTCGAAAGCCCTGAACAGTGCATAGGGCAGTTTTCAATAAAATCACACTCTTTTATTTTAGCATTTACAGCCATAGGTTCTCAGTTACTTAAGTCAAATGCTCAAATAATTTCTGTCTTGGAGTAGCTTCAGTTTAATCTTGTTGGATGATGAGTAGTAACAAACACAACTTTAAAATTGATTTTTATGGAAGACTTTTTTTGTAGCTAAAAAGAATAGAAATACATTGTTTCCTCTGACAGTTACACAGAGGATTAATTGTACTGAGATCATTTTATAGAGTTAGGATCTACCTATAATACCAAAGGAGCCATTAATTTAATGTGTTGAGAATTATTTGTATATGGTGTGATAGGAAGTATTTGTGACTAATTTTGCAGGAATAAAATTGAAGATGAAATAAGTTTAAAAATAGATCTTTTTAAATTGGAATAAAAGGGAAAATATTGGGACTTATCAGCAGGCTTGGAGGTGTTTGAGAGGAAAGGAACAGTTAATGCTTTGGCCTTTCATCAGTTTTGTGTGACCTGTTTTGTGGTATTTAGAGTTTGACTTTAACATGCAGATCTTTATTCAGACTTGTCTGCTCTATTTAAATGCATCTTTTACAAACACTTGTAGCTTTGATGATTGATCTCATAAGTTTATTGTATTTAACTTTGTTTCTTTATTCTACTAATAGGGTTTCAGGTTTTTTGATTCGAAGCTCTTTTTAATAAAATTAAACATTACCAACAGGCGGTGCGGCATGGTAGCATAGCGCTCAGCATTATGCTATTACAGCACCAGTGACCTAGATTCAATTCCTGCCACTGTCTGAAAGGAGTTTGTAGATTCTCCCCGTGATTGTGTGGGTTTCCTCCGGGTGCTCTGGTTTCCACCCATGTTCCAAAGACATATGGGTTAGTAGGTTAATTGGTTACATGGGAGTAACTGGAGGGTGTGAGCTCATTGGGGCAGTAGGGTCAGTTAACCGTGCTGTATCCCTAAATCAGGGGTTCTCAACCTCGGGTCCACAGACTCCTCGGTCAATAGTAGGGGTCCATGGCATTAAAAAAAGGTTTGGAACCTGCTGCTCTAAATATATAAACAAACAATCTTGCATCTATATAGCACCTTTAATGTAGTGACATTTTTAAGGAAACTGAATAGAAAAGAATATAAATAAATGGATTCAAAATAGAAGTTGAAGGTAATGAGAAACTTTCATGGAATGTGAGCATTAGAAAATCCCAAGTGCATGATGATGGTATCCAACTCTCCAACCTTAACTCCCAACGATCTCTGATCACTCTTCACATTCCGCAAATCACCAGTCTGCTTGTTTATCATCTACTGGTAGGTGAGCACAAAGTTCCTTTTACTGATAGACCAATACCATTGTCTTTGTTTCCTGCCACAAAGTCTCTTTCTTAACAACTGGTTCCATGCAACGACTAAGCAGATTTGAAACTGAATCACAGGAATTTTCCTCCCTACTCCTTGTAACGTTCCACAGGGACTGCTGCTTTCATGACTCCCTGGTCCGTGTATGTGTATATACACACACACACACACCCACCCCACCTCTGCCCTTGCAGCAGATTTAACACTAGCCCTTACACCCCCTCCTTCAGACCTAATCAGACTTTCCAGGTGAGGCAAAGGTTCACATGTGTCTTCTCCAACATCTACTGCATTTCAGTCTCTCGATGTGGCTTCCTCTACATTGGCAGGACCAAGCACAGACCTGGCGATTGCACTTCGTTCAGAGTGGCCATCCTGAATTCCTGGTTGCAGTCTGTTTCAAATCACTCCCCATTCCCACCTGACCTGTCCATTCTTAGTCTTCTCCACTGCCAAGATGAAGCCCAATGCAAATTGAGGGACCAATGCCATATAAGCTACGTAGGTAGTTGACAACCCATGGCATGAATAATGCATTTTCCACTTTTGTAACTCATTTTTCTCTTTTCCACAGCACCTTTTTCCTTCTGATCCTCCTGTTCCCCATTTTTGTCCCCCTTCCCAGCACTCCCTTCACCCATTCTTGTCCCCTTCTTCCTGCTGACTTCATCCACCCACCACACCTCCCATACCATCAGCCTGAAGACACATCAGAGTTTTAGGAACAGCTTCTTCCCCTCTGCCATCAGATTTCTAAATGGATCACAAACACTACCTCAATAATTTTGTTCTCTTTTTGCACTAATTTAATTTAAATCTTATATAAATATTTGTTATTGTAATTTATAGTTTTTTTGTGTATTGCACTGTACTGCAGCTGAAAAATAACAAATTTCATTACATATATCAGTGATAATAAAACCTGATTCTGATTCATCACTTCCATTTTCTCTAATGTTTTTCATTTTCATCTTCTTATTTGAATCCAGCTCTGGTAGCACATCGTGTTCCTGTTTGTCTTCCCCTCCCCCCCCCCACCCCGGAAGCTATTTCCCATCTTCAGACGATCCACCATCTTGCTCTATCTTTTGATTTTTTTTTCACTTTTTCCTCTCTGTCTGTCTTTATCTTTTTCCAGTCAGAGAATGGTGGCATGGTAGCTTAGTGCTATTACAGTGCCAGCAACCTGCGTTCAATTCCATCAGGCATTTATACATTCTCCTTGTGATCATGTGGGTTTCCTCCAGGTGCTGCAGTTTTCCCCCACATCCCAAAGACATATGGGTAAGTAGGTTAATTGGTCACACGAGTGTAATTTGGCAGCCCATGTTCATTGGGCTGGATGGGCCTGTTACCGTGCTGTATCTCTAAATGAAAGAATAAAATACATCTGCCATAGCCTTGTAGCTAACTCTCTGCTCACCTTTGGTATCTGGCACCATCTGCTTGTAATCTTACACCTCTCCTTAGTCCACATATCACCTTTCTTGCCACTCCCCTTCCCCTCTCTATGTTGGACATTTTACCTCTCCACTCTCAGCCCTGATGGAATGTTTTGACCTGAAACATTGAAAATTTCTTTCCTCCCACCAATGGTGGTTGACTTGCCAATTTCTTTCAGAGATTGTGTGTTGCTCCACATCTGAGTATCAGCTGTTTCATGTTTATCCAGAATAAATGTAGGAGCTATCCATTCCACACTTTTGTTGGATTTTCAGGAACTTATTGATTTATAAATTATTTCAACATCACAGGTTTTAGTAACCTCTTATGATACTTCACCCACAACCTACCATCCAATTTCTTTCATTCCATTAGATTATTTTCCTACAGGAAAGGTGCTATGCAAATACAAGCCTGTTTAGTTCTGTTATTAGTTTTGGGGCATTTCCTTGCACCCGGTATTCATTAATCATCTTTGACCAGATTGGTTGAATTCATAAATGGAGAAATGTAGAACTACTGTATCAGACTAAGAATTATTTTATGATGCAAGTTTTCTTAATGACTTTTGTTCTTATTCTGATTTACGTTTATTAGTTCCATTAACTAATTGTTTTTGTTTTGGTCTCTCGGGGAATCTTTTCTTCCAAAATACGAGTCTATTTCTGCTCATTGAGAAAATGCTGAGCTGCAAAGTGATTCCATTTCTCACTGATTTTCCCTGTGGCAGTGTCACTACATTCTCATCACTATGTAAAATGGTCTAGTGGCTGAGTAAACCTGTCAGCTGCACATCTCTGGATCACTCCTGATCACAGTTAAAGCATCAAACCTCACTCAGAGAGCCCTGGAGGTCAGGATTAAATCTGGATCACTGGAACTGTGTCACAGTAGCTCTACCAACTGCATCTTGCTGAAATTGTGATAGAAGTAGATTTAGTGGTAGTTTTGATAATAGGGATACAGGGAAATGTAGTGGAAAAAGACTACTGGATTGTTCATTCAAAAAGTGGCACAAAAATAACATGGTCTGTAACATTGGCTACTTCTGCTGGAGCTGTCCTTTAGGTGTTAATTTACCAAGCAGTAACAATAACATCTGAATAATTGTATTTTCTATCTGTTTCTAAATGCAAACGTATCCTTGTGTGAAATAAATGATTACCTAAGATATTGATTGTACTCTCCAAGCTAGTGCATGATTACCTCATTCTGCAGCATGATCCTAGCTATTAGTTGTTAAATATTTCTTTGTTTTGCAATATATTCTTATGTGTCACTATTATGCTTTTTTTGATCAGTTATGCTAAAGGAGATTTGGACATTTCGTACGTAACCACAAGAATAGCTGGTAAGTCAGTAATCCTTTGTGTTTCAGGTACTAAATGTTTCATTAACTGTTTCTAAACAATAGATTTAATTTTCCCTTGAAAGCTAACTTTTATCTGAGTTACTTGTTCATGACTCAGACGTAATGGGATAGCAGCACTTTCCAACAGACATTTATTTACTATCATGAAATGCACTGTTATGATTATGATGTGACCCAAACTTTCTGGATATTCCATTAAAAACAGAAGACTTTCACTTCTCAGTGTATTGCTTTAACTCAATTTAATATTAGAACTTTGGTTTGAAACCTTAAAGAGACTTTGTGTGTTACTCATGAAATGTTGATCTTGTGTGACCACCCAGCAGTTGAGGAAAATAGTGGGAAAAGCTTCTGAAAACATACAATTATTGCAATTATGATTGTGAAGAAGGTACAATCAGATGGTGATCCACATTTAGTAGATGCAGAACTATCTAAAATAAGAATGGAGTAATAATTACAGAGTAGTCATTCTAATTACAATTTTTAGATAAATGTTTTCCATAGAGAATAATAGACACCTAGGAGTGCAAATCAGTAATCTAATTAATGTGTTCTGATGTCATTTAAATACATTGTAATTTACAACCCTGCAATTTGGTGTCAAGTATTTGTAAAATATTTTTTATTTTCCCTACAGTCATGTCATTTCCAGCTGAAGGTGTTGAGTCAGCAATCAAGAATAACATTGAAGATGTCAGGTTGTTTCTAGATTCCCGTCATCCAGGTCACTACGCTGTATATAATCTGTCGCAACGATCCTATAGGTCTTCCAGATTCCATAACAGGGTATGTATAATAAAGGTTAAAGTTACCTATGGAAATGAGAAATATTCAGAGTGCAGATGTAGACTTCTGAGCAAATGTGAAATTTTATTCTTTTCTTACTGGTGGCCTCTGTTCTGTATATTCTGTTGTTAAAATTAATTATTAATATGGTCAAGTAGCTGTATCTTTGAAATTTTGGGTTGGGGAAGAGCCCTACAGAAAGATTCATTGTGGGCACTTTTCAATATTGGAAATGTTGGGGGGGGGTTGTTGGTGGGGGAGAGGGAGAGGGGGGGAGAGAGAGAGAGAGAGAGAAAACACACAACAACAACAACAACACTGGTTACCCAATTTGTTTCTGTAAATCCTTCCTCAGATTGTCAAATTCTGTACACATTGGTGAACTATATCAAAAAGTTAACTATGTATTGATGCTAAGAGTTTACAGACATGAACTATGTCTAATGTTGTTTTACATTAGATTAAAATTACACAATAGAAATATGTTTTGTTATTTTTACAAATTGAGCATTAAGTGTCTTCAGTTAAGGATTATTTCTAGAGGTTTTTTGGCCGTGTATTTGGAAGGGGAAATGTTATGCCTTCTGTTTTATTGACAGGTTTATTGTTGCTTACTCTTGAAGTTGGAAGCTGTTGTGTAGATCTTTGAGTGTTTTGGCAAAACAGGTTATTTTGTGCAGGATTATTGCCTTAACATTGAGCGATTCACTGTCTTGCCTAGGTTGTCACTTTGATCTTCCTTTGACTTTCAGAATCAGGGTTCATATCACTAGCATATGTCGTGAATTTTTTTTGTTTTATAGCAGCATTACAATCAAATACAGAATAATAGAAATGCTACAATTTTCAATAAGAAGTATATGTATAATTTTAAATTACACGTAAGGTGTAGTGCAAAAAGAGAGCAAAAAAATGAGGTAGGTTCCATGAAGTCATTTCTATTCAGAGGGGAAGAAGCTGTTCCCGAAACAGTGAGCACGTGTTTTCAGGCTCCAGTACAACTGCCATAATGGTCGCAATGAGAAGAGGGCATATCCCAGGTGATGGGATGCCACCTTCTGAGGCATCACCTTTTGAAGATATCCTCAGTGCTGGGTAAGCTAGTGCTCATGATGAAGCTGGCTGAATTTAGAACATTCTGTAGTTTTTCCCATCCTGTGCAGTGGCCCCTCCATACCAGATGGTGGTGCAGCCAGTTAGAATGCTCTTCACAATACACCTGTAGAAATTTGCATGAATCTTTGGTGACCTACCGCCTGCTCAAATTCCTAATGAAATGTAGCCGCTGTTGTGCCTTCTCTGTAGTTGCATCAATATGTTGGAATCAGGATTAGTCTTCAGAGACATTGATACCCAGTATTCTGAAGCTACTCACCCTTTCCACTGCTGACCCCTCAAAGAGGAGTGGTGTGTGCTCTCTCAACTTCCCCTTTCTTGGTCTTTCTGATGCTGAGTGCAAAGTTGTTGTGACACCACTCAACCAGCTGATCTATCACACTCCTGTATGCCACGTCAGCACCATCTGAAATTTTGCTCACAATAATTATGTCATTAGCAAGTTTATAGAACTGTGCCTAGCCACAAGTCATGGATGTAGAGAGAGAGTGGAGCAGTGAGCTAAGCACGCAACCTTGAAATAGGCCAGCAATGAGATGTTACTTCTGATCTGCACTGACTCTGGTTTCCCAGTGAAGTCCATTTGCAGAGAGAGGTATAGAAGCCCAGGTTTTAGCTTGTTGATTAGAACTGAAGGTTTTTTTCCTGGTTTAAGATGACGCTACCGAAGATGTGTGACAGCTGACTGGTAGTTCGAAAGCAAAGGAATTGGATTAAAACCATTATTGATAACACTTTTTTTTGAAGTAAATTTTGGTAAACTACCACCGCAAGCAATGAAGAAGTGGGTGAAGACAAAGTGAATTTTTGTGATGTATCATACTGGTGCGCTGCAAAATCAGCGTACTGGGAGCTGGATACATGCTTGTTGGAGTGAACGATTTGGATGGGAGAAGACAGAGCGGAAGAGTTTTGATGCCCTTCCAACTAATCCAGGTACAAGGTTGGATTGCTCTAAACGCCCAGCTGAATTGCAGAGGGCGAGATTGAGAACGGCTTCTTTGGCAGCGAAGTCCAGGTTCGAAGCAAATCGATGGGTGGCTTGTTTGTTCAAGGCCCAGAGTGACTCACTGCAGCAAGGCCCGGGTCCTAATACGAGGTACAATCCGCTCTTTGGACAATCTAAATGCCATCTCATGTAGACTGGAAAGGCATGGTGTTGAGAGTTGGACAAGGTTAGATTGCCCTGGGTGGCGAGCTGATTTGGAGAGGTCAACAATGGCTCCTTCAGCAGCAAAATCTAGGCCATTAGCGATTCGCCGGCAGCAGGGCCCGGGTCCTGCTGCGAGGTTCGGACAATTTAAATGCTGGCCCAGATAGTTTGGGGGCTTCTCTGTCCATGATACTAAGGCTGTGAGACTGCCCCGGCTGCTGTGCTTTGTGTCTGTGATCATTGCTGTGATTTGCTCTTACTAATATGATGAACTGAATACTGAGGCTTTGGGCCTACTTTGGGCTACTCCTGGAGATTTGCATCTAAGGACTCAATTTGGTTCGGAATGCTGTATCTGCACCCTTCTATTGTTTATATGATTTGTTTTGTGTTTTTTCTTTATTTTCTCTCTCTGTGGGCACTGGGGTGTTGGTCTTACTACTTTTAATTGGGATTTTTCGGGTTCCTTGCTTTGCAACTGCCTGTAAGCAAACAAATTTCAAAGTTGTATAATTTATACATTGTTTAATAATAAGGGCACCTTGAAGGCATGATTATGAGCTGTAATCAATAAACGGCAGCCTGACCTAGGTATTGCTGTTGTTTAGGTGGTAAAAGGCTGGGTGGAGAACCAGTGAGATTACATCCGCTTGAAGACCTGTTTTGGTGATTGATAAATTGCATTGAGCCCAGGTCCTTGCTTAGGCAGGAGTTGATTCTAGCCATGACCAAACTCTCAAAACACTTCATTACAGGAGATGTGAATGCAACTAGGTGATGGTCATTGAGGCAGTTCATCCTGTTCTTGGGCACTGGTATGATTGACCCTTTTGATGCAAGTGGGAACATCCAAATACAGCAATGAGAGATTGAAGATGTCCTTGAACACTCCCACCAGTTGGTTGGCACAGGGTTTCAGTGCCCTGTCATCAGGGCCTAATGCCTCGTGTGTTCACCTTCAGGAAGGATGTTCTGACATTGGCCTCCAAGACAGAGATCATAGGGTCACCAGGTGCTACAGGGATTCCTGCAGGTTTACTTTTATTTTCTCTTTGGAAGCGTGCCTTAAAGGTATTGAGCTCATCTGGGAGTGGAGCATCACAACCATTGATGGTGTTAGCTTTTGCCTTGTAGGAAGTCCTGGCCTACAAACCCTGCCAGAGCTGACGTGCACCTGTTTCTGTCTCCAGCTTCAATTACAATTGTGTGTTTTTTTTGCTCAAAGTAGTCTTCTGTAGGTCATACCTGCATAACTTGCATAGTTTTGGATCACTTACCTCAAGTACCACAGATCTAGCCCTCAGCAGACTGAATCTCCAGGTTCATTCACTGGTTTTGGCTTGAGTTGGGCAGTATGATCTCGAAGGCATATACTCATCTACACAGTTCTTGATGAAGTTGGTTGCTGAGTACTGTCCCGTCCACCTACTCAAAGAGGTCCTGTAAGTTCTTCTCTGCCTCCCTTGACCATACCTTCATCAGCCTCACCACTGGTGCTGCAGTCTTTAGTTTCTGCTAATATGCTGGGAGTAGAAGTATAGCCAGGAGTTTAGACTTAACACAGTGTGAGTGTGGGATGGCATGGTAAGCATTCTTGATGGTGGTATAACAGTGGTCTGGTCCCAGAGATGATATGTTGGTGGTAGTTATACAGAGACTTATTCAAGCTGGCCTGGTTGAAATACCCTGTAATGATAGGGAAGGCATCTGGGTGCACTCTTTCATGACTGTTGAAAGCTCAGCTTCTTCAGTGTCTGCCTGGCATTGGCTTGAGGTGGAATGTACACTATTACCAAGCTGATGGCGGGAAACCCCTTCACCCTCTCAGGTTGGGTGAGCAGATCTGAGACAGAACCGCCACATATGTGCACCACAATGAGTTAATCATAAAACATACTCTACCTCCACACCCCCTGAAAGTCTTGTCTTTGCGAAGAATGGTAAAGCCATCGGGCTGCAGTGCAGGATCCAAAATGGTGGGTGTGTGCCATGTTTCCGTGAAGCAAAGTATACAGCAGTCCCTGGTGTCACTCTGGTACTGCAATCTTGTTCTGAAGATTTCAGTTTTATTTTCCAGAGATTGTTTAGAGAGGTGACCTAGTTATTTCTTTCCATTATTTTGCTGATAAAAATGTCTCTGGATTTTCTTATCCAAATGGTCTAAATAAGGGTTGGGTTATTTTCTGTAATGAAGTTTTCAATGTTAAAAGAAAATGCTGGAATTTTATGATTATTTGTGGTTCTACCAACTGTGGATATGCAAGCTATGGAATTTTCATTTTTTTTTAGGAATTAAATTATGCCATTTTTTAAATCAAAGATGGATTAATAAGAGAAAGAGAAACTGAAGTTTCTATTTCTGTGATAGTTCTGTACAACGAAACTGACTTCAGGATATCCCAGACAGGAGCAAATCTGCAGATGTTGGAGGCACACACAAAATGTTGGAGGAACTCAGCAGACCAGGCAGCATCTATGGAAAAGAATAAACTGTCAAAGTTTCAGACCAATGCCCTTCATCAGAACTGGGGAGAAAAGAGATGAGAAGCAATGAAGGGTCTTTTTGACTGTTTACTGTTTTTCATAGATGCTGTCTGGCCTCTGAGTTTCGCCAGCTTGTGTATGTGACTTCAGGGTATTATAATTTGAGTTTCATCCTTTATTCTCCTGACATCTACATATTACAGGCTAATGGGATTAATAAAGATTGGTATGGTGGACCATTTCTGTTCTCTACAAATCTATGTCACCTGTTATTGATTAGGAAAAGTTTCTCACTAATTCTGTTCCCACAATTGATTAATTTTGTCCATCACTGCTCATATGACTGACTAGCAATAATAAAAGGAGTGCAGCAATGTTTTGCCAGACTAATTTCTGGGATAGTGGTTTTGTTGTATGAGGGCAGTTTCAGCAGACGGGTCCCAGATATTTTTGAGTTTGGAAGAATGATAGGTGAAAATTTCTTGTAGAAAACAAAACTGCAAGTTTTGGAATCTGAAACAAAAGCAGAAATATTGGAAGAACTCAACCAGTCAGGCTGTATCTGTGGGAAGCTAAACCGGTTAATCAGAAACACAAGAGATTCTGCAGATGGTGGATATCTGGAGCAACACACACAAACTGCTGGAGAAGTTCACCAGGCCAGGCAGCATCTATGTAGTGGAATAAACAGTTTGAGGTTTTGTGCCGAGTCCCTTCATCAAAGCTGGGGTTAGAGTAGATACTTTAGTTTAAAAGTGGAGATGGGGGGAGAAATGAGGCTCAGTGTTTAACACAATCATTCTCGTAGTTCTGACTGAAAAGCTCTGGGCCTCTGTGACTTCCTAACCAGAAGACCACAATCTGTGTGGATTGGAAATAACATCTCCACCTTGTGACAATCAACATTGGCACACTTCAGGGATGTGTGCTTAGCCCACTGCTCTATTGTCTCTACACCCATGACTGTGTGGTTAGGCACAACTTACTTGCCATCTCTAATTTTGCTGATGATACAGCTATTGTTGGCAGACTTTCAGATGGTGATGAGAGGGTGTACAGGAGCGAGATGTATCAGCTAGTTGAATGGTATCACAGCAACAACCTTGCCCTCAACATCAGTAAGACCAAAGAACTGATTGTGGACTTCAGAAAGGGTAGATGCAAGAACACAACTAGTCCTCAAGGAGGGATCAGAAGAGGAAAGAGTGAGCAATTTCAAGTACCTGGTGTCAATATCTCTGAGGATCTAACTTGGACCCAACATATTAATGCAGTTACAAAGAAAGTATGTCAGTGCCTGTATTTCACTCGGAGTTTGGGGAGATTTGATATGTCACCAAAGACACTCACAAATGTGGAGAACATTCCAACTAGCTGCTTTACCATCTGGTATGGGGGTGCTACTGCACAGGATCAAGATAAGCTGCAGAGAGTTGTAAACTTAGTCAGCTCCATCATGGGCACTAGCCTCTGTAGTTCCACGATATCTTGAAGGAGTGATGCCTCAAAAAGATGGTGTCTATCATGAAGGACCCCATCACCCAGGTCATGCCTTGTTACTTTCAGGAAGCAGGTACTGAAGCCTGAAGGCACACATTCAGTGATTCAAAGCTTCTTCTCTTCTGCACATGATTTCTGAATGGACATTGAACCCATGAAGGCTACTACCTCACTATATATTTTTTAATTTCTATTTTTGCACTACTTATTTAATTGAACTATTATATCAGTATTACTGTTTCTGTTGCAAGCTTCTTGATGAATTTGACAGGGAGTGTGCAGGGTTGATGTTTCTCCATGCTGGCATGTATAAAACCAGAAGCCGGTCACAATGTAAGGGGCCAGACATTCAGGACAAAAGTGAGAAAAATAAAGTCTTCCTTGGAACCTGCTTCTAAAGAGTGTCATGCAGACTCATTTGGACAATGTGTGCAAGACAGGGATGAATGATTTTAACTATTAATGGATAAAACAGTTTTATTTTTAGTGCAGGATAGTGGCACTGAGGCTAGAAGATAGCCACAATCTTGTTGAATGGTAGAGAAACACACAAGGTGCTGGATGATCTATTCCAATTTCTATTCCTGATGTTCTTTGACTCAACACACTCTGGTCTCCTCTTAGATCAGTGCCTTGCTGGAATATATCTTTCCTGTCAAATCTAGAAGAAGGAAGGTTGCAGTAGATGTGTGGAGAATAATTTGGTATTCGGGTAAATGGACACTTGATGTTTGCCCTGGATTTGATGGGTCTGAGGGCCTGTTTCCATGATGTAAGGCTCTATAATTCCCAAGAATTCTTGGGTTTAAATTTCCTGACTAGTAGTTAATCATTCTTTTGAATGAAATGAAGATATAAGAAGACAATCAAAAAGTTAATATCCTGGCATTTAATCTGTACAATTTTGCATTTGCAACACTTTTAAATTAATGTTTAACTTACACAAAAATTGCAGTTCAATCTGAGATTGGGATTTGCTTAAATATTTGTTACAGACTGAATGTTCTCATATTAGATCGGTTGTATATATTTTGCAGAAAATTAGAATTTACACCATAATGGTTTTAAAGGTGAGAGCTGTGTTTATCAAAGTTCAAAGTAAATTTTATTATCAAAACACATAATGTCAGCAAATACAATGCTGAAATTTATTTTTATGCAGGCATATTCAGCAAATCTATAGAATAGCATAACAGGAATAATGAAAGATGAGCCAGAGTGCAGAAGACAATAAACTGTGCAAATGTAAATATAAATGAATAGCAATAAATAACGAGAAGATGAGATAAAGAGAACTTTGGTTGTGGGAAACATGCAGCATCCTTTAGACCCCAAGATGTCACAAAGCATTTACATCAAGCTATGTGTTCTTAAAGTGTATTTGCAATTGAAATACTGGAAGTTTGGGAGCTTATTTGTAGATCCTACAGATAGCAATGAGGAAATGACCATGTATTTTATTGATATTGTATAAAGAGTAAATATTGCTAAGTATAATAGTGCTCTGGGAACTCATGTATATAACAGTGGGCATTTGGCTTCTGCTTAAAGTTTTACCCAAAGGGCAACACCTCAGAATCCAGCACATTCTCAGTGTTGTTTTAAAGCAGTAGTTCCTGCCATTTTTGAATGGAAGTTTTACTTGGTCATCTTCAAGTACACTTAAATACCGATGATGTGGTTGGCCATTTCTTTAAAGGGATGAGTCAGTCAAATGGATTTCTAGGGAGTTCAAATAGCCTCCTACTGAGGCAGCAATTGTATTGAGTTTTTTGTGGACTTTTCTAGCTAAATCCCCTCTTTATTAAAGCCTCGTATATACCATGTTATTAGAAAGCATCGAAGCCCAGTCTGGAAGTCACTGCTCAGAGCAACAGCCTTGGATTGTGTTGAAATCTTTTACATTTCACCTTGAATATATCACCTTTTGACTGCATGGGCAAGGATACTGGAATTCAGCACTGATGAAACACATTTTTTTCTAAAAGTATATCCAATCATAGAGTCATACAGCACTGAAATAGGCCCTTTGGCCCAACTTGTTCAAGTGACTAAGGTTTCAACTAAACTAGTCTCATTTGTCTATGTTTGGCTCATATCCTTCTAAATTTTACATGTACCAGTCCAAGTATTTTCTAAACATTGTTAATGTACAGTATCTGCTTCAATGTCTTCCTTTGACAGCTCATTCCACACACTGACCACCCTCTGGTGAAAAAATTGTCCCCCATGTTCTTATTAAATCTCTTCCCTCTCATCTTAAAGCAACACCTCTAGTTCTTGATTGTGTGCATTCATCCTATCCATGCCTCTCATGATTTAATGCAGTTTGCAGTGGGCTGATTTGTTATGATGCTCTTGGCCCTTTGTTCTCATCGTTCCCTATATTTTAAAAAATAAATTGTGGAAAGAATTTACATCTGTCATCCTCTGGAGAGCTCACATCACCTCCTCCACGTCTTGAAAACTGCCAACATCCTACAGTCACTATCATCTTGTTCTTTCTGAGCTTCACAGCTCTCTGGTGCCTGCAGATTTCTCTGTAATTACAAGCACAACCCTGTTGGTATATCAAAGCAGCAGCCTCTATCACATGTAGTGGAGGTTGGGAGAAGGTGCCACCAGTTCCCAGTGTTACGTACCCCGTAACTGGGTCACTTACCAGCAAAGATAGAGAGGTCAGTTGAAGTCTGATGGTACTATTTTTAACAGTATTTATTGATTAAAAAAATACACAAAATAATGTCAATGTAAACATGCAGATAATATACGTCGTCAATACTAAATCTAAAAGCACGGGTATAATAATAATCAATAAGAAATAGCTCTATCGTTGTCTAGGGGATAACGTATTGTCCGATGGAAATATAAAAGTCACTCAGTTCATTCAAGCTGCAGCTTTTGGGTTGGAGAGAAAGATGGGTTTAAAACTTGCCCATTCCTTTTATGATGTCAATCCTTCAAGAGTCGTTGGGAGTTGGTTTCCCCGTTTTTAGCTAAAAACCTTTCGGCCGTGGAAAAGGGCCCACCGATTCCAGGGCAAATGGAATCAGACGCACGTGGCCTTTCCCCTGGTTTCTTGCTATTACGGGATCGCTGGCGTTTCTTCTGGTGCGTCTGAGGGGCTGTTCCCCAAACCCTCTTTTATCCTGACTCACAGGGTCTCAGATGTCAATCAGGTTGGGATGATGCAATCCCTCCACCAACCTCCCCCTCGTTTCATTGCCTGGGGCGTCGATGCATCGTACAGGATGCAATACACAAGTCCGTCTCCAAGAGACAATAGCCGGCATCAATGGGTCCACCTCTCGGAGACCAAGACACATTCCAAAGACTTGTGGATTCTGCATGTCTTTCTCTCATTTCCTGGGTCTCCTGAATGGACTCAAAAGTGATCTTGCGATTCTCACAAAGGAGGGGGCTACCCCGCACCCTTCGGCCCCTCCGAGCTGTGGTAAATTCATAACACCAGCAATGGCCACACTTACATTGCCAGCAAGAGGACAGTCCTGATCATGTTGCTTGCCCAGCCTCAGCCCTCACAATGCTGTTTCTCCACAGTGAGCTGTGAGCAGATTGTGTGTGTGTGTGTGTGTGTGTACATGCCCTTAACTCCTGGTGGAGTCGACAGAGCGCCATCATGACAAGCTTTTTGCACTGATCTTTTTGGTCATTGTACGGCATCTGAAACCTGGCGAGGTCGAGTTGCTAACACTAAACCCAAGCACAGATGAAGAGCGTGCAAAGGAGCCGGCTGGATCCGAACTTGGGACCTCTCGCTCCAAAGTCCAGCGCTGATGCCACTACGCCACCTGCTGGTTAGCAGATTATTGTTGTGTTAATATCAGTGGAGAAGGTGGGCTTGGTCCAGTTTCCCAGCATGACAGCCCTGCCAGTAATTCAACTTCAGGTTACTGCTATTCCTGCTCTCTGTAAGTGAGGTACTAGTGGACACTTGTATTTTCAGAATCTCTGAGCAAAGTTAAACTGATTTAGCAATATTTAGATTCACTGTAATATATAACACTGGTTTCAATAAATACTAGAGTAGTTTTTAAAGTATTTACTCTGTTTTTGAAATCCCAGGTTTCTGAATGTGGTTGGCCAACAAGACGTGCTCCAAGTTTGCAAAATCTGTACAACATTTGCAAGAATATGCACTTGTGGTTGAAGCAAGATCCAAAGAATATTTGTGTTGTCCATTGTCTTGTAAGTATTGCAGAAAATAGTTTCAGTGACATTTATTTATTTATTGAGATATAGCTCGGGAGTAGGCCCTTCTGGCCCTTTGTCCCATGCCACCCAGCAATCCCCAGTTTAATCCCTGCCTAATCACAGGACAATTTACAGTGACCAATTAATCTACCAACTGGTACATCTTTGGACTGTGGAAGGAAACCGCAGCACCTGGATGAAACCCACATGGTCATGAAGAGAACTTGCCGGCAGCAGTGGAAATCAAACCTTGGTCACCTGTATTGTAAAGTGTTATGCTAAGCACTACACTACTGTGCCTTCCCTACAAGGTCCAGAAATCTGGGTCATTCAAAGTAAATTTATTATCAAAGTACATATATATCAACATAAACAGTAAAATACAAGGGAATACAATAGAATCAATGAAATACTGCACACAAAGACAGAGAAACAATGTGCAAAAATTGTGCAAATATGAAAAGAAAAATAGTAGCAGGTAAATAAGTAATAAATGATATTAAGAAAATGAGTTGTGGAGTCCTTGAAAGTTAGTCCATAGATTGTGGAATCAGCTCAGTGTTGGGGTGAATGAAGTTACCGGCTCTGGTTCAAGTGCCTGATGGTTGAGGGTAATAACTGTTCCTGAACCTGGTGGTGTGGGACCTGAGGCTCCTGTACCTCCTTCTTGATGGCAGCAGCGAGAGGAGAGCATGGCCTGATTGGTGGGGTGTTGAAGGCCCTTTGATGGATGCTGCTTTCCTGCGACAGCTCAGTGGAGGGAGGGCTTTACCAGTGATGGACTGGCTTTTCTGTTCAAGGGCATTAGTGTTTCCATACTAGACCGTGATGCAATATACTCTCCACTGGGGATCTAAAGAAGTTAGTCAGAGTTTTAGATGACATGCTGAATCATCACAAACTTCTAATAAAGTAGAGGCACTTTCATGCCTTCTTTGTACTGCTACTTATGTTTTTAACCCAGGACAGATCCTTTGAAATGCTAATACCAAGGAATTTAAAATTGCTGACCCTGTCCATGTCTGATCCCCATATGAGGACTGGATCATGGGCGCCGTTTCCTCCTCCTGAAGTCAATAATCAGCTCCTTGGTTTTGCTGATGTTGAGTGAGAGGATGTTGTGGCTTCATTCAGCCACGTTTTCAATGCTGATTCGTCACCATCTTTGATTTGGCCAGTGACACTGGTTTCATTGGCAAACTTAAATATGATATTGGAGCTGTACTTAACCTCACAGTAATAAATATGAAGTGAGTAGAGCAGGAGGCTAAACACCACCTTGTGGTACCTGTCCTGATGGTGATTGTGAAGGAGATGTTGCCAATCTGAAACGTCTGTAGTCTGCAAGTGTGGATATCAAGGATTGAAGCCAACATAGAAATAAATGTTATTTGTTGGTGTGTAATGGGTTAAACTCTGGGCCTTTCTGCAATCTGTTGAGGGGCAATCTAAAAGTAATTCCAAGTGGGACAAAATAATATTCTGCAAACTTTCAACCTTGCTTCAAGCTGTTTAAAGCAATTATTGTTGGTGGATCTTACAGTGCAAGCTCTACTCAGATAGAAATTGGAAGTACTTCACAGATGAAGATGAAAGTAGTCCCATTCCCAATTGGGCATTTTTCATTTTGAGCCAAAAATTCATTTAAACATTTAATTTAAAACATTTTACTGTTGAAATAGGATCTAGTGCTTTCCCAGCATATATGACAAATACAATCTTCTTTGGCTTCCAGCTGGTATCGATTTTAACTGAGATTTTGATGAAAATCCTTGCCATCTTCATCAGGGATGATGTCGGGGCATGTCTAGTCCAGTGGTATTTATACCCTCCATTGCCTGTACCTCCTGATTGGTTAGTCCTCAACCAATCATGTTTCTACTGTCCCACCTTGTTTACAATAGAATTCACAATGGCCTTTGATGGCACAAAACTATTGTGCTGTGCCATTGGCTTTTGGGACTGCCTGGTGAAGGAAGCCATTAAAATAAAACTAGAAGGAAAAGAATTTTCACAAAGATGAAAATCTCGCTCTGTGTAAGAACTGGAATTCGAATGAAAGCAAGTTGGGACAGTAGAAACCTGATTGGATGAGGAGGGATGGACAACAGTGCCACTGGACTAGACATGCCCAGGCATCAGCCCTGATGAAGATGGCAGAGTTTGTCACCGAAAAATTTGGTTAAAGTCAGTACCTGTACCCAGTTGGAAGCCAGAGAAGAGTTTATTTGTTATCTTACTGTTACTTTTAAATAAAAATAGTTGCCTTGCCTGTCGTACAAACGTGCTTTATGTTTATTAGAAGTCTGTTTCAATCATGATCATACTATAGGAGATTGGTACTGATTCTCGACATAACTGAAAGATGGAAAGTTTTGTAGACTACCCTTTGTTCGTCTTCTTCTTATGCTCTTTCTTGTAGTTAAGGTTGAAAGATGCTAATGAGCTTAGGAGGAAGTTATTACTCTATATTGTGCCAGCAACCACAGTCCTTGACTGGTATTCAAAACAAACTTGAGATGTGCTCCAGTGTATATTAGTTACCTAGAGCTAGATAGTATTCACTTTTTTGAAATTTTATTCAATTCTTTCACAATAGGATGGTCGAGCTGCATCTGCAGTGGTCGTTTGTTCTTTCCTCTGCTTTTGCCGTCTCTTCACCACAGCCGAAGCTGCTGTGTACATGTTCAGCATGAAGAGGTCACCACCTGGTATCTGGCCTTCTCACAAAAGGTACACTTTGATTTTTATAAGATAAAGTTGTGCAGAGGACAATGTCATCAGATATTGTTGGAAGAACTAATACAGTTTATTGATATATTAAAGAGAATGTACTGTGGTTATCACTGTTAACACGAAGAGTGCGGCAGTGGTGGTTTACTGCAGGAAGGAGGCCAATTGACTTGACAACTACAGTGAGTTATTGGCTTTAGGACAGATATTTATTTATTTACAGTGAATAATGCAAGTTTGTTAGAATAAAACATATTTCCCAAAATGTGTCAGTACAAAATCATGAGTACCCATTTTAAGCTAACTTTTGATTGGCGAAACCAATCATATTGCCACGTAAATGCAGATTATTTATCGTAGAAATACAGAAGTTATTATAGAGATACAGAATTAGACTATTAACAAATCCCGTTTTCAACTAGATTTTTCTATATAAATTTCAAACCCATAATTAGAAAGTATTAAAACTTATTATATACAAACAATTAAAAGTGCAAACAATAATTTTGTTTTCTTTTAACACAGGTATTCAAACAAAATAAACTTGACTCTTTCATGCCAAAGAAATTGTTCTCATTGACAAGTCCTCAGGTCTTGCATCATTGCTCTAGTTAGCATTATTAGTTTGCATTTTCGTTGGTATTTCAGTTCACATAGGTGAGCCTCTAGGATATAATATGCGAAATGGTTAGCAAACATTTCTATTATTGTGAACTTGCCACTGTATGTTTCATTAGTATTTTACTGTATTTCAAAACACATAGCATCACCTGGTATTGGAACTGTTTCACAAAAGGTTAAAATAGCCAAACACTCTTTCTAGAAATAAAAAGTCATAGAATCATGGTTGTACAGTTGGAAACAGGCACTTAGTCTAAACTTATCCATGCCAACCAAGGTGCCTTCTTTA
Source organism: Hemitrygon akajei (assembly GCF_048418815.1). NCBI lineage: Eukaryota > Metazoa > Chordata > Chondrichthyes > Myliobatiformes > Dasyatidae > Hemitrygon > Hemitrygon akajei. The sequence continues at coordinate 48,222,313 of NC_133129.1, forward strand.
GTTGGTTCCATTTGCCTCCATTTGGCCCATGTCCCTCTAAATCTTTTCTATCAATGTACTTGATCTTTTAAACATTACAGATTTCTCTGGCTGCTCCATTTACCCATTATCTCTGTATGAAAAAGTTCCTTCCCAGGTCCCTTGTACACATTTTCCCTCTTGACTTAAACTTATCTAGTTTTCCCTACCCTGGGAAAATGACTATGACTGTCCACTTTATCTCGACCAGTCTGGATTTTATAAACCTTTATAAGGTCACCCCTCAACCTCCTATACTACTCCCTTAGACCACCCTGTCTTTCCTGAAAACTCAAGCCCTCTATCCTGGCAACAGCCTTTTGAATCTTTTCTGCAACTTTTTCAGCTTAGTCATACTTTTCCATAGCTGGGTGGCTAGAATTCAATGCAATATTCCAGGCACAGTCTAACAAACACCTTGTAAGGTGTAACATAACGTCCTAACTTTTCTACTCAATACCTCATTTGATAAAGACAAGGATGCCATGTAACTTCTTCGCTACTTTGACTACCAATTCCATCGGACATTTTGCTCCCTTCATCAGCTGATCTAGATCTTGTTTTGAGGCTCATAGATAGACAGTTGCATGACAGATCCAGAGAATGGAAGAGATTTGGAAAATAAATCTGTGTGCTCAAATAACAGAGCGGACTCGATGGGCTGAATGACCTAATGCTGTCCTGATGTCTTGCCGACTTTATACTGCAGATTGGTTAGATAAGGAAACCTGTGTGAACAGGGCCTATCTGAGTCCCACTTTGGCTCTGCAGACAAAAAAAAACCTAGAGAAGTATGGAATCAAGTATACTCTGAGTTATGAAAAGTTTACAAATAAACATGTGACTATTACAAATATATAAGCAAGTGCAAAGAGAGCTAAAACGTCACATAAAAGCATAATAAAAACAACAATCTGGGCCCAATCCAATAGAACCTTAAAAAAAATGAGAGACTGTACACTTAATATTGTAATGCCTGAAGCATTGAGGAAGGAATGTAGAGAGAGCTAGAATAATTAAAATGTATCTGATTCAATGAGATTTGGAATGAAAATATAAAAAGTGATGTAGGAAATCAAAGAATTCTGGTTATGAAGCCATCTCACTTCATATCTAGTTCTAAAAAGGAAACAAATAAATCCTCATGTTATACTGAACAATCTTTTAATGTCAGTAACAATTATTGTTACAAGCAATGGGAAAGCTGAAGTTCCAGTGTTTCATTCTGTAACTAAGTGGGTAAAGGACACTACCTGCAGTTTATTATCATGTTTACATGTGTAGTTTACCACAGTTTTTTCAGTGCCTGTCCCCTTCCTTCTCTGCTTATAGATACGTGGAATACATGTGTGATATGATGGCTGAAGAGCCTATAATTCCACATAACAAATCCATCCTGATCAAGTCGATTGTGATGACACCGGTTCCTTTATTTAATAAACAGCGTAATGCTTGTCGACCATTCTGTGAGATATATGTCGGTGATGATCGAGTGATGACGACTTCTGAAGAGTATGATAAACTGAGGTAAGTGCAGATTAACCGGCCGGTGGTGTAGTGATATCTGCACTGGATTTTGAGGCGTGTGATCCTGGGTTCAAATTCAGCTGGTTTCTTGCACGCTTTCCATCCATGCTGGGTTGAACTAAAAACTTGGCCTTATTTTAAAAAAAACAGACAGAAATGCTAAAGAAATGGCAAGGTGGCCCCAATGCGTCACAAGGTATGGAAAAGAACAAAAACAAATACAGATTAGTTGTTATACAGTATCCACAACTGTTTCAATACAGTTGTTATGATCACTGGAATTACAAAGTCATTCAATTATAATTTGCCTATATTACTGTCACATGTATTCCTTATGCCCTCATCTAGTCTTGTTAGGAAGGGTCAAAGTTCAAACCCAGGCAATTATCTGAGCTTGGTGCCTTCCATTTCACACCTGATCCTGCTCGTTAGCCTTTGATTTCCTTCTCCCCTCATCCTTCTGTGTATTAGCTTGGGGTGTATCATAAGTTTATATGTTACAAATATAAGTTGCTGTGTTGAATCAAATTAAAGCAGCTGGGCCATTCATTGGCAGCATTATATCAGCTGGAAGGAGAAAGACTGGCATGGGTATGCTCATATCTCCTGTTAGCTCTGGATGGGAAGAGTTTGGGCTTAGCTGTGTTCACACCATGGAGGAGCATGCAACAAATTCTATATATCCTAATTTTAGTTGTCACAGCTGGACAATGCAGCCTGTGTCATTAATGAAATTGTAATGAGGCAGTGGATTTTCCAAACTGGAAAATAAAAGATGATACCATAAGCTTTGTGACTAAGTGATTTTTAAGATTACTGCTTAAGTTGCAGTTTAATATATTGTAGATGAGCAATTACCTGGAATTTGTTTCTTACAGGGAATTCAAAGTGGAAGATGGCAAGGCAGTAATACCACTGAGTTTAAGTATCCAAGGTGATGTCCTTATTGTGATCTTTCATGCCAGATCAACACTTGGAGGAAGACTGCAAGCAAAGGTAGAGAATGAGCTATGTAATAATTGTGGGAACCTGATGCACTCTGTAATGTTGATGCATTTGAAGAAGAGATGAGTACGTAAAAATTCATTAGCAGATTTGTTTTTACAATGGATCATGGCTTTGTGTTCCCGGCAAGATGTGCTTTTGTAGCACAGCATTGCATTAATTTCAATCAATGTTCTAAACAGTGTATATTGTCCATAATGGACAAGAAGATCCAAATCATGCTTGTGAGAGATTAATTGATTGCATGACATCTGCAAATTGGTTGACCATTTTCTTTCAGATGACTTCAATGAAGATGTTCCAGATTCAATTCCACACTGGATTTGTGCCCAGAAATGCTACCTTGGTCAAATTTGCAAAGTAAGTCTTTTTATGTTTGTTTACTTGCATAAGAAATTTCTAGTAGTGAAGCTGCTGATCTTTGCATCTAGTGCCGCTTGAGGATTTGTAGAAAATTATCCTGTTGTAGGGTTCACTTATAAAGGCTGTCTGTGTCACAGTCATGCACTTGCCATTGACTGCACATAATAGGTGTAGTTCTTTGTATTTAATCCATCTGGGAAGGCATCCTGTTATTTCAAGTGTCAAAGAGATTTTAGTTTTTTCAGTCAGTTAGTGAACTTTCAGGCGTGACATTAGGTCATCATAAGTTTAATTTCCCACTGCTGTCTGTAAGGGGTTTGTATGATTTCCCTGTGATCATGTGGATTTGCTCTGGGTGTTCCGGCTTATTCCCGCATTCCAAAGACATATGGCTTGGGTTTAGAACATTGTGGGTATGCTACGCTGGTGCCAGAAGCATGGTGTACCAGTTTCTTCCCCAAGCTATCAGACTCCTCAATACCCAAAGCCTGGACTGACACCTTGCCCTACTGTCCTGTTTATTATTTATTGGAATGCCCGCACTGTTTTTTGCACTTTATGCAGTCCAGTGTAGGTCTGTAGTCTAGTGTAGCTTTCTCTGTGTTGTTTTTTTTATTACGTAGTTCAGTCTAGTTTTTTATACTGTGTCATGGTCCTGAAAAACGTTGTCTCATTTTTGCTATGCACTGTACCAGCAGTTATGGTCGAAATGACAATAAAAGTTGACTTGACTTGACTTGTTGACATTTGCAGGCTGCCCCCATCACATCCTCAGTATGCGTTGGTTGTTGACACAAATTACACACTTCGCTGTATGTTTTGATGTACATGTGTCAAGTAATCTTTATCTTTGTTTGAAGCTACAGAAAATATATGCTTTGGAAGAAGGTGGTGAGCTATGCCTCAGTTATATTGAAATGCACTGTCCATTTTATTTCACAGTTAAGTTTATCTTTAAAAATCCATGTGAGGCCCAAAGCTTTTCAACAACTACAATTAAAATTACCCAGGAATTATCTTAATATTAGTAGACTTAGAAATGTATGGGCTTTCACTGTTGGATTCGTACATAAAATCTAGAATTGGTTGGGTTTGCTTTGTTGATATTTTTAATATAAGCAGGATCATAGGAGATCCAATTAAAAAACAAGAGATGTCTGCAGATGCTCGAAATCCAAGCGACACACACACAAAATGCTGGAGGAACTCAGCAGATACGGTAGCATCAATGGAAAAGAGTACAGTTGACGTTATGGGCCGAGACCCTTTAGCAGGATTGGAGAAAAAAAAATGAGGAGTAGAGTTAAAAAGAATCATAGGAGATTCCACTTAATGAAATCTAACAAAGTTCCATCGAACAGATGAGCAGGTGTTCATGGAAATTGAAATTTAGCAGTCCATAAGGTTAGTATGGTATTAATATTTTGCCAGCAGAATAAAATATTTCAAAATAAAACCAATACAACAAAGTATCAGGTAGTTTTTGTACAGATATTGAACTCTGTAAATTTAAGAGTGAACTGCAAAAATTGGGGCTATAGTTTTGTAATTGTTCTTCACCTAGTTATTCTGTTAGCCGAGTAAGCCTACCTATAATGATTTGTTTCAATATTTAAGAATACTTTAAATAGCGTCAGCAAATGGTTTAATACTCAATGTGCGAAGTGAAGTTATGGAAAGTGAAAAATGGAGTAAACGGTTGATTTTAATATGAAGTTATGTATAGATCTTTGGAACTTATTTGAAAAAGGACAGAGAATATGTTGGCATTACTTAAGCATCAGAGATCAGAGAAGCCCATTACAGTTTATGTCTGTGGATTTATGGTATTGTGTCCAAATATTTCACATTTTCGTTTCAGCTTTGGGACCAAACTGTGAGATAGATTTGTGGCAAAATAAAGGAAATGGCTTAGGAAGAAATGTAATGACCTGTGACTCAATACCTTGGATGGTGCTATCTGTCTCAGCAGGCAGAATACCTTGCTAAAATCCCTTGCTGAATTTAGCATCTTTCAATTCACTGATGATGCTACTGTTGTTAGATGATCAGAAAGCGTACAGGAGCAAGATAGATGGGCTGGGTTGGTTGAGTTTTGTTGCAACACTGGCCTTGCATTCAAATTCAGCAAAACCAAAGAACGCATACCAGAAATCATTGAGGAGTCGGTGGTGGAAAGGGTGACAGGCTTCAAGTTCATGGGCTTCAACTTGTCAGAGGATCTATCCTTGGCCCAACACATTCCTGTAGTTATGAAGCAAAAAGGAGGAAATCTGCAGATGCTGGAAATTCAAGCAGCACACACAAAATGCTGGTGGAACGCAGCAGGCCAGGCAGCATCTATAGGGAGAAGCGCTGTTGACGTTTCGGGCCGAGACCCTTCGTCAGGACTAACTGAAAGGAAAGATGGTAAGAGATTTGAAAGTAGGAGGGGGAGGGGAAAATGCGAAATGATAGGAGAAGACCAGAGGGGGTGGGGTGAAGCTGAGAGCCAGACAGGTGATTGGCAAAAGGGATACAGAGCTGGAGAAGGGAAAGGATCATGGGACGAGAGGCCTAGGGAGAAAGAAAGGGGGAGGGGAGCACCAGAGGGAGATGGAGAACAGACAGAGTGATGGGCAGAGAGAGGAAATAAAACTAAATATATCAGGGATGGGGTAAGAAGGGGAGGGGCATTAATGTAAGTTAGAGAAGTCAATGTTCATGCCATCAGGTTGGAGGCTACCCAGTCGGTATATAAGGTGTTGTTCCTCCAACCTGAGTGTGGCTTCATCTTGACAGTAGAGGAGGCCATGGATAGACATATCAGAATGGGAATGGCACATGGAATTAAAATGTGTGGCCACTGGGAGTTCCTGCTTTCTCTGGCGGACAGAACGTAGGTGTTCAGCGAAACGGTCGCCTAGTCTGCGTTGGGTCTCACCAATATATAAAAGGCCACACCGGGAGCACTGGGAACTCCCAAACAGTGCAGTGAAAGGCAGCTGAAGGGGCTAGAGCAATAAACAAGTAAGAGAAAATCTGCAGATGCTGGAAATCCAAGGAACTCATACAAAATGCTGGAGGAACTCCACAGGCCAGGCAGCATCTATGGAAAAGAGTACAGTCGATGTTTCGGGTCAAGACCCTTCAGCAGGACTGGAGGAAAAAAAGATGTCGAAGGGAAGATTTAAACTTCTTCAGGGTAGGTATCCTTGGAAGAGACTTTGTAGTGTAGTAATCCAATCGCAAACAAGAGAAAATATGCAGATACTGGAAAATCAAGCAACACACACAGTACTGGAGGAACAGCAGGCCAGGCAGCATCTATGAAAAAGAGTAGAGCTGATGTTTAGGGCCGAGACTTTACAGCAGGACTAGAGAAAAAAAGATTGAAGCAATAAATAGTCTGCTGGCTGGAGAAAATCAGCAGGTTGAGCCGCACTGTGGAAGGAAGGGAATTGAAAATGCTGCATATTTTTGTTAGAAGAACTTACTACAAATGTTATAAGACTGGGCGGTGCATTGGGGATTGGACATAGGGTATTAGGATTTTTGGAAGAAGTAACAAGTGTTGATTTAGGGCCAAAATGATATACCAAATGATGGAAAATAATTCAGTGATTAAGTCACTCCTATATTAAATCTGATCTAATGTGATACCTGAGCAGGCAGACTTGCACAACCACAGACTGTTGTTAATGGAGCCTCATAGGAGTTTTATCGTTAGTGGTTAATTTCTCACCAGGGTCCTGGTTTTAGATAACACTGCAAGCAGTTGTGCTAAAAAGTATTGACTTAACAAACAGTTGGAATTTAACAATGTCTCAGCACTTGTATGCAATTTATGTCAGATGGTTAAACAACAGCAGAGGCCCTGGGACAACTTAGAGAAGTACAGTATAGGAACAGGCCCTTTGGCCCACTTGGAGATCTTAAACTTTTAACACAACAGTTTATATATCAGTTCTCAGACTTAAAAAAGTGCAAGAGGAAAAAGTGCATTGGGCAAAGAAAATACAAAGTGGATTTCTCAGTGGTGCTGGTTGCAGGGTCAAACTTGGTATTGGGTGTAACGTCTTTCACACACTTGGCTACTCAGTATTTTACCAAATACTTTTTTCAGAAATAAAGAAATTGGTCAACGTTCTGAGCTACCAGCTACTTTTTGGAAATGTAAGAAATTTAGCTCTTTGCTGACAAGTTTGTCCTTTTATTGTATTTCATTGCTTTGAGGAAAAAGATACAGTAGGGGATTACTTTAAAGTAATTCTTTTTATATCTTGAAGCTTCCAAGTGAGTTGGTCCATTTTGGCATAATAATAACACATACATACATGCTTACGCATGCAGATCAAATTTTAAGGGCTGAATGGTAAATCTAAGTTTTTTCTTATTTGTTTTGAAGATAAAATTAGCAGTAAGCTGCAAAAAAAGGTTAGCAGGAAAACATTTACAGCCAAGAACTAATGGTGTAATCTCTCAAGCTGAATCATTCCTGCCACTGGAGTGCACAATTAAATCAAACCATTTGATAGATGATTCTACAGTCTTTATTTTTCCTAAGTGAATCTGATCATATATTTTGGTGGTGGTTGTTGATGTTCAGAAGAAAGACTTATTTCTGTTGCTGCTTAGGTTTAAATGTTGACCTCAAGGAACAGAATTCTGAGGAGTCACTGCTGTTTAAAATAACAGCTATATGCAAAATTCACAGATTATGGCTACTCATCTAAATATAATTTATAAAATTGAAGGAAATTGGTGTTTTGTTGTAATTGAGTCTATGTTAGAGTATAAGCAATTCACAAGCTCACAGTCCATATCCCAAGGGGTACAACGGGATTTGTCACATGAAAATACCACAATCTACAGCTCACTCACTATTTTGACTCCTGTTCCTTCATAGCCTCTGTATTTAATCCTGAAATCTTCTTCCTAACAACTCTGTAGGTGTGTGTCAATTGGAAAAGTAGGTTTAATAAGCCAACCTCATGGAAGCACATCAGGACCGAGCTAACTCATGGGTTTGGTTAGTTTTGAAATGGCTTTGACAATTCTGTGTTTCAGGTATGATCTTGATGCATGTGACATCCAGGAGAAATACCCAGATCTCTTCCAAGTAACTCTGGAAGTAGAGGTGGAGCCTGAAGAAAATTCCAGAAGTAACAACCCACCATGGGAAAACTTCATGACAAAGGGTCTCAATCCCAAAATCCTCTTCTCTAGTCGTGAAGAACAACAAGAGATGCTTTCTAAATTCGGTATGTTTAAGCACCAAATCTCAGTCCAGACAAGAGAAAATCTGCAGATGCTGCAGATCTCAATCCAGGCTGCCTGTCTATGTAGCTAATGGCAAAAATGTGAGGAATGAATGAGGGATGGAAGATTTCTGGAATTCTATTATCTGGAGAATATAATATGAGAAAACAAGTGTGAAAATTGCCTGGCATGCAACACCAAGAATACATACAAAAGCATGTCAAAATAGATGATAAAGGAGACAGGCAGGTAGATGAATGCATATTGGAAATTAATGATACAGAGCAATTCAGAGTAGTTCAAATAATTTAATTAAGCGATTGATTTAATTTGTAAATCTCTAGATCTCAGATTGTGTTTTTCCCCTAAGAGTGGTTACATATGTATTAACCTTTGCAAAAAATGGGATACTTCTATGAGAATTCTTCATTTCTCTTTGTCCCTCTCTTCTTGATGGATAACCAACGTATAACTCTGTGTAATCGTACACTGCTCTCACTTGACAGTGATTCTGAAAACGATAGCCATTATTTCATTTCTCAGGTTAAAAATGCTCATGTCTTGGATTTTGGATTTAATGGCTTCCCTCATTGATTGGAGGGAAAATAAGACTATTCAAGTTGATTCATGGTCCCTGGAGCAATTCCTTAACTCCTTTCCTAATCTCTGGAAGGTTAGTTTGCCAGCGGTTAAAATTGCTTGAGAAATTGTCTGTTTGAGGGAGCAGCTGGCAGCTGTAGCGCTGGTAAATTGAAACTAATTCTGTACATTGGATGTGTTGTGTGAGTATCCATCCTTTCCATTGGCAGTATTGTGTGAATACCCATTCTCGCCCCAGGAGTCAAGTTTGTATGTTCAAAATTAAAGCATTTGTCAAAGTAAATGCTTCTACTGACAGTCTCACTTCTCCTCTTTAGAAGATGTGAGTATTTCCACCAACCAGTATTAAACAACTATAGATGTATTTTAACTAGCAAGAGAGAAGTTAACGCTGGACCTTCAGGAATTAATTAGCCCTTTGAAGTTAACTTAAAGGTTCAAAGTTCACTGGTATGAAATAAACTAAATCAGATATCCCCTCAATCAAGTGAATAAAAATCCCACTACTTTTGCAGAAACAGTATATTTTATCTACCATTAGATAGAACTGAGATATAGGGAGCAGAAAAAAACATGAATAGATCATGGATTAAACATGTGTGTGGAATATTGTTAGCTGCAGTTCAGATCTAATTGTAACACAAAAGGCATGATTCAGATTGTCAGGCACAGTGGTCTCTTGTTTGCATTCATATTAGAGATTCTAAACAGTCTCAGAGCTGTCAACAAAAGGGATATTGGTGCTTGGTAAGAGTAGTATGCTTTTAAATTCTTTCTGTGTAGGGAGCATTGAAAAAATTACATTAAGTTTTTCTGAATGTTTAACTTGCATTGAGAGACCTTTAGCAAGTGTGAGGATGTACGCAAAGGTTCCATGGTAGGAGGGCTAGCTGATAGGTTTTTTCTTTAAAAAAAGAGTAAAGATCGAGACCCAGCGCTGCTCTCTGCCTTTACCCAGCCAATTTTGGATCCTGTTTGCCAACTTACCTCAGATTTCCAAAACTTCCTAAATTCTGCAACAGTTCAGTAAAGGAAAAGTGTAATATCTCTGAGTTTGATGAATGATTTGTGACAGTTGCAAGGACTTATACAAAGGAAGATGGGCAAATAAAGGGAAGAGAAGATAGTAGGTATAGTATAACATGGTACAGTATAATGTGAAGATTTTTATTTTCTTTATGGAACACAGAAAATCAATATCCATTAAATGTTGAAAAATATTAAATCCTGGTGAGGACAGTGATGTGGTGTTCTGAGTCATGAGATACAGAAAACAATCGCCAATATAGCACAGTTAAGCAGCTCTGTTGCCCTTTGGTACAAGTCGATTGGAATAGAGATGTGGGGCTGTTTGCTGGGATTGTACAAGGATTCGGTGATAAGTAATTTGGAGTGCTGAGTACAGTTTCAGAACCTGCGCTAAAGTTAGCATATTTATGCCTTCAAATCAGTGCATAGGTTCACCTGACTGATTCTTGGTCTTGGTCTGAGAGATTAAAAGTATCAATACATTCTCATCAGAATTTAGAAAAAATAAAATGCTCTCATGGATACTTGCAACATTCTGGGAGGAAATGTTAGCAAATGCTAAGTAGGAGCACCATCCTAGAATTTGAGACAGATGAAGGGAAATTTCATTTACAGAAGGTTGAAAATCCTGTGAAGACTGCAATGTTTACTTGTTGAGTACATTTACGACTGAGATTGATAGATACTTGGATTTGAAGAGGTGAGGGCTGCAGGAAGACAGAGTTGGAGTACAGGATTGGTCATCATGGTTTTGAATGGCAGAGCAAGAAGGAACAGGTGAATATGTGGCTCACCCATTTTATTTCTTTGACTTTTATAGAATCCACTGTCACAAGGATGAAAGAAACCAATAAAGATGTACTACTCAAAGAGAATTGTCTGTAATTGAAGGGGAAGAGCACATAGGGCTTTGGGGAATGAGCAAAAAAAAGAGATTTCATTAAATATTTGGCAGAGCATCATGGGCCAATTGCAGATCAGCTGTGTCATATGAATCTGATCACTGTAGTAGGTGAATTGTTTTCAAAGTTCAGCAGTGTGGCCCTGCTAAAGAATTTCAAGTGTTTTCTGGTCTCTTGCTCATTCATGCTGTGCTCTAGAGAGCATTAGAACTCACCTTTGCATTTATTCCACCTATCCCTGATGCATTAATCATATAACTTTTTACGATTTGTTTTAAACAAGAATTCTAGATCGTGAAATGTGAGTTGCTATACATGTGAAAGGAAATACTTCAGGTAGAGTGTAGAAAGTTTTGTGAGTACTATTCTAGCAGTGTTTCTTGGCACAATACACAAATGCACTTTTCATGTTTCTTAGCAAGTCAAAACAATCACATGGGGCTGGTAATTTTATTGCATTAGATATATATTATACATAAAATTTGTTTAGTAAAGACATCAAGTTGAGATTTTGTTGCTGGATTTTACTGAATTTCACTGGAGTGCTGTACGCTGAGAGGAGAGATGATAGAAGTGTAGAAAACTATGAAAGACATAGATCAGGTAGAATAGTTAGAACCTTTTTCCCAGGTGGAAATGTCATGGACTAGAGAGCTTAGATTTAAGGTGAAGTGATAAAGCTTAAAGGAGATTTACGAGGGAAGTTTTATTTACATGGAGAGTGGATCATGCTGCCACGGAAGGTGGCAAAATCAGATATAATAACATAAGAGTTTCAGGCATGCGTGAACAGGCAGAGAAAGGAGGGATATGGATACGGACCTTGTGTAGGTGTTTGGGAATAATTAGAATGACATCTGAAGGATCAGTTCCTGTGCTGTTCTTGTTCCACATTCTTTGTTTACTTTCATTATTCAGTATTAATTCTTAAGTAATGATGAAATGTGAGAATTAGTTTGCTTTACCTAATATTTAAAAAATGCTAAAATAGTTATAACTTCAGAGAATTCTGAGATTCATGAATATTTTTTCTGACTAATAAAGGAAAGCCGGAGTTGCCCAGACAGCCAGGGTCAACAGCACAGTATGATGCAGAAACACCTAAATCCGACCATGCTTCAGAGAATACAAGTGAAGATGAGACTTCCCATCCAAACAGTGAGACCTCCAACAGCTTTTTTGAAACACTAAATTGGGAAGGTAAGTGATGGTCGACTTTGATGAATTGTTTAAATCTTAGCTGGACCAGTAAATAGTGATTTCACTTCATTAACAAAACTTTAATATTTTTTCCACATGAGTTGTGACTTAAAACCATGAAAAGGAGGTTGGTGGACTTACTAAAGAGCTTATTAAGAGCTAAGTTTCCTTGGTGTCAAATTCACAAAGTGTTACCTACTATTTGGTTAGTTTTACATCTTCATTATGAACATTTAGCTAGTCTTCTCTGAATCTCTACTCTCAAGTAATTCCAGTCAGTTAGCTAACATAAAACATATATGATTTTGTATATGTGATATCAAATATACCTGTCAATAACTGTGCTGTTACACAGAATCTTTGGTGGAAAAATGAAGGCAAGTACTTTGTGAAGAAATGATAAACTAATAAGGATTTAGAGTGTCTTAATATATCTGTTGAAGCATTTGGGGATTCTTCTTCACCTTGTCTACTAGAGCAATCTCATGCCTTCTTTTTGCTCTCCTAATTTCTTTCTTAAGTGTTTTCTTGTACTTCTTATGCTCCTCAAGTACATTATTTGCTCCTTCCTACCTATACCTTTTTTTAAATAGGGTTTCAATATCTCTCGAAAACCCAGGTTCCCTAAACCTGTTATTCTTACCTTTTCATCTGCCAGGAACATACAAACTCTATACTCTCAATTTCACTTTTGAAGGCCTTCTGTTTACTGGGGTCACCTTTGCCAGAAATCAAACTGTCTCAATCCACATCTGCCAGATCCTTTCTGATACCTTCAAAATTGGCCTTTCTCCAATTATGAATCTCAACCTGAGGACCAGACATATCCTTCCCCATAATTATCTTGAAACTAATGGTAATATGATCACTAGATGCAAAGTGTTCCCCTACACAAGCTGTCACTTGCCATATCTCATTCCCTAATAGGAGATCTAGTGTTGCATTCTCTATAGTTGGGATCTCTAAGTACTGATTACAGAAACTTTCCTGAACACATTTGATAAACTATCCTATCTAGTCCTTTTATAGTATGGGAGTCCCAGTCAGTATGTGGAAAGTTAAAATCATATCCGTGTCTGTGATCTCTCTACAAATTTGCTCCACTAATTCCACAGACTGTTCGGTGACCTATAATATAATCCCATTAATGTGGTCATCCCTTTCTTATTCCTCAGCTTCAGTAGACAAGCTCTCCAGACTGTCCTGTCTGAACACTGGCATGACATTTTTACTGACTATTAATGCTATCCCACTCTATCACATGTAAAGCAAGGGTAAACTGGAACATTGAGCTGCCCTTGCCACTCCTGCAACCAGTCTCACTAGTGGCTACAATGTCATAATTCCACATACTGATCTATGCCCTAAGCTCATGTACTTTCCCTACAGTACTCTTTACACTGAAATATACACAACTCAGAACATTATTCCCAGCATGCTCAACCATTCACTTCCTGACTTTGTATATAGGCTTAACAACAACTTTCCCCACAATCTCCACTATCTGCTCAGGAGCTCTGGTTCTCATCCATCAGCACTCTTGTTAAAACCCTCCACCCCCCCCACCCCCCCCCGATCCCCGCACTCGGTGTAGCAGTAGCAAACCTTCCTGCAAGAATATTAGTCCCCCTCCAGTTCAAGTGCAAACAGTCCCTTCTGTACAGGTCCCATCTTCTTTGGAAGAGAGCCCAATGATCCAAAATCTGAAGCCCTCCCTCTTGCACCATCTCCTTAGCAATATGTTACCTTTTTCTGGTCTCACTATCATGTGGCATGGGTAGCAATCCTGAGATCACAACCCTGGAGTCTGTCCTTTAACTTAGCACCTAACTCCCTGAACTCACTTTGCAGGACCTCATCACCCTTCTTACCCATGTTATTTTTTTTTTTTATAAACTTTTTTTATTGTTTTCAAATTGTTACAGAATAAATGTGCATGAAAAAAAAGTGTTACCCAGCCCCCTCCCCTTAACCCCTCCCCCCTAACATCCCTATTAAGAAAATAAGAAAGAGAAAAAAAAAGGGAAATGCCTGGATGTTGGAAGATCCCCACATGCTCCACGGAGTTCTCATTTTTTTTTTTAAATATATGTTAAAGTTCTTTTTCTTTTCAATCTATAATAATACCTAATCTTTTCACTTTCGTGGTATCCTGGGAAATCTTTATAAAAGTCTCCATGTTGCTATGTGTGTCCCCACCATTCATCCAGGCAAAAAGATAGAAAAAAATTAAAATATAAAGGAAAAAAAAAATACCCCCCTACTAATGTTGTGGAAAAAAGACACAACATTACCCCCCTCTGCTGTACGGGTCATGGCAACCGCCATGATTACACACGTGAATCCCGCAGTAACCGATCCACAGCCTCCCAGCTCCCCCGCAACATAAAAAAGTATATGTATAAGAAGAGAAAAAAAATACTATTCTCATTTAGTATTTCTAAAATTTTGCTTTTCTCTTCTGTAATATCCATAAATGTCCATCACTTCTGTTCCTTGGGTCCATCTTCATCTTTAATCCATTATGTTTGGAAGCCTCTATGTGTAGTTAGCGAATAGATGGAAGTTCTTGTACAAACTCCTCCGCTTTTCGATAGTCGGAAAAAAAAAAATTTCCGTCCTCCAAAAAAATTATCAGTGTTGCTGGATGACGCATTGTAAATTTATAACCCTTTTCCCATAAGGCTTTTTTTGCTGGGTTAAATTCCTTCCTTCTCTTCAACAGGTTGTAACTTATATCAGGATAAAAAAGAATTGGTTTCCCTGCTATCATCAGTGGCCCGTTTCTATTTTTGGTACTTTGGGCAGCGGCCTTCAGGATCTTTTCTTTGTCTTGGTATCGTAAGCATTTTATCAAAATTGATCGTGGGTTTTGGTCAGCTCGAGGTCTTGACCTTAAAGATCTATGCGCCCATTCAATCTCAATTGGAGTTTCTCTTTCCATTTTCAATTTTTTAGGGATCCATTTTTGAAAAAAATTTATTGGATCTTCTCCTTCTATATCTTCTTTAAGTCCAACAATTTTGATATTATTTCGTCTACTGAGATTTTCAAGCTTATCAATTTTTTCCATAAATTGTTTTCTTTCTGATGTCCAAGCAATATTTTCCTTTTCCATTTTGTCCATTCTTTCAACCATGTCTTCCGTTGTAGTTTCCAAGTCCGTAATTCTTTTTTCCATTTTTTCCTGTCTCTTTGTCATTTTATCAAGCATAGTCTCCATATTGGTCATTTTTTTTTCGAGTTTTTTTTGGTTATTTTTAATTACTTTTAACGTGTCTAATTTACGCATTATTTGCCTCAAAGTCTTTTCTATATTTCTAGAAGGACTTTTACCTCCTTCAGCTGATCCTTCCGAGAGATTTAACTCTCCCTCCGATTCGCTATCACTTTCAGTTGCAGTGGTAGCTGGGCTTTGTAGTTCTTTTTGTTCCTGTTTGCGCATGCTCCATCCTTCGCGTTTACGCAGTTCACGATGGTTTTTTCCTTTGGAAGTGGCAAGCGTTGCCACCATCTCCTGTTCAGTATCACCGGCGATACAATGTACCTGAGATCGCGGCTCCTCGGTAGACGTGGGCCTCGCTCTTGTTCCAACTTGCGTAGTCTTCCCGGTATTAGTTTTCTTCATCTTCTTTCCTTGAGGCATAGCTTGACACAGTCCGGAGTCGTTTATAAGCAACTTTTAGAGAGTATTGACTAACTTTTCTTCATTTAAACATTAATTTATTAACTTTTTACGGGAGAGCTGGGTCCCTGCGTCTCGATCCTACGTCATCACGTGATGTCCCCCCTTACCCATGTTATTGATGCTGACATGGACCGTGATCTCTGGCTGCTCACTCTCCCAACTTAAGAATCCTGTGGACTCAATCCAAGATGTCCCAGACCCTGGCATCTGGGAGGAGGCAACATAGTATTCTCATCCACAGAATCTCCTATCCATTCCCTGATGAATGAATCCCCATCATTACAGCATGCCTCTTCTTTCTCCTTCCCTTCCGAGCCACAGATTCAGACTCGGTGCCTGAGACCTGAACAGTAAGGCATTCCTTTGCTAAGTCAGCCCCCAACAGTATCCAAAATGGTATATCTGTTGTTGAAGGGAACTGCCACTGGGGTACTCTGCAATGGTTGCCTATCCCTTTTCCCCCTTCAGATGGTCACTCAGTTATCTGTGTCTGGCACCTTAAATCATAAATGTCAAACTCAAGGCCCACGGGCCAAATCCGGCCTGCGGTGGAATTATCTTTGGCCCGTGAGATAATATCTAATTACTATTAAAGCTGGCCCCAGTAATCGAAGCGCCTATGGCGTATGATATGGCTAATGCTGAGTTTATTCAGGTACCAGGTTTTCAGGGTTTTTAGTGTTTATTCGGCAGTCTTCTTCATAAGAAACAGAATTTGTAAAGTGAAACACTTTGTAGTTATAGCAGAGACTGAGACACATGAGAGCAGGCTGAAAAAACGGAGGCAACGAAAGCTGCGTTCGCACGCGTCCGACTGATCCGGCCCGCATGAAGCTGCATTTTGCTCAATCCGGCCCGTGACCTAAAATGAGTTTGACACCCCTGTCTTAAATGTAACGGCCTGACTGTATCTCCTGTTGACCAACCCCCTCAGCCTCCTGAATGATCTGGAGTTCATTCAGTTCCAGTTCCAATTCCTTAATGGTCCGAAAGTAGCTGCAGCTGGATGCAGTTCTTGCAGGTATAGTCGTCAGGGGCGTTGGAAGTCTCCCTGTCTTCCCACATCTCACGAGAGGAGCATTCCACTATCCTGTCTGCTGCCCCACTGAAAGAAAAATTAAATGATAAAAATCTACCTACAGCCTTCGGCTCTCCTTGCTGAAGCCTATATGAGTCAATGCCAGAGCTCCCCACTTTATCACTGGCCCACTCATACAATGGCCGCTCTGCTTTAACCTAATTTTTGGTAGTCATTGCCAAGTGCTTAATTAATGCACAATCCAATGTCTCCTCAGGAACCGTGGCATGTGGGATATCCCAGCTGTCCCTGTTTGCTTCTTTTGAAGTCACTCTCCTGCTATGCAATCCAGTGTCTCCTCGGGAACTATCATTGCTGGGAAGTGCCAATGTTTCATAACCAGCTAAAGATAAATTTAACTATTCATGGTCAAATGGCTCATTGATTCACAGATGCTGATGAGAAGTAGACTTAATGCCCTTGAAACTTCAATGTGTTACAAGTTAGCATTGAAAGACAGTGACAAAGTGAAGTGGTGGAGATTTTATTGAGTTGTATGACTGAGTCACTTTAGACCTAACTCTCTTTTTTAATTATTAGAGGGAAGAGATGACTCCAGGACAGCTGAAGGACACTCTCCAGATGAAGACGATCCAGGCTTGGTGGAAGAAGGTGGTCCTTCAGATGAAGAGTTTGCAGCTTTCTCCAGTGAGCGTGGATCAGCCAGGATTGATGACCCTGAAAGTCCAAGTCAGCCAGAACAAACAAACAATGTCAGTTTTTTCTTCGAAGTAGACATTGATGGAGCAGCAGAGCACAGTTCAGGATTACCTCCTGAGGATAATGTGGATTTACTGGGGCTGAATAGGGATGTGCAGCCAGACGTGCCTCCTCCAGCAACAGAAATGAAAAGTATATCCAGCAATGCTGATCTGCTGAATGATTTGTTTTCCGGCACCCCTGCAGCGCCTCAGGAAAGCTCAACCGACCTCATTGGAGGAGATGAAGATTTCTTCTTCAGTGCAGCACCCCCACCGCCAGTGGAACCAGTTCCTGCAGCCCCTCTGCTGCACACTTCAGCAGGTATGTTGCAGCTGGATAGCACAGCTGGCTACTTAATCCATCAAGAGTGGACGCCCTTCCTGCTAAATTGGGTCATTTTGATTGATCTGGAGATTAAGTGTATCGATAGGTTTAGAGATTGTGTTAAGTTTTTCACATCAAATCTTTTTCCCCTTCTGGTAGTGCAGCACACGATTTTGGCTCATCAGATGTTTCATTGAAGATTGTTTATTGACATCAGTGTAAAGGAGTGAAATAATTATTACTCTGGATCTTGTGCAGCATAAAAAAACACAATAAGCATAAAAAGCACAACTTAAAAAACCACAATACAAAAGCAATCCTATAAAACACAATATACAAATAACTGTTATATAAATAGATTGATTGTATGCACATTAAGTGATGCTAGTGTGTGTGTGTGTTTAATCTAATGCCCTTCCTTTGGACAACATTGGTGGCGTGGAGAGGGGAGACTTGCAGCTTGGGCAACTGCTGGTCTTCCATAAAAAAAACTTGCCCAGGCTTGTGCCCTGGAAACTTTCCAAGGCGTAAATCCATGGTCTGTCGAGACTAATGGAAGCCTACACAGTAGGTTAATGGGTAGAGGTGTTGATCAACCTGTTTTTGAGTGTCGTAGTCCTGAGGTAGGACAAAAAGTCCATAAGCAGGGTAGGTGAGATCTTTTGTGATATTGTTGGCCTTTTTTCAGCACCTTTCAGTACGTACTGTATGCCCTTGCTGGCAGGTAAGTTGGTGCTGGTGATGTGTTGGGGAGTTTTAATTTTTAACTCATGAGGGTAGAATTCACCTGGTGCAGCTGCTCCTCTTTTTGCCTCTACAACTTCACTTACTTTGCCTTCAGGTGACACTGCATCTGCTGCTACAGATACTTGCTTGAGAACTGACACCACCCAGGTTAAGAGATCACACAGTTCAGAGTTTAATTGATTGAGAATAGTGTGTGAATTAAGTTGTCAGACTACTGTACTTCCAAACGTGATGTCTGTTTTGGAGATAGGTCTGATGTTCATTCTGGCTTCAGTTTAAGATTAGCAGAATGTTAAAATGATGTGACATTGCACAATAAGTAATGACCAGAAGGTATGTTAGTCATGCAAGTCATTCGGTATTGTTCAGTACAGTGAACTGTCTGATCAAGGAAATAAAAAAAGTGGAGATGCTGGAAATCTGAAGCAAACACAAAATACTGGAAGTAGTCAGCAGGCCAGGCAGCAGCCAGGACACCAGAAGAACTGTGCTGCTTCTCTTCTATCTAGCAGCCAGATTTGGAAAAAAAAAAATGCCCCTCAGTTCTGCAATATTTTGGAAACAGTGCAGTTCATCAGCTCTGATGACTTGATCTGAAATATTGACTCTGTTCCTCTGGCATTAGACGCTGCTTCACCCGCTGAATATTTTAGTATTTTCTGTTTTTATCTTAAACTCTCAAATGAATTGGTTATGTTTGTGAATTCTAACATTATTCAAAAAATGTAAGGTATTAGAAACTTGCATTTCTCTACAGCAAAATGGGTAATGGGGCAGCAGTGTACTTGATGTCAGAGCTATAGATGCCTGACAACAGAGAGAGAGAGAGAGAGAGAGAGAGAGAGAGAGAAAAACTTGCACTTAAATTGCCTCTTTCAGGGTATCCCAAAGTATTTGACTCAATGAAGTAACTAATGAAGTGTAGTCACTGATTTACGATAGGATCAATGGTAATTGTATTATGCACAGTAAGCTCCCAGAAAGCAGCAATGTGATAATGACAGCAATTCACGAAGGAGTTGGAGGAACTCAGCGGGTCAGGCACCACCTCATGATGGACAGTTGCCATTTTAGGTTGAGACCCTTCATTGGGGCTATGATAACGACAGCAAACAAAATGCTGGGGGGACTCAGCAGGTCAGGCAGCATCTTTGGAAATGAATAAACAGTCAATGTTTCAGACTGAGACTCTTTATCAGGATTGGAAAGGAACTCACGTTCCCATTCTTGTTACGACATGTTGGTCCATGTCCTTCTCTTCTGCCACCATGAGGCCACACTCAAGGTGGAGGAGCAAAATCTCATGGGTAACCTCCTACAAGGGATGAGGGAACACAAACTATTCCTCATAGAGGGATTGGGAGAAGAGAGAGGGAGTAATTTCAAGTTACTGTGTGTCAATATCTGAAGATATGTTAACCTGGTGTTAACATATCAATGCAGCTATAAAGAAGGCAAGACAGCGGCTATATTTCATTAGGAGTTTGAGGAGACTTAGTTTGTCACCTAAAACATTAAAAAACTTCCACAGATGTACCCTGGAGAGCATTCTGACAGGCTGCAACACTGTCTGGTATGGGTGGGGTGCTACTGCACAGGGTTGAAGTAAGTTGCAGAAAGTTGTAAAATTAGTCAGCTCCATCATGGATACTAGCCTCCATAGTATCCAAGACATCTTCGAGGAGCGGTACATCAGAAAGGCAGTATCCATTATTAAGGACCCCCATCATGCAGGGCCTGCCCTCTTCTCATTGTTACCTTCAGGAAGGCAGTACAGAAGCTGAAGGCATACACTCAGCAATTCAGAAACAGTTTCTCCCCCTCTGCCATCTGATTTCTAAATGGACATTGGACCCATGAACACTACCTCACTTTTTTATTATTTCTGTGTTTGCGCTACTATTTTTAATTTAGCTATTACATATAAATATTAATACTTAATGTAATTCATTTTATTTATTTTTTCTATATTTATCATGTATTGCATTGTATTGCTGCGCTATGTCAGCAAATTTCACGGCATATGCCAGTAATATCAAACCTGATTCTGATTCCTACCTGATGGCATGAACATCAAATTCTCTAGCCTCCCGGATAACCACATTTGCACCTGGTGAACTGAGGTACAGCTCCTCAGAGAACGTGTTAAGAAAATGGAGCTGCAACTCAATGACATTTGACTTGTAGGGGAAAATGAGGAGGTGATAGACCAAAGCTACAGGAAGGTAGTCACCCCTAAATTGCAGGAGGCAGGTACCTGGGTGGCCTTCAGGAGAGGGAAAAGAAATGGACAGCCAGTGCAGAGTATCCTTGTGACTGTTCCCCTCAATAATAAGCTTACTGCTTTGGATACTGCTGGGGGCACAACCTACTGGGGAGGAGCCACAATGACTGGATCTGTGGCACTGAGTGTGGTGCTGTGGCTCAGAAGGGAAGGTGGGTGGGGGGGGGCAAAGAGGACTGCAGTACTGATGGGGGATTCCATAGTTAGAGCAATGGAGACGAGATTCCAGATGATATTTTGCCTCCCAGATTCCACCGTCAGGGATGTCTCAGATTGTGTCCACAGTATTCTAAAGGGAGAGGGTTAGTATCCAAAAGTCTTGGTATATATTGGCACCAACAACATAGGTAGGAAAAGGGAATAGGAAAAGAGAGAATATACAGAGTTAGGTAAAAAGCTGAAAAGCAGGGCCTCCAGGGTAACGATCTCTGCATTTGTTGCCTGTGCCACATGCCAGTGAGGGTAAGAATATTGAATAATTATTTGACAGATGTATGCATGGCTGAGGAACAGTTGCAGGGAGCAGGGCTTCAGATTTTTGGATCATTGGGATCTCTTCTGGGGATGGTATGACTAGCACAAAAGGGATGGATTGCTGCTGAACCCGAGGGGAACCAATATCTTTGTGGGCAGGTTTGCTGGAGCTGTTGTGGAGTGTTTAAATTAATTTGGCAGGGGAATGGACAGTTGGACAGAGTGGACAGTTGGTATACAACTAGATGCAGTGTTTGGTGAGACTGCCTGGAAAGACAGGCAGATGATAGAGCAAAATTGAAGTCAAGAGGGATGAGTTGAAGTGTAAGATGGAGATAAAATCAAAGGATGATGAATACAGGACTGAAGCTGTTATACTTGAATGCGTGCTGTATACTGAATAACTGTTGTAGTGAAGTTAGAGATTGTTAGGTATGATCTTGTGGACGTCACTGAGACATGGCTGAAAGAAGATCGTAGTTGGGAGCTTAACATCCAAAGGCACACATTGCATTGAAAAGACAGGCAGGTAGGTAGAGGGGGTGGGTTGGCTCTGTTGGTAAAAAAATGAAATCAAATCCTTAGAAAGAGGGGACATGGGATCGGAAGATGTAGAATCCTTGTGGATAGGGTTATGAAACTGCAAGGGTAAAAAAACCCTGATAGGAGTCATATACAGGCCTCCAAACAGTAGCCAGGATGTGGGCTACAAATTACAAAAGATGGAGAATGCATGTCAAAAGGGCAATGTTATAATAGTCAGGGGGATTTCAATATGCAGGTAGTTTGGAAAATTGGCACTGGATCCCAAGAAAGAATTTGTAGAATGCCTATGAGATGGCTTTTTAGTGCAGCTTATGGTTGAGCCCATTAGGGGAAAGGTTGTTGTGGATTAGGTATTTTGTAAAATGAACTGGATTTGTTAGGGAGCTTAAGGTAAAGGAACCTTTAGTAAACAGTGATCATAATATGATAGAATTCACCCTGCAATTAGAGAGGGAGAAGCTAAAGTCAGGTGTATCAGTATGACAGAAGAGCAAAGGAAATTATTCAAAGGTATGAGAGAGGAACTAGACAAAGTTGATTGGAAGGGGACACTAGCAAGGAAAATGAAAGAGCATCATTGACTGGAATTTCTGGGAGTAATTCAAAGGTGCAGGATAGTTATATTCCGAAGAAGTATTATTCTAAATGGAAGATGATACAACCATTACTGGCAAAGGGAGTCAAAAACAACATAACAGCAGAAGTGAGGACATGTAATAGAGCAAAAATTTTTGGGAAGTTAGAGGATTGGGAAGATTTTAAAAACTGACAGAAGGCAACTAAAGAGCAGGAAGTACTCCCAATGTAGGAAGTAATGTCCTGCAAACCCTGCCAGAGTTGACATGCATCCAATGTTACCTCCAACTTTGCTCGGAATTGTTTCTTTGCTCTTGAAATAGTCCTCTACAAGACATACCTGGCTTTCTTGTACAGGCCTGGATCACAAACGTAAATGTCACTGATGTAACCCTCAGCAGATGATCAACCTCCTGTTCTTCTACGGCTTTTGGTTTGGGAATATGCCACAAGTTTTGTAGGTGCACACTCATCCACACAGGTTTTAATGAATTGGGTAACAACTGCGGCATACTCAGCCAGATTCGAAGATGAATCCCTGAAAACAGTCCAGTCCACCGATTCAAAGCAGTCCTGTAAATGCTCCTTTCCTTCTCTTGTCCATACCTTCTTGGTCCTCACTATTGGTGCTGTCTGTACTTGGAGAAGAAGTACAGCGAGGTGATCAGACTTTCCAAAGTGTGCGTGTGGAATAGCACAGTAAGCACCCATAGTGTAGCAGTGTAACATTATCTTTGTGTAACAGTGGTCCAGTGTGTTGTTTCCTCTGGTGCTACAAGTGATTTGTTGATGATTGGTGATTCTTTTTTCAAGCTGGCCTTAAAATCCCCCAAAATAATCGTGAGTGTGCTGTTTCTTGCATGTTGATAATCTAGAGCCTGTTTGATATTACCTGAAATGGAATGTACACCGCTACCAAAAGATTACTGAAATCTCCTGCGGCAGGCACTTAATTGCAATACATTCGAGGTTTGGTGAACAGAATTGGGACATCACTGAGATATTTGTGCACCAAGACGAGTTGATCATGAGGCATACTCCTCCACCTCTGCTTTTGAGAGACTCGACAGTCCTATCTTGATGGTGTATAGTGAACCCATCAAACTGAATTGTTGCGTTCAGTGAACAAGGGGTTAACCAGCATTACGTAAAACAGAGGATGCATGCTGTCCTAATGTTTCTCTAATTCAGCACCTTCCCTCTGAGATTATTGGTTTTATTTACCAGAGGCTGTATGTTTGCCAGCAAGATATGGTAATGGTAGTCAAAAACCTCTTCTTTTTCCAAACAAATTATAGGTTCAAGAGACAACTAAAATCTTATTGCTACAGTTGGTATTATTTCCATTGGTTTTAAGCAGCACTAGATTATTCAATCACCTTGAAACCTCTTTACTAACTCTATAGACCTTGGATGCTGTTGTTATTCTCAGCTGTAGCAGCCTAAAATGGGAATATTTAATTGTATCCATCGATCTGCTCTGTCGTGAGTTCAGCCGTTTGAAGCCGCCCTGGAAAATTTTGCATCCATCTTCACTGTGGAGGACACCAGCAGTATACTGCAGTTTCAGGAGTGTCATGGGTGAGCAAATGCTTGGGAAGCTGAAAGATCTGAAGGTGGATAAGTCACTGAGACCAGATGGACTACGTCCCTGGGTTCTGAAAGAGTGGTTAAGGAGATTGTGGAGACATTGATGATGAATTTTCAAGAATCACTAGATTCAGACATGGCTCTGGAAGATTGGAAAATTGCAAATATCACTCCATTCTTCAGGAAGGGAGGGATGCAGAAGAAAGGAAATTAACAGACCAGTTATCCTAACCTCAATGGTTGAGAAGATTTTGGAGTTGATTATTAAGGATGAGGTCTCATCCTTGAAGGCACATGATAAAATAGGTCAGAGTCTGCATGGTTTCCTTCAGGGGAAATGTTTCCCGACAAAATCTGTTGGAATTTTTTGAGGAAATAACAAGAAGGCTAGACAAAGGAGAATTGATGGGTGTTGTGAACTTTGAATTTCAGAAGGCATTTGACAAAGTGCCACTCATGAGGCTGCTTAATAAGACAGGAGCCCATGGTATTACAAGAAAAGTACTAGCTGCCTCACAGCCTAGTAGGGAAACGCTAATGTTATTGAATGGAAAATAGGCCAGAGTCTGCATGGTTTCCTTAAGGGGAAATGTTGCCTGACAAAATCTGTTGGAATTTTTTGAGGAAATAACAAGAAGGCTAGACAAAGGAGAATTGATGGGTGTTGTGAAGTAGTGGATATGGTCCAATCCATCATATGTAAAGCCCTCCCCCCCCCCCATTATAGAGCACATCAATAGGGAGCTTTGTCACAGGAAAGCAGCATCCATCACCAGGGACCCCCACCTCCCAGGTCATGCTCTCTTCTTGCTGCTGCCATCAGAAAGAGGGTACAGGAGCCTCAGGACTCATACCACCAGGTTTAGGAACAGTTAGTACTGGGATAACTTCACAGAACTTCACTTCATCATTGAAATGTTCCCACAACCTATAAGGACTTTTCATCTCATGTTCTTGATACTTATTGCTTATTTATTTTTTTATTATTATTCTTACATTGTTTTTGTATTTGGTCAGTTTATTGTCTTTTGAACGCCCAGGTGGTGCAGTCTTTCATTGATTCTGTTATGGATTTATTGAGTATGCCTGTAAGAAAATTAATCTCAGGGTTGTATATGTTGACATATAAGTACATTGATAATAAATTTATTTTGACCTTTGCATAGAGGATTGGCTGATTGGCAGGAGGCAAAGAGTAGGAATAAAGGGAGCCTTTTCAGCTTGGCTGCTGGTGACTAGTGTCCGTAGGGATCAGTGTTGGGCCGCTTTTTTTTAACATTATATGTCAATGATTTGGATGATGAAATTGATGGCTTTGTTCCCAAGATGGATGCTAGGTAGATAGGCAGGTAGTGTTGAGGAAACAGAGAGGCTACAGAAAGTCTTGGACAGATTAGGAGAATGGGCAAATAAGTGGCAGATAGAATACAGTGTTAGGAAGTGTATGGTCATGCACTTTGGTAGAAGGAGCAAAAATGTAGTGTTTTCTAAAAGTACAGAAAATTCAAAAAACCAAGGTGCAAGGGGGCTTGAAAGTCCTCGTACAGGATCCCCTGAAGGTTAACTTGCAGGTTGAGTCAATGGTGAGGAAGAGAAATGCAATGTTAGCAATCATTTTGAGAGAACTGGAATATAACAGCAAGGATGTAATGTGAGGGGTTTATAAGGTGAGGCCTTCCTTGGTGTATTATGAACAGTTGTGGATTTCTTATCTGAGAAAGAATGTGCTGACACTGGAGAGGGTTCAGAGGAGTTTCATGCAAATGATTTCAGGATTGAATGGCTCTGATTGCTCTGGGCCTGTACTCACTGGAATTTAGAAAACGAGGGGGGAATCTCATTGAAATCTATCAAATGTTGAAAGGCCTAGATAGAGTGGATGTGGTGAAGACGTTTCCGATACTGGTGGAGTTTAGGACCAATGGATACAACCTCTGAATAGATGGATGTCCATTTAGAATGGAGATGAGGAGGTGTTTCTATAGCCAGAGAGTGTTCAATTCATTGCCACAGGCAGTTGTGGAGACCAAGTCATTGGGTTTATTTAAATCAGAGGTTGATAGGTTCTTGATTAGTCAGGGTGTGAAAGGTTACAGGGCAGGAGAATGGGGTTGAGAGGGAAAATGGATCAGCCATAATGAAATGATGGAGCAGGTTCAATTGGCCAAATTGCCTAATTCTTCTCCTATCTCTTATGGTCTTGTGGTTTTCTCCTTTGGATCATTTTTCCCTCCCCCTTCTCTCTTCTTTTGCTCCTCACTCTAGTCTCCTACCTCATCTTCTGACCTGCCTATCACCTCTTCCTCCTTCCATTTCTCCCATGGCCCATTTTCCTCTTCTGAAAGATTCCTTCTTCTCCAGTCTTTTGACTTTCCCACCTATCATCTCCCAGCTTCTTACTTAATCCTTCCTTCCCCACCCACCTGGCTTCACCCATTACCTTCTAGCTTCTCCTCCTTCCCTTCTCCCTGCCTTTTTATTCTGGCATCATCCCCCTTCCTATCCAGTCCCGATGAAAGGTCTCAGCCCGAAACATTGACTTTTCATTTCCATAAATGCTGTCTGACTGGCTGAGTTTCTCTAGCATTGTGTGTTTGTCCCTCTGGATTTCCAGCAACTGCCGAATCTCTTGTGTTTATGATAATGACAGATCTGTTTCTTTGATGATATGGGAATATTAGGCTTGATAACACCCCTACGCTACTTAATGATATCTACTGAGAGCGCAGATAGCTCTGAAAGATGGTGTTCAGTGCTGCACTCTCTCTGATTTGTTCTGTTGATTTTGAATCTAGAATCTTAAGTTGCAGAGGCATGTGTGCTATCAACTGAGCTACAGATGATAGTGCAAAGCTATTGATCTTTATTTCTTTAAGGGAAGAGAATAGTTTAACATCCTAATTTATTGTTTTTACCCATCTTTTTATGGGTAAAGATGAACTTTTTAGTGTTCTGTTCCTGCCATTTACACTACTGGCATTTAGGACAGCAGTGAAGGTCCTCCATCTCTCTCTGACCGGTGGTGTTGAGGGTTTCCCTCATCGTGCCTGTGGCTTCCTCTTTGTTTGCTTTACTGTCAGTCATGCAAAGGAGAGGCAGAGAATGTTATTTACTTAGATTTTCAGAAGGTGTTTGACCACACATGAGGCTGCGTAACAAGATAAAATCCTATGGCGTTACAGGAAAGATACTGGCATGGATAGAGGAATGGCTGACAGGCAGCAGGCAGCGAGTGGGAATAAAAGGGGCCTTTTCTGGTTGGTCTCCAGTGACTAGTGGTGTTCCTGAGGGGTTAGTATTGAGACTGCTGGTTTTCACAGTGTTTGTCAATGATTTGGATAATGGAATTGATGGCTTTGTGGCAAAGTTTGTAGATGATATGAAGGCAGCTGGAATTGTAGGTAGTGCTGAGGAAGCAATGCGATTGCAGCAAGACTTAGACAAATTGGAAGAATACAGGAAAATGTGGCAGAAATGTATGATAATGCATTTTGTTAAAGGAACAATAGTGCAGGCTATTTTCTAAATGGGGAGAAGGTTCAAACATCAGAGATGCAAAGGGACTTGGGAATCCTTGTGAAAGACTCCCAGAAGGTTGATTACAGGTTGAGTCTGTGGTAAAGAAGGCAAATGCAATGTTGGTATTTATTTCAAGGGAATAGAATATAAAAACAAGGAGATAATGCTGAGCCTTTATAAGACACTAGTCAGGCCGCACTTGGAATATTATCAAGAGTTTTGGGCCCCGTATTGTTGTCATAGGAGAGAGTCCAGAGGAGGTTCACGAGGCTGATTCTGGAAATGATGGGGTTAGCATATGAGGAGCGTTTGGCAGCTTTGGCCCTGTAATCATTGGAATTTAGAAGAATGAATGGAGACCTCAAAGAAACCTACTGAATGTTGAAAGGACTAGATAGGGTGGATGTTTGCTACGGTGGTCGTATCCAGAACTAGAGGGCACAGCCTGAAACGAGGAAAGCAGGTATTTTTTTTTAGCCAGAGAGTAGTAAATGTGTGGAATGCTCTGCCACAGACTGCAGTGGAGGCCAAATCCATGGGTATATTTCAGCCGGAAGTTGATTGTTTCCTGATCGGTCAAGGCATCAAAGGACATGGCGAGAAGGCAAGTGTATAGGGTTGAGTGAGATATGGGATCAGCCATGATGCAATGACAGAGCAGACTCGATGGGCTGAATGGTCTAATTCTGCTCCTATGCCTTATGGTTTTGTGCAAGTCCTGTTTGGAGACTCAGGAATCCTGTCGCAAAGAGATGCAGAAGGATTCTTCATTGCTGTTTCCCTAATCGTTTGTTAGACCAGTCAGGGTTGTTAACCCTGAGCTGAACCCCTGAACCCAGAGAAATGGTGGACTACTTTTAGTCTGGCTCTACCCTTTGACCTCTTTGGCATCAATGACCCTACCAAGGGTCACAGCAGTGAAGCCCTGACTGCAGCCAACATAGCCCTCCGGATCCCTGAGGCATGCAAGTCTCCAAGCCATGGAGGGAACCTTTTACTAGTAGCTGCTATTTTCCTCATTGCTCTCATGATTAAAAGTGAAGCAGATAATAATGTCAATAAAGCAGTGACATTCCCCTCAGAGCAGAGGTATAGAAAATGATTCTGTATGTTGATTAAGGATGTTCATTTAAAAACATAAGAGTGAGGAGCAGGAGTTAACCACTTGTTCCTTTGAGTCTGCTCTACCAGTCATTGAGATCATGTCTCATCAGCTCCGTTTCGCACAATATCCATATGTTTTCTATGAAATATTGTGGGGAGGAGACAAACTGGAAATATAAGGATGGAGTTAAAGGGAAGGAGAGAATAAGAAAAGTTAAGAAAGACAACAGAATTAATGGGGCAGAAAGCTCAGGAAGGGATCGGAGATTATGGCCAAGTGCAATAGGAATCGATGTGAGCGTGAGGGGAGTAATGGATTAAAAGTATTATATAGTCGGCCCTTCTTATCCGTGAGTTCCGCATGCGCGAATTCAACCAACCGCGAATCGAAAACCCGGAAGTTCTCTTCCAGCACTTGTTGCTCGTGCATGTACAGACTATTTTTCTTGTCATCATTCCCTAAACAATACAGTATAACATTCACAATGCAGTATAGCATTTACATTGTATTAGGTATTATAAGTAATCTAGAGATGATTTAAAGTATATGGGAAGATGTGCATAGGTTATCATGGATCAGGATCGAAAAAAATTGAAAGTTCTTTTACTAAGTAAGTTGGAACAGGTACATCCGGTATTATTTAGTGTCAGTTAGTCAAACATTTGTCTTAGTATATAGTATATATTTGACCTTTCTGTGCATATAAAACACTTAAGAACATATGTTTCAGCGCCAGGCTCGGGAACGAAAATACCCGAGTTTGATCCAGTGACAAATCGCTCCCGAGAGCGCTCTCCATCCGTGCCTGGTTGATGTGGAGGATCAAGAAACCAAAACCCAATAGTGAAACCACTGTGTTGCTTAGTAATAATTGTAGCTTTCATCGGGGCAGGGCCTTTCTCACTTTATCCTTTAAAATTGTTCCGATCGTTGACCGTCTATAGCCTAACGCTTTTCCAATGACCGATGGTGTTTCACTTCTTTCCGATCGCTTTATTATTTCCACTTTATTTTCAATTGTGATCGTGATTATTTTCATGAACAGAAACACTGCGGATTCAGAGCTCTGCCGCCGGGTCCTAAAGTCCACCGCACTGAGACAGGTTAAATAAGATCTGGGGTTCTGCTGGGTCCTAAGCTCCACTGCATTGAGACTGGTTGAAAAAGGGGCTTGAGCATCAGCATTTTTTGGTATCTGTGAGGGGTCCCGAAACCAATCCCTTGCAGATAAGGAGGGCCAACTGTATATGAATACACGAAGTATAAGAAATAAAGTGGATGAGCTTGAGGCTCTGTTGGAAATTGGCAAGTATGAATGTTGTAGGAATAACAGAGACACGGCTGCAAGAGGACCAGGACTGGGAAATGAATATTCAAAGGTATACGTCCTATCGAAAGGACAGACAGGTGGGCAGAGGGGTTGGGGTGGCTCTGTTGGTGAGGAATGAAATTCAATCCCTTGTGAGGGGTGACATAGAATCAGGAGATGTAGAGTCAGTATGGATGGAACTGAGAAATTGTAAGGGCAAAAGGACCCTAATGGGAGTTATCTTCAGGCCCCCACACAGTTGCCTGGATATAGGGCGCAAGTTGAATCAAGAGTTAAAATTGATATGTCGCAAAGGTAATGCTACTGGTGTTATGGGGGATTTCAACATGCAGGTAGAGGGGAAAATCAGGTTGGTAGTGAACCCCAAGAAAGGGAGTTTGTGGAGTGCCTCCGAGATGGATTCTTAGAACAGCTTCTACTGGAGCCTACCAGGGAGAAGGCAATTCTGGATTTAGTGTTGTGTAATGAACCGGTTTTGATAGGGAACTCGAGGTAAAGGAGCCATTAGGAGGTAGTGACCATAATATGATAAGTTTTAATCTATAATTTGACAGGGAGAAGGGAAAATTGGAAGTGTCAGTATTATAGTTGAATAAAAGGGACTATGGAGCCATGAGGGAGGAGCTGGCCAAAGTTGATTGGAAAGATACCCTAGCAGGGATGACAGTGGAACAACAATGGCAGGTATTTGTGGGAATAATGCAGAAGGTTCAGGATCAGTTCATTCCAAAGAGGAAGAAAGATTCTAAGGGGAGTAAGGGGCGACCATGGAAGACAAGGGAAGTCAAAGACAGTAGAAAAATAAAAGAGAAGTATAACATAGCAAAGATGAGCGGGAAGCCAGAGGATTGGGAAACTTTTAAAGAACAACAGAAGATAACTAAAAAGGCAATACGGGGAGAAAAGATGAAGTACGAAGATAAGCTAGCCAAGAATATAAAGGAGGATAGTAAAAGCTTCTTTAGTTATGTAAAGAGGAAAAAATTAGTTAAGACCAAAGTTGGGCCCTTGAAGACAGAAATGGGTGAATTAATTATGGAGAACAAGGAATTGGCAGACGAGTTGAACAGGTACTTTGGATCTGTCTTCACTAGGGAAGACACAAACAATCTCCCAGATGTAATAGTGGCCAGAGGACCTAGGGTAACGAAGGAACTGAAGGAAATTCACATTAGGCAGAAAATGGTGTTGGGTAGACTGATGGGACTGAAGGCTGATAAATCCCCAGGGCCTGATGGTCTGCATCCCAGGGTACTTAAGGAGGTGGCTCTAGAAATTGTGGACACATTGGTAATCATTTTCCAATGTTCTATAGACTCAGGATCAGTTCCTGTGGATTGGAGGGTAGCTAATGTAATCCCACTTTTTAAGTAAGGAGGGAGAGAGAAAACAGGGAATTATAGACCAGTTAGTCTGACATCAGTGGTGGGGAAGATGCTGGAGTCAATTATAAAAGATGAAATAGCAGCACATTTGGATAGCAGTAACAGGATCGGTCCAAGTCAGTATTGGTTTACAAAGGGGAAATCATGCTTGACTAATCTTCTGGAATTTTTTGAGGATGTAACTAGGAAAATGGACAAGGGAGAGCCAGTGGATGTAGTGTACCTGGACTTTAGAAAGCCCATGATAAAAGCCTTTATCCTATGTGGATAAGGTCCCACATAGGAAATTAGTGGGCAAAATTAGAGCACATGGTATTGGGGGTAGGTTACTGACATGGGTAGAAAATTGGTTGGCAGACAAGAAACAAAGAGTAGGGATTAACGGGTCCCTTTCAGAATGGCAGGCAGTAACTAGTGGGGTACCATAAGGCTTGGTTCTGGGACCGCAGCTATTTACAATATACACTAATGCATATATATCAAACTCAAGGCCCGCAGGCCGTATCTGGCCCGCGGTGGAATTATCTTTGGCCCGCGAGATAATATCTAATTACTATTAAAGCTGGCCCCAGTAATCGAAGCGCGTATGGCGTATGATATGGCTAATGCTGAGTTTATTCAGGTACCAGGTTTTCAGGGTTTTTAGTGTTTATTCGGCAGTCTTCTTCATAAGAAACGGAATTTGTAAAGTGAAACACTTTGTAGTTATAGCAGAGACTGAGACACATGAGAGCAGGCTGAAAAAACGGAGGCAACGAAAGCTGCGTTCGCACGTGTCCGACTGATCCGGCCCGCATGAAGCTGCTTTTTGCTCAATCCGGCCTGCGACCTAAAATGAGTTTGACACCCCAGCACTAATGATTTAGATGAAGGGATTAAAAGTAACATTAGCAAATTTGCAGATGACATAAAGCTGGGTGGCAGTGTGAAATGTCAGGAGGATATTATGAGAATGCAGAGTGACTTGGACAGGTTGGGTGAGTGGGCAGATGCATGGCAGATGCAGCTTAATATGGATAAATGTGAGGTTATCCACTTTGGTGGCAAGAACAGGAAGGCAGATTACTATCTGAATGGTGTCTAGTTAGGTAAAGGGGAAGTACAACGAGATCTAGGTGTCCTTGTTCATCAGTCACTGAAAGTAAGCATGCAGGTACAGCAGGCAATGAAGAAAGCTGATGGCATGTTGGTTTTCATAAAAAGGGGAGTTGAGTAACTGCAAAGAGGTCCTTCTGCAGTTGTACAGAGCCCTGGTGAGACCACACCTGGACTATTGTGTGCAGTTTTGGTCTCCAAATTTGAGGAAGGACATTCTTGCTATTGAGGGAGTGCAGCGTAGGTTCACGAGGTTAATTCCTGGGATGGTGGGACTATCATATGTTGAAAGATTGGAGTGAGTGACTGGACTTGTATACACTGGAATTTAGAAGGATGAGAGGGGATCTGATTGAAACATATAAGATTATTAAGGGATTGGACACGCTAGAGGCAGGAAACATGTTCCCGATGTTGGGGGAGTCCAGAACCAGAGGCCACAGTTTCAGAATAAGGGGTAGATCATTTAGAACGGAGTTAAGGAAAAACTTTTTCACCCAGAGAGTTGTGGATCTGTGGAATGCTCTGCCTCAGAAGGCAGTGGAGGCCAATTCTCTGGATGCTTTCAAGAGAGAGTTAGATAGTGCTTTTAAAGATAGTGGAGTCAAGGGATATGGGGAGAAGGCAGGAATGGGGTACTGATTGTGGATGATCAGCCATGATCACAGCGAATGGTGGTGCTGGCTCGAAGGGCCAAATGGCCTACTCCTGCACGTATTGTCTTTTGAAATCATTGACTGATCCTCCACAACCATCTGTGCTAGAGGCCAGTGAACATTCACCATACTGAATGAACCAATTTCTCTTCATCCCAGTCCACAATGACCTATCCTTTATTCTGAAACTTTGGCCCTTGGTTCTGAAACTCTTCAGCCATGGGAAACTCTAAGAATTTTATTAAGTTTCAATGTATTTAACTGATTTAAATATGAATCAATAGATGAAGGTTTTCTGTATCCTTTTGTATCTCCCATTCATTTTACTTTAATATCTGCCTAATTTGGAATATAGGCACAAGTCCACAATATTTACAACCATTACAAGACTGCAATCCATTTTGTATCTCCTTAAATCAACAAGCGAGGCTAAAGCATTTGGCATCTTGCAGTTTTTCACCTGAGATACTAATCTGAAGTATTAGTCGTGCTGAATGAATTTAATGGATTAGATTTTAAATATGCCTAAATACATGCATAGCTTCGATGTTCCTCCCTGGTCACCCGCTCTCAGTTTTAGACTTTAGAGCAACTAATGTGTCCTGACTTAAGTTACTCATGTGTCCTTTTCACTGATAAAGGCAAAAAAAGGGATTAAACACTTTTTATTTACTTTTCATCAGCAGACTCCTTTGATCCATTTGCTACTGGATTGTCAACAGCCAAGCCAGATCAACCCGAGCCAGATTTATTTGGGGAATTTTTCAGTCCGAATCCTCCGGCTTTTTCAGCCCCAAATGGTCTGCCTCATCCATCGTCCAGCTCAGATTTCTTCAGTATGGGTAAAGTTATCTCTTGGATTCTTAATTCTTTCTTCCACTTTTGTGTATTTTCTATTTGAACTTATTCAATATCAGGGAATATCCTCAGAGATCATACCTGCTGAATACCTCTGTCCAGATACATCTTCTCTGAGCTATGTTTCTTGTCTTCGTGCTGCTCAGTGTGAAAACATGTTTTCCTTTTCTCCTTTCACTGGGAAAACAACAGTGGAAATTCTTGTGAATTAAATCTTCACTATACAAAAGGAAAAGCTTCACTAAACATGTTATATAATGCGCTATCACTTGAAAAATGTAAAGAGCAATTATTGTTCTGTTTCTTGGGTAGCATAGGAAGCATATTTGCAGAAATTACAGAGTATAATGTAGATCATTTACTTTATTGATTTAAAATTAAGTAAGTTAATGTGTTTGCTTGAACTTACTTTTCAGACAGCAAACATTTCACTTATTTTATCACCATAATGTACAATCATCTTGATATATCCTCCCTGAACATAAGAATGAATGTCTGTATCACACTTCAGTTGACCATGAATAGCTTGTTTCAAACTCCCTTTTTGAATCATATCTGTGGTACCCCGTATAAATCTATTGATGCCGGTGTACTTGAGTTTCAGTATTTTATTACACGTCAGCCTGATTCTAATTTCATTATGGCCTCCTGTTACAACTCTATCAAATCATTTTAAAATCTTAATACAATCACTGCTCAGTTTCTTTTATTCCCAAAGGCATTCAAATAACTTATTCTCATTATTTTAGTTTTCATTTTTAACTTGCACAATTCCTTGCGGCCACTTAAGAGTCATATTTCTAAGTTGCATGTATGTACATACTGTAAATTCATAACACAGTCCACTTTTATTTGTTCTTCACTAAATCTTACTTTTACCATTTAGTCTTTTATTTCCCTTAATATATTAGTATTTAAGTAATTCTTGGGTTAACTAAAGTGACCCTTATTATCTTACACTAGAACATGAGAATTAGGAGCAGGAACAGGGGTTTAGCAGTCATCAGGACTGATCTACCTTAGTGTCACATATCCAGTGTCACATCCATTCTTCAGTGTCACCTGTGCATACTCTGGAGTTATGAGTCCATACCCCAGTGTCACGTATCCTTCCTTTAACATTCAGAATTCTATTACCTCTATTTTGAATAAACTTGATGTGTGAACTTCTGTTACCCTTTGAGTGGGAGAGTTCCAATGGTTCCCCATTCATCATTCACCTTGTGAAGTTGAAATCTCAAAGAAATATTCATCATGTTTCTCAGGGGCCTTATAAATAATGCTAATGGGAAAATACTTGAGCTGGCTCATTTTAACCAACTGTGCCTACTTCCAGGGGCTGCAGCACCAGCAGGGACTTCAAAAGTATCATCTTCTGCCAGTCAGCCGGACTTGATGAGTGGCTGGGATATGTGGACCACCAGCATTAACACAGTTCCACAACAGAATAACAAAGTTGCCTTTGGTACTACTGTACAAAGTAATACATGGTTTAAAAGTTATTTTCTCAATAAAAATGCTTCCTGGTTTGTAGGGCTTTTAATTAAAACTAAATGAAGTGAAAAGTGAGATGTGGTATCTGAAAATCAGTGAAACTGCAAGTATTGAGAGTCTGAAACTGAACAGAATACTAAAACAGGCAGCATCTATGAAGAGGGAAAGTCAAGTGGTTCAGGACTGATATTCTTCATCAGAAACTTTCTGATGAAGTATTGCAGACCTGTTTCTCTTTCTACAGAGGATGACTGACTTTTTTTTTAAATTTCTATGAGATTTGGTGTCATTGATTGAAGCCTTGTAGCTTGATTGGAACTTAACTTTTAGAATGACAAAACAGTTGTCAGCCTTGGGCACAAAAATTTTGAGCCTTAGAGCCCTAAACTGAGTACACCAGTCTGATGATCTCATAATTAACTGGACTATTTATTACTGGGGGGAAAAATAAACATCGACTGGCTTTCTGAGCTCTGGAGCACTCAAAATACTTTATAGCCAGCTAAGGTACTTCAGAAGCATTGTAATTATCTGAGATGTAGGAATCACACAGTTAATTTCAAACAGGGATGTCCCACAAACCTCAATGCAATAAATGACCAATCCATTTCACTGATGGTTAGTTGGCGGAGAATTCCCTGGCTATTTTTGAATTTTGTCCTGGGACTTTATATTTCATGCTGGCTGTTGGTGTAGTGGCATTAGCATCGGACTTCGAGGCGAATGGTTCCGAATTTGAGTCTAGCCGGCTCCTTGCACACTTTCCATCTGTGTTGGGTTGAGCGTCGAGCTTGCAACTCGGCTTCATAAAGAAAAATCAAATGTTACGGAAATGGCAAAAATGCCGCCCAGTGTGCCACAAGGCATGAAAAGGAACAACAACAACTTTATATTTCAATCTGAGAATTCAATTTAGAATTCAAAATACAGATAATGCAAATATGCGGACAGTGTTCTGTCTGTTAAGTAATAGGGTAGAGGGTAAATCACCATTATCTATATGTACATCGATCTTTTCCTCTTTAATTTTAGAATTAGAAATATACCCCTCTTTTTCAGGGTGTGGAAATTAAAATTTTGAGAATACTGAAATAATAAGATGATAAATGAATGTCATCTCTGGAAATCTGAAATAAAAACAAAAAATACTGGAAATGCTCTGTTTTGATAAAGGATTTTGGTACTACTGTACAAAGTAATGTATGGTATAAAAGTATTTGCTCAGTAAAAATGCTTCCTGAATGTGGGGCTCTTAATTAAAACTAAATGAAATGACATGTGGTATCTGAAATTCAAGGAAATTGCAGATACAGACGCTGCCTGACCTGCTGAGTGTTTCCAGCATATTTTGTTTTTATTATAGCATAACCACTTTGTTTACAAAGCTTCTTTGTTAGTATACTGATGTAGTTAGTGTGTTAATTTTAATTATACAACTACACTAATTATTGAAGGACAAATTTTAAAAAATGTGTAAGTAAACTAATCCTTTACATAATGTCCATATCCTTCTATTCTCTGTATGTTCATGTGCCTATCTAGGAACCTTTTGGATACTTCTACTACCCCTGGCAGCACATTTCAGGCATCCACCGCTCCCTGTGTAACAAACTTGGCCCGTACATCTTCTTTGAACTTACCCCTTCTCACTTTAAGCATGTGCCTTCTAGTATTAGACATTTACCCCCTGGGATAAAGATATTAGCTGTCTATCTATGCTGTTCATAATTTTATAAACTTCTGTCAGGTCTCCCTTCAGCTTTCACATTTCCAGAGAAAACATACCAAGTTTGTCCTTCTAGCACATGCCCTTCAATCTAAGCAACTTCCTGATAAACCTCTTCATCCTGTCCAAAGCCTCCACCTCTTTCCTGTAATGGGGTAACCAGAATGCAATACTCTCAGCGTTTTATAAAACTGCAACATAACTTGCCAATTCCTGGATAGTAATAGTTTACAGAGTAATGTTCTATAGGTTGTGCCAGTATTGTTCATCTTGTACAATATGTTATTGCTCACCTGTAAATGATCTATTGGGTTGTGTCTGTTCTTGGTTCAGATTTTACTTCAACCTCTGCACCTGATTCTTCATCAAGTACATCGTTTAGTCAATCTAAGTCGCAGAGCTTTGATCCATTTGCTGATATTGGTAACCTTGGTTCAAGTTTATCAGGTAACTTTCTCCTTGGAATCTACCACACTCAGCTCTCCTTTCTTGCAAATACCACCTATTTTTTAATTTCTACTTTTTAATTTTTAAATGCATTATAGTCTTCCAGGTTCATACCCATCTTACCCACAACTTCAATCCTACCTGGTAGGTCTTTGTCTCAGCAATGGTATATACACACCTGTGGTCCCAATCACCAATGATAGACTGAAATTTTTAGAAATGATTTGTCTTAATTTGACCAAGATTACAGCCTTTGACGGGGCTAAATCACCATTCTTTTAGAATCTTGCCACTACCTTGGAGTTGTTGTAGCTCCTTTTTTACTACTTCCATTGTTAGCTGAGAATTACCAACATTTGTTTCTCTTCCCAAGCCCATTCAGTCCTGTTTCTGTCAAATATCTATACTTGGGCCCCTTGTATTTCCCAGCTTCAAGTGTTGCCTTAGCAGTATCATTGATAAACACAGGACCTCACTTTTCTATGGCCAAGCCAGTTTTGAATCCATTGTACCAAGAATTCATGGATCTTATGTATCTTATACTTTTGGATGAGCACGTTTTTCATTTATTTTGAAGATACACATATCTGCTTCACCAAAACTTCTCTTGACACATCCAGTTCCTCTAAATAGTTGTACTAATGGAAAGAAAATCCCCCCAAGTAAATATTTTGAAGACATTTTTGGAGCCCATCACGAATTATGTTATAAAACAACAACTTCATGCATTTCTCACCATTTTCTGTAACAGAACCAGGTGGTTCTAATTTTTGATGTCATATTTGATATTGAGTTGAGCTTTTGACTACAAGCAGGTCATTGCTTAAACCAACTATTTCAACCTTGCTAATAATAGCAGATAATACCTGGCTTCAGCTCCTCTGCTGATGAATTCCTCATTCATGCCATTAGTATTCCAATGGATGTCTAACCAAACAGTCATGTTCTACATTCTATAAGTCTGAGATAATTGATAACTTGCACAAACTTGTATAAATCTCATTCACTAATCATATCTGTGCCTTGATTTTAAGATTCCCTCAACTCATTTCTAATAACTCGATTGATTTTTTTTGAAGAAATAACAAAGTTGATTGATGAGGATAGAGCAGTTAATTTTGTGTATATGAACTTGTAAAGCTTTCCACAAGGTATCTAATGGTGTGCTGCTCTGTGCTGATACAGGGGATCCATGGAGTCCTGGTAGAATTGACTTGACTATAGAAGACAGGGTAGTGGTGGAGGGCTGTAATTCTTACTGAGTGTCTGTGACCTGTGGTGTTCTATAAGGGTTAGTTCTGGGACCTCTGTTTGTGATATATAGAAATGATTTGGATGAAAATGAGTAAGGCTGATTTGTAAGTTTGCTAAGGCCACAAAAATTGTTGGA
The DNA here is from genome assembly GCF_048418815.1 of Hemitrygon akajei. Classification (NCBI taxonomy): domain Eukaryota; kingdom Metazoa; phylum Chordata; class Chondrichthyes; order Myliobatiformes; family Dasyatidae; genus Hemitrygon; species Hemitrygon akajei. Next base: position 48,261,212 of record NC_133129.1, read on the forward strand.
GTAGTGTTGTCAAAGGTTTCAGCAGAAATATAAGTGAGTTGGAAATATGGGGAAAGTAATGAAAGATGGAGTTTAATCTGGACAAGTGAGAATTCTTACACTTTGGGAAGGCAAATCCTTTGCAGTTGGAGGAATGGAGAGTGGAAATAGTTACAGAGGCTGGGAGGTGAAAGATACAGGTGACAAAGAACTGTAGGTGGTGGAAACAGATGAGAGAGAAGTTGGAACATGGGATCAAATGATAGATATGGGGAGGACAGATGGCACAGTGGGAGATATATGTGAGTGATGGGTAGAGGAGGGGGGAAGAAACAAGGTTTTGGGGGTTGGGTGGGTGTGGGAGGAATTGGATGGATAAAGAGAAGAGAAAAAGAGCAGCATTTCACCTGAAAATGGAGTATACAGTGTTCATGCTGCCAGGCTGTAGGCTACCCAGAGGGAACATGAGAAACTGTTCTTCTAGCTTGTGTTTAGTCTCACCCTGGCAGTGGAGAAGGCTGAGGACAGACAGGTCAGTGTAGGAATGGGAAGGAGAACAGATAACTACAAATTTACTTATCATTGATCCTACATTGATGTGTCAGGAGTTGCCAGTTAAAATGAGCTGTTCTGTTCATTGGATGATCACAGATTATTATCCCTGTCACTTCACTTTTTATATTGCTTTAAAAGGGATGTCCAAACTTCTGCTGATTCAACTCAATGCCTCTGCAATTTGATAGTATGACCAAAGCTAATTGATTATATTTTTATATCCACACAGAATAGGGTTCCCGGGGCTGATTTAGTCTGCCACTGTTTTTACTCCATTTAGGGCTTCCTCCACTCCAAGTATATTTTTTCAGCTTTCCCTGTAATCCTCCATTCCTTTCTCCCTTCTCTCTGCTCCACATTCTTTTATCCAGGATATTGATGCTATTTGTTCAACTAGTCTGTGGACCTGGATGGATTGCAAGAGAGTGAGCATAGAGATGATGGTTAATGAGATGCCATTCAGAAGCAAACAGCAGGGTTTAACTGAACTTGGATTTATGTGAGGAATGCACAGTTTGATGTGAGAATGCTTAATATGTATAACTTTGGTCTTCATATTTTGTGAGGGATGTGAAGGCACTAGAGAAAATTCAGAGAAGGGCAACTAGACTCACTCCAGGTCTGCAGGGTATGAGCTATGAAAAAAGATTGAAATAATTAAATCTTCTTAGCCTAAGTAGACATAGAATGAGAGGAGACTTGATAGAAGTGTTCAAAATCATTAAGGGTATAAGTAAGGTGGATGCCAGCTGCTTCTTCAAAATTAATCCATCATCAAGGACATGGGGCCAGAGGTATAGACTGGTTAAAGGGAGATTTTAGACTAACATCAGGAAGCATTTCTTTACACAGCAAACTGAGGACAGATGGAACAAACTTCTTAGTTGTGTAGTTAAAGTAGTACCTTAGAGACTTTCAAATCTAAACTCAATAGTTATTTCAACACACTGCGTGAATAGGAGTTTGGCGAGCTTTGTTGGGCTGAATGGCCTATTCTTGTCAAAAACTTCCTACTGTCATAATGAAATAATTTGTTGTTATGACTTTGCTGCATGATTTATTATATTTATCACATGAGAAGATCCTAGGAATGTCTACAGATGAAATACAAGCAGTACAGTTGTCCTGCTCTTGTCTTAATGTCTGTGTATCATCCTCTGTCAGGTTCTGTGAGTGGAAGTTTCACATCTGGAGGGACGAGCACTCTGAAGTCTGCCCAGCCAACAAAGGGCAGTGGTTCATGGCAACCTGGTAGAACATTGGGAAGCAATACACCGTCACGCCAACAGATACCACATCCAAAACCAGCAGCCCAAAACAAACCCAACTACAATGTCAATTTTAGTGTGATTGGAAGCCGGGAGGAACGAGGTATTCGAGTGCCTGGATTTGGTAGGTTTTAATATGTTATTTTTCCATGTGACTTAAAAAAATATTTTTACTACCAGTTTTTAAAAACAAACGGATTTTATTTGCATTGTATTAAGTTATCAGGGGCATACAAAGTCAGCTTTTCCCCCTCTGAGTAGTGTAGTCTTAAACTGGAAGGCATTGTTGGGTGCTGAAGTTTCCGATCTGAGGTTGTTTGGAAGTCAAGAATGAGTCTTAAAAATGGCTGCTTATGGCGGTTTTTATTAAGCATTGCAAGAGTGAAGCATGAGAGAAGGAAGGTGATGTGAGAGAGGGAGAGGGAAAGAGACCCAAGTGGCAGAGGAAAGAACAGAGCCAAAAAGACTGAACCAACATGATTTGGTTATCTTATACCATATTGCTAATTTCATTGCATTTCCATAGATAACAATTAGCCTAGCAGATAGCCCCATTCAATTCAAGCAATACCTGCATCTGCAACCACTATTAAAAAAAACCCACACTGAACAATTACATGTGTGTAGATAATTATACAAGGACAAGCACAAGTAACAATTATACAGTCTATTAGCATGGATTTGAGAGAGGAAAAATTAAAAAAATTATGGGACATATTTACAAGCCAGAGGAACTGATATAGGCAGGCACAGATACAACATTGAAAAGACATTTGGACAGGTAAATAGCAACAGGAATGGTTTGAGGGGGCAATTGGATTAGTTTAGATGGAAAACTTGTTTGGCATGGACATTGGGCCAAAGGATCTGTTTCCGTAATGTATAAGTCTTTGAATCTTCGTGCTCCTTGCTTTAATCTAGAATCTATGTCCCTTCATTTAAGCCTATCCTCCAAAACTATCGTTATTTGTTTTAACTCGCCTCCATCAAATCACAGTTTCATCTCCATCCTGATGAAAATCACCAAATTTTTGGAAAATGTTTTCTTGTTAATGATTAATGGTCATGAATAAACTTAGTCAATTCCTATTAATGAAGTTTGATTCTAACATTTCAGGACCAAAACCAAAAGTATCAGCAAATGACTTTCAGGATCTGTTATCAGATCAGGGTTTTTCCAGTACATCAGATAAAAAAGGACCAAAAACTATTGCAGAAATGCGGAGAGAAGAGATGACGAAAGAAATGGATCCTCTAAAACTAAAGGTTTGGAAAATATGTTCAGACTTTGAATATCTGAATTTTAAATTGGTGTTTTATAAAGTGTATATAATGCCCTGGTTCATATTTTTATGCTGTATGTATTTCATTTTGGCAGTTCTGTAAGAACAGCTTGTTTTCAGCTGGCTCCATTTTCAGCTTGTTTGGGTTATTGTTGAAGATAAGAGATATGGAGAAATGTGTGCCATCCGATTAGGATGGTTGAATAAAGGGCAGGTGTCTCTGGTGAGGGACACTAAGGTTGGGCTCGGGGCTTTGGTTCGAGAGGAGATGAAGAGGGAAGACATAGGAGAAAAGAAGTCATAGGATTCGACCTGGAGTGGGACTGTGATTTGACGAAGCCAGGGTGAGATTGATTGAGGATCGGTGACTATTGAGAACCTGTGAACTCCAACTTGTGCACATTAGATGGTTTCATTAAAATAGGCCCTTTTCCCTTTTTTTGTTCTTTTCTTTACTAACCCTTTAGTCAAATTAAGAATCATGAAGATAATCTTTTAATCTTATGTGGTGTGCTGTCTGTTATTTCGTAGCACTAATTTGTAACAGGGTCATGAATTTACACAGCATCCATGTAAATGGATTTGGGGTGGGAGAGCACCTCAATCTCACGAGTTTGGCGGGGCCGGAGGTTGTCTTCCCTAGACTTATGCAGCTGAGGAAACTAGGGGCTTTCATGTAGTATAAATTCAGTTGTATATTGAGTTTGTAACTGTTAAAGTAGAGTTTAGAGATATCACAAATTCTAGCTTATACTAGTCAGGTTTGTTCCCACTCTTGCTAGACTTGTGATCTAGATTATCATTGATTTAATTACCAGATTGTTTTAGAACATAGAACAGTACAGCATGGGAACAGTCCTTTCGGCTCAACATGTTGTTTTGAGATGACCTGCATTACCAATCTGAACGTGATTGAGGCAATTATATAGTAAGCCATAAAGAGAAGGATAGGATGTATATCTAAAAGAGAAACAATGCAGTGTTGGGAATAAGAAACAGGAAAATGGATCAAATTACATAGCTTTTCAAAGAATTGGCATAGTTACAGTTTTCTAAAATGTATGAAATGAATGGGAGAGGTGTACCATTGATGTATTAAATATGAATTATTGCATGTTTGTTGAAAATCATCTTAATTTTCTTGGTCGATTTAAAATAGTAGATAAAACATCTGAGGAAAAATATTTTCTTTTGTTTATGAGAGAATTGTCCATTCGTTTGTTTGGTGTGTCTGGTTGTACCTTAATGAGGTGCTTAAATTCTTCATGGTTTTAATTGTCATTTCAAAGCCTGACATCATAGTGACATCCTATTCTGAAAATGTTGGCTTAAGGTTGATCTGTTGTCTCTTTGGTATTTTCATCTGAAGTCCGCAAATTATTCCTCATTTTGAATTCTTCAGCTGCCAGCATACAAAAGCAGTATTTTCAAATCCTAATACATTGGTTTTGGATGTATGAACTTTAATTTGATTGAAGTCTCAAGCAACACAGTAGTTGGTGGTACTTTGCTTACTGTCAGAGTTCGAACTGGCACTTCTGAAATGGTTTACCGTTCAGTGATGATACTGATGTCACATGATTGTATCACTGAGCACCAGCAGACATGAAACTCTTGCTTCACCCAGGGAAAGGGTGAAAGTAAAGTGAGATGCTCATTTATTTGAATTTGTTCTGGCATTCAATCTGATTATGATTTATTTGTTGCTTAATTCTATTACAACCTTCTGTATATTTTATTTTCTTGTGCTATGATGAAGCTTTGTAAACATTGCCACTGTAGTTTTACAGTGAATTACTTTCTTAGAAACATAGAAAACCTCCAGCACAATCCAGGCCCTTCGGCCCACAAAGCTGTGCCGAACATGTCCTTACCTTAGAAATTACCTAGGGTTATCCATAACTATTTTTCTAAGCTCCATGTACCTATCTAGGAGTCTCTTAAAAAACCCTATCGTATCTGCCTCCACCACCGTCACTGGCAGCCCATTCCATGCACTCACCACTCTCGGCGTAAAAAAAAACTTACCCCTGACATCTCCTCTATACCTGCTTCCAGGCACCTTAAAACTGTGCCCTCTTGTGCTAGCCATTTCAGTGCTGGGAAAAAGCCTCTGACTATCACCACCAGAGTGATAGTGGTGGGACACCAGAGGGCATATGTACAAAATTAAGGGAGGGAAGTTTAGGGGAGACGTCAGGGGTAAGTTTTTTTACACAGAGGGGTGTGACTGCCTGGAATGACTTGCCAGGGATGGTGGTGGAGGCTAAAACATTAGGGGTATTTAAGAGCCTCTTGGACAGGCACATGGATGAAAGAAAAATCCAGGGTTATGGGGTAGTGTGGGTTTATTCATTTTTTTTAAGGATTATATGGGTCAGCACCACATGGAGGGCTGAAGGGCCTGTACTGTACAGTAGTGTTCTATGGTTCTATCCACATGATCAATGCCTCTTTAAAATCATATACACTTCTATCAGGTTACCTCTCATCCTCTGTCGCTCCAAGGAAAAAAGGCTGAGTTCACTCAATCTATTCTCAAAAGGCATGCTCCCCAATCCAATCAACATCCTTGTAAATCTCCTCTACACCCTTTCTATGGTTTCCACATCCTTCTTGTAGTGAGGCAACCAGAACTGAGCACAGTACTCCAAGTGGGGTCTGACCAGGGTCTTGTATAGCTGCAACATTGCCTCTCAGCTCCTAAACTCAATCCCATGATTGATGAAGGCCAATGCACTGTATGCCTTCTTAACCAGTGGTCTCCAACCACCGGGCCGCAAAGCATGTGCTACCGGGCCACAAGGAAACGATATGATTTGTTGATATGAAACGATATGAGTCAGCTGCACCTTTCCTTATTCCCTATCACACCCACTGTTGAACTTGAACGCACGCGAGGTCATTATGCATGCGAATTCATTACCCACACAAGGTCATCAGTCGCCTAAACGCAGTGATACCCTCACGCCAGGGATCACTGGTTGGCGTCAGGTAACCAGCCGCCTCACCTGGCCGGCGAGAAGTACCAATGCTACTGGCCCGGAGCACGGACAGATGGGCGGCGCCTCTAAACCTGTTCAGCACACCGAATGTTCATAGGGAACCTGGTGCTAAAATATTTGCAGACGACCTAATGTGGGCTTGGGGTTTCGTAAGTAGCAGAGCAGCTACCTCGCTGCGATCTACTGAAAGTCATCCCTCGAGCCAAACTTTTGTCGGCCGATAGATCCTACCTACCGACAAGGGGGGCGGGCACGTGCCCTGTCGCACTGCTCGCTTGGTCGCTGTCTTGGGACTGTGACCGCTGTGGCCCCGGCATGGGGACCTCCGGCCCTTACCTTGTCCTCTCACTAGTGTGTTGCAATGACTTTATGTTTATACGAGGCAAATATGCGCTGTGTGTTTTAATATCCAAATGTTACTTAAAATATTATGATGCTATTGACTTATCACTATATTCATGCGAGGAATATATGTGCTTGTGTGTTTAATGTTAAATTCGTTAGATAAACTTATAGTTGACTTATCACCTATATTCTGGTCGCGATTAACACCCTCCCCCCTTCCCCCGGTTGGGGCCGGTCCGCAAGAATATTATCAATGTTAAACCGTTCTATGGTGTAAAAAAAAAAAGGCTGGTGACCCCTGTTCTTAACCACAGAGTCAACCTGCGCAGGAGCTGTTCTTCTGTACGTTTCCCTGAGAACATCTGTTTCCAATTTATGCTTCCAAGTTCCTGCCTGATAGCCTGATATTTCCCCTTACTCCAATTAAACACTTTCCTAACTTGTCTGTTCCTATCCCTCTCCAATGCTATGGTAAAGGAGTTAGAATTGTGATCACCATCTCTAAAATGTTCCCCCACTGGGAGACCTGACACCTGACCAGGTTCATTTCCCAATACCAGATCAAGTACAGCCTCTCCTCTTGTAGGCTTATCTACGTATTATGTCAAGAAACCTTCCTGAACACACCTAACTACCTCTACCCCATCTAAACCCCTTGCTCTAGGGCGATGCTAATCGATATTTGGGAAATTAAAATCTCCCACCATAATAACGCTGTTATTATTACACTGTTCCAGAATCTGTCTCCCTGTCGGCTCCACGATGTTCCTATTACAATTGGGTGGTCTATAAAAAACATCCAGTGGAGTTATTGACCCCTTCCTGTTCCTAACTTCCACCACAGAGACACCGTAGACAATCCCTCCATGACTTCCTCCTTTTCTGCAGCCATGACACTATCTCTGATCAACAGTACCACACCCCCACCTCTTTTGCCTCTCTCCCTGTCCTTTCTGAAACATCTAAAGCTTGGCACTCCAAGTAACCATTCCTGCCCCTGAGCCATCCAAGTTTCTGTAATGGCCACAACATCATAGCTCTAAGTACTAATCCACAGTATTCAAAGTACTGATCCAAATTTTAAAAGTTATAAAATGATATTAATTTGTTTGCTTTTCTGTGAGACACATTGGAAGTCTATGCCTGCTTCCATTTTTGGGATACTTGAGGATGTTGCCAGCCTATCCAAGGCATGTTCTTTGGCCTTCTCAATGTATGGTGCTATTCTTTAGTCAGCACGCATGAGGCTTAACCTTAGTTTTTCATGAATTTTCATAGGTTATTGAACCATGAACTAAAATATTAATTGTTTTGCTAGATCTTTGACTGGATTGAAGGAAAAGAGAGAAACATAAGAGCATTATTGTCAACTCTGCATACAGTACTATGGGAAGGAGAAACCAAATGGAAACCTGTCAGCATGGCAGATATAGTACACCCAGACCAGGTGAAGAAAGTCTATAGGAAAGCAATACTTGTGGTTCATCCTGACAAGGTAAGTTTAACAGCATGGCATTGTCAGAAAAACCAAAAGGATAAAAGTGAAAGTTTGGAGAATTAGTCCACATATAACATTATGGAAGATACATGGTATTTTTTAAATATTTAGAAGGAAGAGAAATATTGCAATTAAATTTAAATGTATTTAAATTTTGAACACAATAGGAAAATGTCTAGTTCGAATTATTACATATATCGGTTTTAATAGAGTGATAGAGTTATACAGCATGAAAATAGGCCCAATTTGACCATGTAACCAAGATGTCAATCCAAACTATTTGTCTGTCTTTATCTATTGTTACATACCCCGTAACTGGGTGTCTGACCAGCAGAGAAAGAAGAATCCGTTGGAGTCTGGTGGTACCAAACTAAAGGTGTTTATTAGTAAAATAAGCAAAACAATACCAATAATGCAAATATACATATAAAACAAGTTAGCAGTAATAAACCTAAAAGTGTAGGAATAATAATAATCAATAATAAACAAGCTCTATTGATGTCTAGGGGTAAATGAATTGTCATAGGAAAGTATAGAGCTCAGTTCATAAATGCTGAGGTGGTTATGGTTGTTGTATTGAAATCGTTGGGGAGAGAGACAGCGGGCGAGAGGTAACAGCTACAGCAGGCAAACCTTCCGTTGCTTTCTTAATCCGTCGTATCGTTGTCTTTGTTCAGTTATGACCCCTCTGGTCTTCAGCTAGACCGTTCTTCTGTGGTGGACTTGTCACTCTGGCATGAGTGGACACACACACAAGTCCCCACTGACCCTGCTGTAACACTGTGAGCTTTACTGACCGATCTCCTGGTTCGGTTTCTGAAGCCCCCACCTTTCTGTGGGTTCCCAACACTCAGTCAGTGTCCACTGGTGTGTCTGAAGGGTGTCTCTCCAGACCTGTCTTTTATCCCCACTCACGGGGTCTCAGCTATCCATCAACTCTGCATGACCGTGTCCATCAAATCAGGCCACTCCTGTTATCTCCTGAAGAATGTTAACAAGCAAAGTAAAGTCCTTGTAGTGGAAGGTAAATAATCCAGGAAGAGTCAAAATACAGTAAATCAACAGTCTCTCTCCCCCTCTTATCTGTAGCAGATGTTCTTGCCTGTGTTTCATCTCTCTCTCATGAGCAGCATAGCAACAGCAATAGTTCGTGGTTCTCAGGAGGGGGGTTGGGAATGGTTAACTCTGCACCCCATTGACCATCAGGTCTGTTGATCACTCATAACACTATATATGGCTAAATGATTACTAAATCCTTAAGGGATTTTTAGCCTATATTTCAGGTGTAAAATTCTGCATGCAGTGTGATTAACATTTTAAAATTTCAAACAGATAAGTTAGAAAATAGCACTTAAGCTGTTGTGGATATGATATTGAACATTTTTGTTTTTCTTTAAGGCCACAGGTGAGCCGTATGAACAGTACGCCAAAATGATCTTCATGGAGCTGAATGATGCTTGGTCAGAATTTGAAAACCAGGGGTCAAAGGCACTCTTCTGAAATCCTGAACTTCTAGAAATGATGAATGATGCTGATCAAAGTGCTGGTCAGTATTCCCTTCATTAGGAACAACACTGCAAAGGATCATATCTTCTGGTGTCTTCAAACTTCATGCTCGTGGAATGTTTACTGCAGATTGCAGTTTAAAACACACCCAGTTCTTTTCACAATTGTTTTTTGATGCACTTCCTGCATCATGAAGACAATCCGACACTGCTACAGGATGATGGCTGGGGTCAGAAAACCACATTTTTAATTTTTAAGCTATTGCAGTAAATTGGCTTTTGAGAGCTATGTGAAAGTCTAGTTTGATACCGAGGTGAAAATGTTTCAAGTCATAAGTAGAAGAATTGAATGATGTGAGGTCCAGTTCTAAAAATATATAGTTGTAGACTTAGGTGAGATAGTCAACAATCCTTTACCTTAAAAAATTGGAAAGGAAGCATTCCAGTTGACATACAGCACGCCTCTTCTCATCTTCTCCAGCCTTTGTTTATATATTTACTATGTCTGTTTATCATGCCAGTCTTCAGTTTGTTTTGTTTAATTTCCACCCAAAAGGCTTGGCTCGAAATTATGTTCATTTTCTTTGTTTATATAGGCAATAATTTATCTTTTGGAAATTAGATTTCTGTGAGCAAGTCCTTGCTTACTCATTTGTTGATTTATGTAATAATGTAAATTTACTGTTTGTGATTCTTTTATGTGTTGTGAATTATTATGTTACCATACTTTGAAGCTTAAAGCTGAGAGGTCAGTGATCACATTCTAAGATACAGCACATCAATGCTGTAACTTCAGCTGGTGAATGAGGTCAACTGTTGACCTACGGTTGTGGGAAATGATTTGCATTAAAGTGAAGTGAATGTTAGATTTATCTTATTAAAATTTGAGTGTTTTTAGTTTGCATTCCAACCATCGTTAGTGTCCATTGAGCACCACTTTCCAGGAGGTGAAATTTAGGAAGATTTTTCATTTGTATATGGAAAGGAGACTGTTTGCTGTACTTTCTATTCAAGTATCTTGTCTCACATGGTCCTTTTTTTTTCTAAAAGTATTTGAGCAGATTTCTGTTATGGGGAAAAGTTCTAAATGTAATTCTAAATGAAAAATGCCGATGTAATTCAGAGCTGATAGTGAATTACAGGATTAAAGGTCCATTATCTGTTTTCTGATTTTAAAGTTGGTTTGAATTCATCTCAATAAGGTATTTTGAACTGAAGTGATTTGCATTTTAGTGGATTTGATGCACTGTTTTAATTTATACTGTGGGAACTAACAGTTTCTGTAGAATGGAGTTATCTTGTCCTAGAATTATTGCAATGTGACAGAAATCACATTTATAAATCTGAATCAATTAGGCACAAATTTCTTTAAAAAAATGAGTTATTGGTGTATCTGGTTACATAAAATAAGAGTTAATTACTTGATTGTTAGTTAATGAAGAAAAACTGAGAATCTGTATTGCAAATATTTTCTAATATGGCATATTGACATATTGTTCTTTAATGCGTTACTCCCAATAGTCCATGGTATTCTAATGTGACTCACTGTTGTTTGTTTGTATTTTGATGACTCCATACATTATATTTCAGCCAAGAGGGAAGAAAAATGTAGGTCATACAACTACTTATCCACCAATAGTAGAGTTGTGTATTAGAGAAGTACATCTGCCATTTGATATATTTTCACCGGTCTGCTTTGATTGGCAACCAAGAAGAGCGAGGATAACATGATCCAACATCCACAATTTGAATTTTAAGTGTCATCTTGTATTGGGAATTCAAACCCACATATTCAACAAGCGATGTCCAGTGCATATCCTGACAATATGATGTTAGACCACTAAGTATTTAACAGAAAGCCACATTTCTGATACTGCTGTGCTGAAGAACTTTAACGTTATGAGACCACGTGTAGTTTGAAAGTGTTTTTCAGACAGGCAGCTGTTTATCACGTAACTGAGAATAATAATGAACAAAGATAATGGAGTGGCATACAAGATGATGTCAAAGCTGAGCAGTTTACGTGCAATAAACACTACAACTGAACCAAGCAGGTACAGCATCTTTTTTGGTATTAATTTGAAAGAGTGTGGCTGAAATGCTTCCTGAGAGTACACAGCATGCAGAAGCAAGATCTAAAATTTTCATAAGTTTATATATCTTGGCATTGTTTAATGAAGGATACATTATGTAATTTTTTTTCTCTGGGAACAAAAAGTTAAATAGCAAGTGATAAATAGCAGGAGCCTTGCGTTACTAGATGGACACTCCTTGAATAGCAGATATAGAGCACTGCAGCCATTTTATAGTTTAGGAGCAAATTCCAAGTGCAAAATGAAAAATGTTTGTGCTTCTATTTACCTTAACTTATGGGAAAAATTTGATTGCACAATTACTTTTTAAATCTAATATTGTCTTCATGTGTGTAATTCTTAGGGGATATATTGAAGGGATTACATAAAATCTTATTTTGGACAGTTATCAGAAAATGTTACACAAGGTGAATTTTTAACATGGAAATATTGTATTATCTATAAATTGTACAACACCCTATATGTATATATAGAACAAACAGAATCGATGCCTCAAACATTGTAAGAAGGGGTTTGTGTAAGAAACTTAATGGAAACTTTGTTAATTTAGTTACATACTTTATCTGAAATAAGTGTCTTATTTGTGAATGACATTAATGGCTAATAAAATAAGATTGATTTATTCCATCGTTGATGGCCTCACTTTATTGGAAGTGATTAATTTCATCACTTCAGATTAATTTTGCATAGGGTGTGACATGGTTTGTTTTTACGTGCATTGTAGTAACATGCTTAGACCTTTTCCTATTTTAAGTTCAATTTAATTGTCAATCAACCATACATGAATATCCATGAATACTGTACAGCTGAACGAACAGCATTACCTTGGATCCAAGGTACAAAACACAGTAGCAATAGTCATACACAGTACAAGGTACATATAGCACCTATAAGATAGCAAGTTTATGTAAGATGGCAGTAAAATACAGTCACACAAAAAAATATAGTCCAAGTCCCTGAGTCCATGAATGTTGCAGTGGAATAAACAATACAGCTTGTCTTCTGCAGAGCGAACACAGGGTGAGGGGAGGGAGGAAGCACCAACTCCACGATGGACGCCATACCACGCCATGCCACCTTCAGCACTCCAGTAGAGTGCCTGACTCCGATGCCTGCCCCTGGGTGGCTGCAAATAGGCAACGCCGTGGCTTGAGGCCTAGTCCTTGCTACAACCAAGGCCACGCAGTTCCCCTGCCAATTTCCAATAAGCTAAACCGCCAATGTCCAACAGGGTCTTGCGATCAGAAGAAAGTAAGCCGATCACTTGCTGTTACACTGCACACCTCCTTTGCGCATCAATGCCATTCTGTCTTAGGCAGCATCACAATCTGCAGATCCTTCAGTTTCTCTGCCACCACACAAATTGCTGATGGAGTTGACCTGCGATACTTAAAAGTTCTTAATGTCCAAGAGGGTCTTGCAATTGTAAAAAAAAACCAAAGACAATGACATCTTTGGTTGACCCTGTCGAAGCCGCTGCTTCCAAGTGTGCCACCATCTTACTGGAAGGTCAGTTTTATATTATGCGATCTGTAAGATTAATTAAATTGTTTCCTTTATTCATTTGTTGACCTTAATAGATCTAAACTTACGGGTGCTTCTTTTTAAAAAAAAATGTTCATCCCTTTAGACTCTGGGGTCATTGGCCACATACTGAGTCAAGATGAGCCCCCAAATGTTGTGACTGACTAAAACTGAGCCACATGGAAATTGTAATTAGGAAATATAAATGTTTTTATTCACAGCAAAAATAGTACAAAAGTATCTCACTTTTCTGACAGAATATTTTAAGCTTCAACACAAAGATAATAAATGACTAACTTCAGTTACATTTGCTATAATTGCTGATTTAACTTTAACATTTCGAATATAGTAAGATAAAATCCATATTTACAATGGTAGCACATTTCAAGTAGCAAAACCAGTGTCTGTTCCAAAAGCCACATACTGTACTTAAAATATTACCTCTTTTGTTACTTATTTTATTTAGAGAATAGTCACAATCTTGAAGGATGGGGCTATGAATATGCAACTAACCAGAAGATTAGGTCACAAATACTTAATGTAGTTTCAATAGGACAGAGACTGTCCCATGTCCCACATTCCTACAGAGAATGTGTTTATGTGAGAGTGTCCTTGCCATCCTTTTACAAGGATGTTGCCAGGATTTAAAGATCTGAGTTATGGGGAAAGGTTGGATAGGTTAGGACTTTATTCCCTGGAACGTAGGAGAATGAGGGCAGATTTGGGGCCTGTCGGGAAGTGGCCTGGTCGAGGGAAGTGCCTGGTGTGAAAAGTGCTGGTCTTTGGCTCGAGAGTCTTCGACGAGGAGACTACACCAGGCACAATTGCAGAGGGTGAAGACATGACCGCTAAGCTGATTCAGTGTGCTATGTGCATGATGTGGGAGGTCAGGGACACTGATGGTGCCTCTGGCTGCTACAGCTGTGGAAAGTGTGTCCAGATTCAGCTTCTGAAGGAGCATGTTGCAGCACTGAAGAAAGAACTGGATGACCTCAGGTTTATCCGCAAAAACGAGGGTTTTCTGGACAGGACCTACAGTGAGGTTGTTACACCGAGGATACCGGAAGAGAGAAAGGGGGCAACAATGAGGAGGGAAAGGATGCTTGAAGTACAGGAGACCCCAGGGGATGTACCTCTTGTAAACAGGTTCACCTTCTTGGAAGCTGTCAGGACAGAAGATACTGCCTGTCTGAGAGGTGGACAGGTCTGCGAGCCGAAAATTGGTGCAGAAGCAGAGCCGAGGAGTCAGACATCAGGAAGAGCCGTGGTAGTAGGGAACTCCATAGTAAGAGGTACGGAAAGGGGTTTCTGCGGCAACAGGCGAGATTTAAGGATGGTGTGTTGCCTCCCTGGTGCTAGGATCCAGGACATCATGGACCAATTGCAGGGAATCCTCAAGGGTGAAGGCGAACAGCCGGAAGCAGTAGTGCATGTCGGCACAAATGACATCGGGAAGAAGAGGAAGGACATTCTGCAGCGGGACTTCAGAGAACTCGGAAGAAGGCTGAAAAGCAGGACTTCCAGGGTGGTTATCTCTGGTTTGCTTCCAGTTCCTCGTGCTGGAGAGGGCAGGAACAGGGAGATAATGGATCTGAATGTGTGGCTGAGGAACTGGTGCAGGAAGCAAGGATTTACATTCTTGGACCACTGGGATCTGTTTTGCGGTAGGGATGAATTGTACAAAAGGGACGGGTTGCACCTTAATAGGTGGGGGACCAGCATTCTGGCAGACAGGTTTGCCACTGCAACAGGGATGTGTTTAAACTAAGTAGTGGGGGAGAGGGGATGAACTGGAAATATAAGGATGGAGTTAAAGGGAAAGTGAAAATAAGAAAAGTTAAAAAGGACAACAGAATCAATGGAGTAGAAAGCTCAAGAAGAGATCATACAGTATGGCCAAGTGAAATAGGAATTGATATGAAAGGAGAGGTGAGTACCGAATTAAAAGTATTATATATGAATGCACGAAGTATAAGGAATAAAGTAGATGAGCTTGAGGCTCAGTTGGAAATTGGCAAGTACAATGTTGTGGGAATAACTGAGACATGGCTTCAAGCGGACAGGGCCTGGGAAATGAATATTCAAGGATATACATCTTATCGAAAGGACAGACTGACTGGCAGAGCGGGTGGGGTGGCTCTGTTGGTGAGGAATGATATTCGGTCCCTTGCGAGGGGGGACATAGAATCAGGGGATGTAGAGTCAGTATGGATAGAACTGAGAAATTCTAAGGGTAGAAAGACCCTAATGGGAGTTATCTACAGGCCCCCAAACAGCAGTCTGGATGTAGGGTGTAAGTTGAATGAAGAGTTAAAATTGGCATGTCGCAAAGGTAATGATACAGTTGTCATGGGGGATTTCAACATGCAGGTAGACTGGGAGAATCAGAATGGTACTGGACCCCAAGAAAGGGAGTTTGTGGAGTGCCTCCGAGATGGATTCTTAGAACAGCTTGTACTGGAGCCTACCAGGGAGAAGGCAATTCTAGATTTAGTGTTGTGCAATGAACCGGATTTGATCAGGGACCTGGAGGTAAAGGAACCTTTAGGAGGTAGTGACCATAATATGATATGTTTTAACCTACAATTTGAGAAGGAGAAGGGAAAATCGGATGTGTCAGTATTACGGTTGAACAAAGCTATGAGGGAGGAGCTCGCCAAAGTTCAATGGAACAATACCCTAGCAGGGAAGACAGTGGAACAAAAATGGCAGGTATTTCTGGGAATAATGCAGAAGGTGCAGGATCGGTTCATTCCAAATAGGAAGAAAGATCCTAAGGGGAGTAAGGGGCGGCCGTGGCTGACGAGGGAAGTAAAGGGCAGTGTAAAAATAAAAGAGAAGTATAACATAGCAAAGATGAGCGGGAAACCGGAGGACTGGGAAGTTTTTAAAGGGCAACAGAAGATAACAAAAAAGGCAATACGTCAAGAAAAAATGAGGTACGAAGGTAAACTAGCCAAGAATATAAAGGAGGATAGTAAAAGCTTCTTTAGGTATGTGAATAGCAAAAAAATAGTTAAGACCAAAATTGGGCCATTGAAGACAGAAACGGGTGAATTTATTATGGGGAACAAGGAAATGGCAGATGAGTTGAACAGGTACTTTGGATCTGTCTTCACTAGGGAAGACACAAACAATCTCCCAGATGTAATAGTGGTCAAAGGAACTAGGGTAAAGGATGAACTGAAGGAAATTTATATTAGGCAAGAAACGGTGTTGGATAGACTGTTGAGTCTGAAGGCTGCTCAGTCCCCGGGACCTGATGGTCTGCATCCCAGGGTACTTAAAAAAGTGGCTCTGGAAATCGTGGACGCATTGGTAATCATTTTCCAATGTTCTATAGATTCAGGAACAGTTCCTGCTGATTGGAGGGTGGCTAATGTTGTCCCACTTTTCAAGAAAGGAGGGAGAGAGAAAACAGGGAATTATAGACCGGTTAGCCTGACGTCAGTGGTGGTAAAGATGCTGGAGTCAATTATAAAAGAGGAAATTACGACACATTTGGATAGCAGTAGAAGGATCAGTCCGAGTCAGCATGGATTTATGAAGGGAAAATCATGCTTGACTAATCTTCTGGATTAGAGTTTTTTGAGGATGTAACTATGAAAATGGACAAGGGAGAGCCAGTGGATGTAGTGTACCTGGACTTCCAGAAAGCTTTTGATAAAGTCCCACATAAGAGATTAGTGGGCAAAATTAGGGCACATGGTATTGGGGGCAGAGTACTGACATGGATTGAAAATTGGCTGGCTGACAGGAAACAAAGAGTAGCGATTAACGGGTCCCTTTCGGAATGGCAGGCTGTGACCAGTGGGGTACCCCAAGGTTCGGTGCTGGGACCGCAGCTGTTTACAATATACATTAATGATTTAGATGAAGGGATTAAAAGTAACATTAGCAAATTTGCTGATGACACAAAGCTGGGTGGCAGTGTGAAATGTCAGGAGGATGTTATGACAATGTTGGGTGAGTGGGCAAATGTATGGCAGATGCAGTTTAATGTGGATAAATGTGAGGTTATCCACTTTAGTGACAAGAACAGGAAGGCAGATTATTATCTAAATGGAGTCAAGTTAGGGAAAGGGGAAGTACAACGAGATCTAGGTGTTCTTGTACATCAGTCAATGAAAGCAAGCATGCAGGTACAGCAGGCAGTGAAGAAGGCTAATGGCATACTGGCTTTTATAACAAGAGGAATTGAGTATAGGAGTAAAGAGGTCCTTCTGCAGCTGTACAGGGCCCTGGTGAGACCACACCTGGAGTATTGTGTGCAGTTTTGTTCTCCAAATTTGAGGAAGGACATTCTTGCTATTGAGGGAGTGCAGCGTAGGTTCACAAGGTTAATTCCCGGAATGGCGGGACTGTTATATGTTGAAAAATTGGAGCGACTGGGCTCCAATACACTGGAATTTAGAAGGATGAGAGGGGATCTGATTGAAACATATAAGATTATTAAGGGATTGGACACACTGGAGGCAGGAAGCATGTTCCCGCTGATGGGTGAGTCCAGAACTAGAGGCCACAGTTTAAGAATAAGGGGTAGGCCATTTAGAACAGAGATGCGGAAAAACTTTTTCACCCAGAGGGTGGTGGATATGTGGAATGCTCTGCCCCAGAAGGCAGTGGAGGCCAAGTCTCTGGATGCATTCAAGAGAGAGTTAGATAGAGCTCTTATAGATAGCAGGGTCAAGGGATATGGGGAGAGGGCAGGAACGGGGTACTGATTGTGTATGATCAGCCAAGGTCACAGTGAGTGGCGGTGCTGGCTAGAAGGGCCAAATGGCCTACTCTATTGTCTATTTGATAGAGATATACAAAATTATGAGTGGTGTTGATAGGATCGATGCAAACAGGCTTTTCCAACTGAGGTTTGGTGGGACTTGAACAAGAGATCATAGGTTAAGGGTGAAAGGTGAAATATGAAGGGAAACTACTCAGGAAGATGAGAGTATGGAAGGAGCTGCCATCAGACGTGGATGCGGGTTCAATTTCAACATCTGAGAGAGATTTGGATAAGTATGTGGATGTGAGGGGTATGTGCGCTTGTGGGTGCAGGATGATGGGACTAGGCAGAATAATAATTTGGTATGGACTAAATGGGCCAGAGGACCTGTTTTTGTTCTGCGGTGCACTATGACCCAGGTGATTGGTTTCACTAGCTTCAAAGTTAAATTGTATACAAGTTTAATTTTCTGAAGACTGGTTCTCATGTTAGTAATCCATAATTATGTTATTCATAATTTCATAACCCCAAAATGGTCCCTAACAGTCTAACAGCGAAAAATTTCACTTCATTGATTTTCCTTAAAGAATTGTGAAAATGTACAAGTGTGTGTGTGCTGGGTGGTTTGGCTTCTTTTGTAGAGCTCTCAGTTAAATCAGAACTCAATTTCTTCAGTCACCTTTGGTAATACTTCAGTATATTACCAGCAACATCATTGGGGTGTTAATGCCTCAAATAAAAGATTAAATCTGAGGGTTATTTTCTTTTAATTTTCCAATGAAGGGTGGGAATTCTCACCATTTTACTTTCTCAACTGAAATGTTAATATCTGGTCATTTGTTCATTGTACTGTTAATGCAGCGCAGGTTTGTACAAATTTGCACTTGTTTTTTTGTAATAAAATTCAAAAAATAATGTACAGTATTAATTATCAATGAGTTTGGGATACAATGGAGTTGTAAAAAATACTTGCATGTTCTTTCTTTAGTGAAAATTACTATTCACATTTATTTTTGTTCAGTTGACATTGAGAGAATCTGTACACTTTTGAAGATGGGTGTTTTGGATGTCTCATTGGATAAAAAATGTGGATAAATCACCAGGGGATGATGAGAGTTCATATTAATGGTATCTCACACTGTCATTTGAGACAAAAGAGGAGATTGCTAGGACCCTGAAAAAGATTTTTAAATCATTAGCCACAGATGAGGTGGCACATGACTAGAAGCAGCAGCAGGGATAAGCCAGGTTATTACAAGCGCATCAGTCTAACATTAGTGATGAAGAAGTGACTGGAAGAATTTCTGAGAGTTGAGATTAATCTGTATTGGAAAGGCAGAAGTTCATCAAGGGTAGTCAACGCATCTTTGTTGGTGAGTGATCCTGTCTTGACTAATTTGACAAAGTTTTTTGCAGTAAAACAAAATATATTGATGAGGGCAGTGTAGTTGATAGGGTCAACATGGACTTCAGTAAGGACTTTGACAAAGTTTTACATAGGAGGCTGGGCCAAAAGGTTAAAGAAAGGTCATTTTGGCTTCAGAGTAAGAGACAGATGCTGAAGGCTTACTTTTGTGATTGGAAGCCTGTTACCAGTGGTGCATCATAGGAAATGGGTTCCTTGTTGTATGTTATGCACATTAATATCTTAGAATTAGTAATTCTACAGATGCCAGGAAAATAGGTGTTGTTGAAAGTGAGGATGGTGGTGTCGGACTATACAAGGATATTGTGTAAGCCAAGTACTAAAGATCTGTGCTGATAAGCTTTCTGGAGTGTTCACTGTGATCTCTAACCTCCTGCTTCGGCAGTCTGAGATACCCACCTGCTTCAATCAGGCTTCAGTTATACTGGTACCTAAGAAGAATGTGATAATGTGCCTCAATGACCATCGTCCAGTAGCACAGTGATGATATGTTTTGAGAGGTTGGTGGTGAAACATATCAGCTCCTGAATGAGAAATGACTTGGATCTGCTCCAACTTGCCTCCCGGGGCAATAGGTCCACAGCTGATGCCATCTCATTGGTACTTCTCTCAACCATGGAACATCTGGACAGCAAAGATGCATACATCAAGATGCTCTTTATCAACTACAGCTCAGCATTCAATATCATAATCCATTCAAAACTAATCAATAAGCTCTATGACCTTAGCCTCAGTATTCCTTGTGCAACTGGATCCTCGATTTCCTAACTTATAGGCCTCAGTCAGTTCAGATTGGCAACAACATCTCATCCAAGATCTCCATCAGCACAGGTGTCCCACAAGGCTGTTTGCTTAACCCCCTGCTCTACTCGTTTTACACATATGACTGTGAGGCTCAGCTCAGCTACAATGCCATATTCAAGTTTTCTGATGACACTACCATTTGTAAACTAAATCAAATATGGTGACGAATCAGCATATAGGAGAGAAATTGAAAATCTGGCTGAGTGGTACCATAACAACAACCTCTCACTCAATTCCAGCAAGCTCAAGTGACTGATTGTTGACTTCAGGAGGAAGAAACCAGAGGTCCATGAGTCAGTCTTCATCGAAGGATCAGAGATGGAGAGGGTCACCAACTTTAAATTCCTTGGTGTTACTATTTCGGAGAACTTGTCCTGCGTCCAGCAAGAAAGTGCAATTACAAAGAAAACACAGCAGGGCCTAGGAGTTTGCAAAGATCCCGTATGACCTCTAAAACTTCTTCAAACTTCTATAGATGTGTGGTGAAGAGTATAATGACCGGCAGCACCACACTCTGGTATGGCCACACACCAATGCCTTTGAACAGAAAATCCTACAAACAGCCCTCCCATTGAGTCATCAATTTATTAGCCCTCCCATATACATGAAACACTATAGCAGGAAAGCAACAACGATCATCAGGGACCCCCTACCACCCAGGGCATACTCTCTTGCTGCTGCCATCAGGAAGAAGGTACAGGAGTCTCAAAACTCACACCACTAGGTTCAGGAACAGTTATTACTGCTCAACCATCAAGCTCTTTGAACCAAAGGAGATAACTTCACTTGTCCCATCATTAAAATGTTGCCACAACCTATGGACACATGCAGGGGCTCTTCAACTCATGTTCTCAATATTTATGGCTTATTTATTTATTATTATTACTCGTTTCTGTTTGCATTAGCACAGTCTTTTGTGCGTTGGTTGAACACCCAAGTTTGTGTGGTCTTTCATTGATTCTGTTATGGTTATTATTCTGTGGACTTACTGAGTATGCCTGCAAGTAAATGAATCTCAGTGTTGTATATGGTGACATATATGTAGTTTGATAATAAATTTACTCTGAATTTTGATCAGCTGGTGCATCTAATGGTGCAATGGCAGATAGAATTTAAATTCCAATAAATGTGACGTGATGCAGTTTGGAGATCTAATCAAAGTAGGAAGTAGAGAAAGTAGGATAGGGCCCTTGAGTTACTGGAGAACAAAGGGATATTAGTTCTCAAGTTATTTGACCCTGAACAGGGGTGGTGAAGAATGCTTATCGAATGCTAGCCTGTAACAGTAGGGGCACAGAATATAACAGTATGAAGTCTTGGTACAGCTTTGTAACACTTTAGTTTGGCGGAGTACTGTGTGCAGTTCTGGTTGTCAATCTATAGCAGGGGTTCCTATCTGGGCTCCACAGACCCCTCAGTTAACGGTACAGGTCCATGACTTAAAATTGGGAACTCCTGCTCTATAGGAAGAACACCAGACAGACTGAAATGAATGTTTCCTGGGATGGAACATTTTAGTTATGAGGAGAGTCTAGGGAGTTTGGATGTTTTCC
The DNA here is from genome assembly GCF_048418815.1 of Hemitrygon akajei. Lineage (NCBI taxonomy): Eukaryota > Metazoa > Chordata > Chondrichthyes > Myliobatiformes > Dasyatidae > Hemitrygon > Hemitrygon akajei. The sequence goes on from NC_133129.1 coordinate 48,282,773, forward strand.
TTGGAGTGTCAGAGGTTTAGGGGAAACCTGATGGAGATACACAAAGTTATGAGTCATTAATAGGGTGGACAGTGAGAAACCTGTTCCATGAATAGGTTTAAGGTGAGGAGTCTGATGGTTAACTTTACAGGAAGTGTATTAAATATATGTATATATTTGAAACAAAATCAAAAACTAGAGGACATAGGTTTAAGGTGAGAGGGGTAAGATTAAGACCATGGGAAGCAACTACTTTGTTACCTGTTACTTTCCTGCAACAGTCAGGTTCTTGAATCCTCCTGCACCGTCCTAATCTTACCTCAGCAATTATCTCGTACTACTATCGAATTGTCTCTGACACTGATGTCCTGCTTTGCATTTTTAACTTTTATAATTTGTTAGTGTGTTGTCGAAATCGATGTGCCTGTGACTCTGCTGCACGTAAGTTTTCATTATGCTGAACCTCACCATACGTCTGCACATCGCAATATACTGACGACTCGAACTTCTTCACACAGAATGTGTTCAGTACATGGAAACGAGCTTCCAGTGGAAGTGATTGAGGCATTAACGATATTTAAAGGACACATGGATAAGAAAGGTTTGAAGGAAGATAGGTCAAACGCGGGCAAATGGTACTTGCTTACATGAAAATCTTGGCTGGCATAGAGGAGTAGGGCCGAAGGGCCTATTTCCGTGACTAGATGTCAGCTGGATGTAAACGGGTAGTTGGGTCTGCACGCACTCGAAGGGCCGGTTGCCACTTGCCGGACTAGCTGCGGGTTGTCCCCTTTCGGCCAACCTTTCGACTCATCGGCCTGGCCAATGGCGTAAGTCCTTGGAAGGAAATTCGGCCTCGGCGTCACTCCCACTGCTGCCGATGACGTAGCTGCGTTTGTTTTGGCGCGCGGGCCCCGCGGCACGGTCTGAACTCGTACTGGGCGCGCGACCTACGTTTGAACGGAGAAGAAAAAAACCGCGAAAGGGGCCGAGTAACGGCTGGCGGCGGCGGCGGCGGCTCACGATGAACGAACAGGCGGCACTGCCTCGGCTGGTGGGTCTTCGGGTGCCTGGGGTCTGGGTTGGGGAAGCGTCATGAAGTATTAAGTTGTCAACTTTAATGTCAAGGAAGGAAGTGAATCGGAGGTTGAGGGAGGGGATGGTGTGCAAAATGTTGTGTTTAGCTTCGTTGTGAAAGTTGACTATCCACCCGTTCTCTGGACTCTCGGACTGACAGACAGTCCCAACAACACAGTTCAAGTATAGCTGAAAGGATGATGAGGGCCTCGAGTGAATAAAAAGGGGGATGTTAATCGAAATCGTAATAGCTATAGGGTTGTTGTTATAAAAGTGATGAAAACAAAGTCTGTTTCCCTAATAGAATGGGAGGTAATATTAAACGGAGCAGTCCCCATAACTTGAAAGTTATTCAAGTATTTATTGGCGCAGCAGATTGGCTTGACCTATCGTAGATGATTAATGTGAGATGTTCATACAAGTATCTTTGTCGTAGCCTTGGAGACCCCTGTATGTATAATTATTAAGGGGCATGAGAAAGACCTTATACAAAGACAAAGAACAGTATGCAATTCAGTGATTATAGGGATAGAAAACTGTAAGGAAGGTGATCAGAGTTGCAGTGAATTACCAAATAAAAGCTTGATTAAAGTCTGAATCTGAAAGACTGCACTGAGGCTTCCAAAAATACTGTAATTTAAAGGTTCTTTCAGAGCAATGGAAGAGGTGGAAGCAGGCAATGAGTTGGCAAACAAGTTGGAATAGGTACCTGGTATCAAATTTTATGATGCAGAATGAAAATAATGTATCACTGGAATAAGAAAGGCTCAATGTAAATGAAGCAGAGCAGTTAGACTGGAAGTGTAAACACGAAGAAATCTGCAGATGCTGGAAATTCAAGCAACACACTCAAAATGCTGGTGGAACTGTAAGTGTGTGAGATCTGAGAGCACAGCTTCAGAATAAAGGGACATCCATCTAATATAGGTCAGGAATTTCTTCAACCAGAGGGTGGAGTTATTGCTTCAGAGGGCTGTGGAGGCCAGGTCAATGGATGTTCTTAAGGCAGAAATCGATTGGTAAGATTGTTTAAGGTTATGAAGAGAAAACAATGGAATTTTTAAAAAAATCAGCCATGATTGAATGGTGGAGTAGATGCAATGTGCTGAATGATCCTTGTATCTTATGGTCTTATGTGTAAAAATTAGACCTGTATTTCAACTTATTTCAAACTTTCTGCTTCACAGTACAGTGTATTTAAAAGAAAAGGATGCATTTGTTGATCTTTTATTCCAGTTTCAAAAATAATGTCACTTGAGAAATTATTTCTTTGAATTGGGAAAACCATTATCTCTCCATGATGGGAACACCTGGCACCATTTTGCTGTCCTGCTTCAATCTGGGCACTGAGGCTCTAATGATTCTCAGGAGTAGTGGAGATACAAAAAGTTTCAGTGAAGCTAAGAGAACATCCTTGAATTTCTTGCTTTGTTCATCTGGTAAACTTTTGTTGCAACAAAGCCCAGAGTAGAGTGGCTTTTTCAGCAGTTTGAAATCTGGTGTGTGAATATTATAGTCTGCCCATCGTGGCACCAACTGAGTTTATCAGAGCCTTCATGCTGAAGATGTTAATTTCTCCAAGACTCTGCTCTTCAAGACTGCTTTGAGCACACTGATTGGCACATATTCAGGGAGGCTACAACTGATGGTGACTCTACCAACTTAGAGGAGTACACGGCATCAGTGACTAGCTACATCAGCAAGCGCATCAACGACGTCATTTTGTCCAAGACCATCACTACACACGCTAACCAGAAGCTCTGGATGACAGCGGAGGTGTGTGCGCTGTTGAGGACCCGTGGCTCCGCCTTCAGAACAGGTGATAAGGCAACCCTAACAACAGCAAGGGCCAAACTGTCCCGAGCCATCAGAGAGGCAAAGCGTGCACATGTCCAGCGAATCCACAGCCACTAACGGGACAGCGGTGACACACAGCACATGCGGAAGGGCGTTCAGGACATCACCAACTACAGGACAAAATCACCTGACTGTAGGGGATGCCACCCTCCCAGATGCACTGAATAACTTCTATGCCCAGTTTGAGGTGGAAAATGATGTGGCGGCGAGGAAGTCCACCCCTCCTACAAATGACCAGGTGCTGTGTCTCTCCGTGGCTGATGTGAGGAGAACCCTGTGCAGAGTCAACCCACAGAAGGCTGCTGGACCAGACAATATTCCCGGTAGAGTGCTTAGAGGATGTGCAGACCAGCTAGCAGATGTTCTCACTGACATCTTCAACATCTCCCTGAGCAACGCCACCGTTCCAACATACTTCATGGGGGCCCCCCAGGGCTGTGTGCTCAGTCCACTGCTGTTTGCTGACCCATGACTGTGCTGCAACACACAGCTCGAACCACATCATCAAGTTCGCCGATGACACGACCGTGGTGAGTCTCATCAGCAAGAACGACGAGTCAGCTTACAGAGAGGAGGTGCAGCAGCTAACGGACTGGTGCAGAGCCAACAACCTGTCTCTGAATGTGAACAAAACAAAAGAGATGGTTGTTAACTTCAGGAGGGCACAGAGCGACCACTCCCCGCTGAACATCGATGTCTCCTCGGTAGAGATTGTTAAGAGCATCAAATTTCTTGGTTTTCACCTGGTGGAGAATCTCACCTGGTCCTTCAACACCGGCTCCATAGCAAAGAAAGCCAAGCAACATCTCTACTTTCTGCAAAAGCTGAGGAAAGTCCATCTCCCACCCCCCCCCCCCCCCATCCTCATTACATTCTACAGAGGTTGTATTGAGAGCATCCTGAGCAGCTGCATCACTATCTGGTACGGAAGTTGCATCATCTCCGATCGCAAGACCCTGCAGCAGATAGTGAGGTCAGCTGAGAAGATCATCGGGAGCTCTCTTCCCGCCATTACAGACATTTACACTACACGCTGCATCCACAAGGCAAACAGCATTATGAAGGACCCCACGCACCCGTCATACAATTTCTTCTCCCTCCTGCCGTCTGGGAAAAGGTACCGAAGCATTCGGGCTCTCACATCCAGACTATGTAACAGTTTCTTCCCCCAAGCTAACAGACTCCTCAATACCCAGAGCCTGGACTGACACCAACTTACTGCCCTCTACTGTGCTTATTGTCTATTATTTATTGTAATGCCTGCACTGTTTTGTGCGCTTTATACAGTCCTGGTTAGGTCTGTCATCTAGTGTATTTTTTTTTTCTGTGTTGTTTTCACGTAGTTCAGTGTAGTTTTTGTATTGTTTCTTGTAGCACCATGGTCCTGAAAAACATCATCTCATTTTTACTGTGTACTGTACCAGCAGTTATGGTCAAAATGACAATAAAAAGTGACTTGACTTGAGCTGCCAGCACAAGTGCTGCATGCGAGCTTGATTTCAAAGCTTTAGAGAAGATTGGATAGGGACATGGATGGTAGCAATACAGAGAACTATGGTCCCAGTGTGGGTTGATCGGAGTTGGCAGTTTCAATGGTTTCAGCATGGGCTAGATGGGCCAAAGGGCCTGTTTCTGTGCTGTACTTCTGTATGACTCTATGAGGCGAGTGGAAGCTATCTAGCAGCCTGACGACTGCAGGGTGACAGCCACACCTGACCCTAGCTGTATGGGTCCTGATGCTTCTGCATTTTCCGCATGCTGGGAGATAGTGCTGAACACCAGTTCATTTTCTACTCTCGTCCTTGATGATTTTAATCCTGTTCGATGCCTTAATCGGCACAGAGCAATGGAGCCAACCACAGGTTCATGTTCTGCCATAAAACGATGGCTGTAGCTGCACATAACTGTAGTTAATCCTCCAGATCACAAAAGCGCCAGGTTGTTCAGTAGACCAAGAATACATTGTTAAAAGGGAAATTACATGCTGCAATTGATCGCAGTTCAGAAGTATAGAAGAAGAGTATCCAGTAGTTTTCTAAGCTTGCTGCAATATGTATCCATGGTCACTGGCGCCATCTTGCTGGAGAGACGTCAGGTTGAGTATCCTTTATCCAAAATTGAAGTTGATGAAACTTTTGAGAAACATTGAATAAAGTGAAAAACAAAGATCTTGATCGAGCATTGAAGTAAATATATGCTGATTATCAGCATTGGAGTAAATATGCTGATTAAAAATATGCTAATCATGAAAAACACAAAGATCTATCATATTGAACTGAAAATTGAAAGTAATTGTGAATATTCAGGAGGCTGGTTGCAGAAATTTAAGAAAAGGCATAATATTAACTTTTTAAAAAAAATATTAGTTTTTCAAAACATTTTACAAAATTAAAAACCCCAAATCCCAATGAGGAGCATTAATACAGTACAAAATTAAGCATACAATAACAATATGCTACAAAGGAAGAGAATTTACAAAAAAGCACCTAAATTAAAGACAAGTGAGCTTAGTGTCCTCCCCAAGCCCCACAACACAAGAAAAAAACAACAACAACTCCAGACCAACCACCACACAATATAAAGAGTATAAGTCCGGACAGTCAAACTCCCAGACTGTGAATACACTTAGCAACAGAGGATAATAATGCCTACTACCAGGAAAAAAAAAGGGAGCTGAAAGCAAGGGACCGAAAAGAAGAGAGAAAAAAAGAAAAAAAAACCCTAGTCAAGAGGAAGTTTATGAAAGTACTTGATAAAAGGTCCCCAGACCTTATGGAACTTTAGATCCGAATTAAGAACTGAATAATGAATTTTTTCGAGGTCCAAGCAGGCCATAATGTCGTTAAGCCATTGCGCATGAGTGGGCAGGGCAACATCTCCATCTAAGGAGGATCAAGCGTCTCGCCAGGAGAGAGGCAAAGAAAGGATAGTATTCGGCATTTGGTCGGACCCAGACATAAATCTGTCTTGCCCCAAAAACCGAACAGAGCAATTAAGGGGTTAGGTCAGGCATGGGCAAACTACGGCCCGGGGGCCATATGCGGCCCGTTAAGCTTTTTAATCCGGCCCGTAGAACTTGATGAAATTATATTAATAAACCTTGTTAACGTTTTTTTCCCCGCAATTCTGGCGTTTTCGCCACAACAAAACTAAATCCAGACTTTGATGTGCTGGCTAAAAAGGGAGACCAACAACACTGTTCCCACTGAAATTAAAAATAAGTTTCTTCGTTGTGTTATGTAAAAAATGCATTTGAAATTTTTTTTTCAATAAGCCTTACATGTTACATGTCATTTCTGTTAAGTGATGGACATGAGTAGTGCGCAGGTGCACGTACGTTCTCAAAATAAAAAATGCGCTCCAGATCAAATAACGCGCTCCGCATACTGGCGCGCTGTCACTGTTCTGTCAGTGACACTGGTCGTTGTTGAGTTTTGGCACAGGGGACAATTGAATAAGAAGGAGCAGGACAAGTAGACCTGCATCTCCTACTGTTTTTGAAATAAAGACAGTCAGGAGGAGAGTGATGATGATAATATCTTGAAGGATAACAGAATTTTCAGTGCTTTAAAATAATAACTGTTACTATTAAAAAAGGCTGTATTCATTTAATTTTCAGTGTTTTAAAAGTCATTTCAATAAATAGCTAAATACCATAGGACTTCAAAGACCGATATTTTGTTGTAATGCATTTGTTCATTTTCAATTGAAATTAAAGCACATGTTTTCTACATATCCCATGATATTTTATTTTCTCTTATGAGGTGTATTACCAAAACACTCCGTCCATCTGCTCCTGGTCCGGCCCCCCTGTCAAATTTTAGAACCCTTTGTGGCCCACAAGTCAAAAAGTTTGCCCACCCCTGGGTTAGGTTCTAGGTGCTGATTCAGAATACCCGATAATGTAGTGAAGACATCTTTCCAGAATTTCTCCAAGCTAGGACAGAACCAGTACATATGGATGAGAGAGGCCACGCCCCTCTTGCATTTATCACAGAGCGGACTAATGCCAGGGTAGAATCGAGATAGTTTAGATTTAGACATGGGCTCTATGAACAATCTTAAACTGTAAAAGGCAATGGCGAGCACAAAGGGAGGTTGAGTTAACTGATTTGAGAACTGAGTCCCAGCTCTCCTCGGATAAGGAGATATTTAAATCCTGCTCCCAGGCCATTTTAATTTTATCCACAGGGGCCCGTCGTAAGGCTGCTAGTTTATCTCGGATAATTGAATTTACCTAGTGGATTAATGGAATAATATTAACTTTTTAAAGATTTGTGGTGATAAATCTTTTGCTGATCTGAAAGCAGCAGAGAAATTCATTGAGTTTTCCATGATTGTTGTTGATGGAAATCCAACACGCTGCTGCATCAGTACATATGTGTAATAAACAAGTTTAAGACAAAGACTGCTTACTGGTAACATACAGATTTTGAGTTGGAACCCAAACTATGTCATTATACTGTATATTCTAAAACCCAAAACTTTTTCAGCCCCAAGCATTTTGGATAAGAGGTACTCAAGCTGCAGTAGATGTACTTCTGAACTGAGATCGCTGCAATCCACAGCCTGTAATTTCCCTTTAAGAAACATACTTTTGAACAGTCTCAACAAACTAGCAATTTTGAAGGATTCAGTGAACTTGACTTTCAAGAATGCATGTATTGCACTTGCAGTGGACCAAGGTTGGCTGTTGCTAGAAGAGCCAAATTAAACCGTCGAGGCCTGAGAGTGGAAAATGAACTGATGTTCAGCTTCACCACTCTGCCAGCCAAGATAACCCACCCAAACCCTCTTGCCCCCCCTTCCCCCCTCCCCCTTTCCCCCACCCTCTCTCCCCCGCCTTTACTGCCATCTGGTGGGTGATGTAGGAGTCTTAGGTCCTGTACTGTAAGGATCAGGAATAGTTGTTACCCTATAACCATTAGATTTCATTTGCTTCAATGCTGAACTAACTACACACCCTGTAGATTCATTCTCAGGGACTCTGCTGTGTTGTGTATGGTTTTCATGGATTCTATTGTATTTTTCTATTTTCCTGATAGTGCTGCAAGGAAGTGAATCTCAGTGTTTCATATGGTGTACATACTTTGATAATAAATTTACTTTGAGCTTTGATTCAGAAGTGTAGAGGAGGCTGGTCTTCATTGCTACTTGTTCAACCATAAGAATTGTACTGATTTTGAGATGTTGATCTTCAAATATTCATGCATTTACAGCCAAGGGCTGTGTTATTGCACTGATACTAATGCTGATATTCCTTATTGATGTATAGAGAAGTGGTCCATAAGTGGAGACAAAGGTAGACAGGTTGATGAAGAAGGTGTTTGGCATGTTTGCTTTCATCATTGCTGCTAGAAGGACATGAACTTGGTGAAAGACACCTTTGGTCTCTGAAACTTACTGGTCTTCCAACAGTGTAAGATGTCTGTTAGTGAATATTGTAGATTGGCATGTTCCAGGCAACAGGAGCAGGTGCTGAGGGGTGCACTGAAGCTTGGTGCAACGATTGCTTAAGGCTCTGTAAAGGATCACAGTCTAAGGTCCTTCTGCTACCGCATATGGAGGAGTGGAGTTGGGTAGGAAAGCATGTCAAGCAATGAAAGGGGTATCATCTCAGTGAGCCATGTATGTGGCTGTGGTGCTTTTTTTCCTTTAAAAGTTTACAATACTGAATGCAATGACTGTGAAGGCAAGCTTTTTTGCTCTTTTCCTTTTGTATATATATTTTTATTCTGAATAATGTCTGTTTTTGGAACAATGGATTCCAGTTACTTGGGCCACACCCAGACCAATATATTTTAGCCCAATTAACTGGCTATCTAAATTAGCCAAAGTTTCATGGAAATAATTAAAATGTATAAGAAAGACAAACAGCTGTTTAGCTGAGTAAATTATGTATTTAAATGAAATACAGACCTAATATTACTACAGCACTATAAAACTGTATTAATTCCTAATAGTTACCAGCATAGGAATTCATCCAGTGTACATCTGTTGTTTTGACTGTAAATGAACAAAATCAGTGCAGCATTATCTAGTCCAGATAATGGACTGCCTTCATATCGTACTTTAGACAGTTCCAGCCTCCAAATTTTCATTTTCATTGTAACATTCAAGATAATTATTGATACCATAATTCTTCGTAGTTCCTAGCTTGTTGAATTAGTGAAATTGTTTTATTTTCACTCCTGGCCATTTCTGGCATCTCTAAGCCTGAAAGCTTGAAACTGCAGTGAGCAAAACAGTTCTGAATTGTCTTGCTGCTTATTTCTCACCAATGATCAGTAACAAAAATTACTGTCTTTTGAATGCGAATGCGTGCAACTGACACTATTTAAAAACTGTTCAATCTAAGCACAGCGTAGTATCTAGTGGCCACAGAAGTGCACACAACTGAGAGTAGTTAGAATCTATCCCAATTAAAGGGCATAATGTCCCAAATAAATGTAGGGAATCCTGGCTATTTTCTCTATTTGTTTTTGTCTTTAAGAATTGTCCCAAATAAGTTGCTGCCCTGATTAACTGATGACCCAATTAACCAGAATCCACTGTATTAAAGAAAAAGGCATTGGGATGCCATGTTTCAGTTGTATAAGATGTTGATAAGACTGCATTTGGAATACTGTGTATGGTTCTATTTGCCTGGGTATAGGAAAGATGCAGAAACTATTAATGAGGATGTTACTGGGACTGGAGGGTTTGAGCTACATGTTAGGCTGCTTCGAGACTGCTTAGACTGGGACTTTCTGCAATATAGGAGGCTGAAGGATGACCTCCTGGAGGTTTAAAAAATCACGAGAAATGTAGTTGAGGTGAATGGTCATAGTCTTTTTCCTAAGCTAAAGCAATGTTAAAACTAGAGTGCATAGAACCATAGAACATTACAGCACAGAAACATGCCTTTTGGCCCTTCTTGGCTGTGCCAAACCATTTTTCTGTCAAGTCCCACTGACCTGCACCTGGGCCATATCCCTCCAAACCCCTCTCATCCATGTACCTGTCCGAGTTTTTCTTAAATGTCAAAAGTGAGCCTGCATTCACCACTTCATCTGGCAGCTCATTCCACATTCCCACCACTCTGTGTGTGAAGAAGCCCCCCCCCCTAATATTCCCTTTCAACTTTTCACCCTTAACCTATGACCTCTGGTTTTTTTTCTCCCTTAGCCTCAGTGGAAAAAGCCTGCTTGCATTCACTCTATCTATACCCATCATAATTTTATACACCTCTGTCAAATCACCCCTCATTCTCCTACGCTCCAGGGGATAAAGTCTTAACCTATTCAATCTTTCTCTTTAACTCTGTTTCTCAAGTCCTGGCAACATCCTTGTAAACCTTCTCTGCACTCTTTCAACCTTATTAATATCCTTCCTGTAATTAGTTGACCAAAGCTGCACACAATACTCCAAATTCGGTCTCACCAATGTCTTATACAACTTCACCATTACATTCCAACTCTTATACTCAATACTTTGATTTATAAAGGCCAATGTACCAAACGCTGTCTTTACAACCCTATCTACTTGTGACACCACTTTTAGGGAATTATGTATCTGTACTCCCAGATTCCTCTGTTCTACTGCACTCCTTAGTGTCCTACCATTTACCTTGTATGTTCTACCTTGGTTTGACCTTCCGAAGTGCAATACCTCACACTTGTCCGCATTAAACTCCCTGTCCATCCAAATACTTGTAGATCCTATCTCTTAGTATTCCTTCCAATAATTTACCTACTACTGATGTCAAACTTACCGGCCTATAATTTCCCGGCTTACTTTTTGAGCCTTTTTTAAACAACGAAACTACATGAGCTATCCACCAATCCTCCGGCACCTGACCCATGGATATCGATATTTTAAATATTTCTGCCAGGGCCCCTGCAATTTCAACACTAGTCTCCTTCAAGGTCTGAGGGAATACCCTGTCAGGTCCTGGGGATTTATCTACTCTGATTTGCTTCAAGACAGTAAGCACCTCCTCCTCTTTAATCTGTATAAGTTCCATGACCTCACTACTTGTTTGCCTTGTTTCCATAGACTCTATTCCAGTTTCTTTAGTAAATACAGATACAAAAAACCCATTTAATATCTCTCCCATTTCTTTTGGTTGCATACATAGCCAACCACTCTGATCTTCAAGAGGACCAATTTTATCCCTTACTATCCTTTTGCTCTTAACATACCTGTAGAAGCTCTTAGGATTATCCTTCACCCTGACTGCCAAAACAACCTCATGTCTTCTTTTAGCCCTCCTGATTTCTTTCTTAAGTATTTTCTTACTCTTTTTATACTCCTCAGGCATCTTATTTCCTCCCTGTTGCCTCTACATGTTATACATCTCTCTCTTCTTTATCAGAGTTCCAATATCCCTAGAGAACCTAGATTCCTTATTCTTATTCATTTTGCCTTTAACCCTGACAGGAACATACAAACTCTGCACTCTCAAAATTTCTCCTTTGAAGGCCTCCCACTTACCAATCACATCCTTGCCATAGAACAACCTGTCCCAATTTATGCTTTTCAGATCCTTTCTCATTTCTTCAAATTTGGCCTTTTTCCAGTTTAGAACTTCAACCCGAGGACCAGATCTATCTTTATCCATGATCAAGTTGAAACTAATGGCGTTATGATCACTGGAACCAAAATGTTCCCCTACACACACTTCTGTCACCTGCCCTAACTCATTTCCTAATAGGAGATCTAATATTGCATCCTCCCTAGTTGGTACATCTATATATTGATTTAGAAAACTTTCCTGAACACATTTTACAAACTCTAACTCGTCTAGACCTTTAACAGTATGGGAGTCCCAATCAATGTGTGGAAAATTAAAATCCCCTGCAGTCACAACTTTCTGTCTCCTACAGTTGTCTGTTATCTCTCTGCAGATTTGCTCCTCCAATTCTCGCTGACTATTGGGTGGTCTATAATACAACCTTATTAATGTGTTCATACTTTTCCTGTTTCTCAGCTCCATTATTCCCTTCTCCCTGCCGCCTTCCTGCTGCCAGTCTACAATAGAGACCCATATCAAAATCAGATTTGTCATCACTCACATATCTTGAATTTTTGTTGTTGTGGTAGCAGTACTGTGCAATACATAAAATTACTACAGTACTGCACATAGGAAATGTTTAGCGGGATACGGGCTAATTGTGGAGAAATGGAACTAGCTAAGACTGACATCTTGGATCAGTTGGGGCATAGGGTTTACTGCATGTTCTTTGATATTCCAGGATATTGTTGCCGACCTCTATTGTATGGGGTTGTACAATAATCTTTATTGTATGGGGTGTCTGAAGTATCTACAATCAGATGAACTATGAAAATAGCAAATGATGAGCTCTCAAGATAATTGCATGTTGTAAGATAAATAACAATTGGAGAGAACTATGTTTTTAAGTGATTTGGAACATTGTATTACCGTGTAGCTCAGATTAAAAAAAAGTATCTGAGAGGGGTGGCAAATTTATGGGATTTAAATGATTACTATTTTGGTTAATCACCATAAAGCATGATTCTTTTAAGATCTTTTGAATTACAAGAATAGAGAATTTAGGGCCCTTAGATTGGCCATTCTGCAGTTGTGGTTTAAAACAACCTTCAAAAAATTCAGAATCTTTATCCCTAAAATCATATCAAGTCAAGTCAACTTTTATTGTCATTTCGACCATAACTGCTGGTACAATGCATAGTAAAAATGAGACAAAGTTTTTCAGGACCATGGTGTTACATAACACAGTACAAAAAACTAGACTGAACTACGTAATATAAAAAAAACAACACAGGGAAAGCTACACTTGACTATAGACATACACTGGACTGCATAAAGTGCACAAAAACAGTACTGGCATTACAATAAATAATAAACAGGACAGTAGGGCAAGGTGTCAGTCCAGGCTTCGGGTATTGAAGAGTCTGATAGCTTGGGGGAAGAAACTGTTACATAGTCTGGTCATGAGAGCCCGAATGCTTCGGAACCTTTTCCCAGACGGCAGGAGGGAGAAGAAATTGTATGAGGGGTGCATGGGGTCCTTCATAATGCTGTTTCCTTTGCGGATGTAGTGTGTAGTGTAAATGTCCGTGATGGCAGGAAGAGAGGCCCCGATGATCTTCTCAGCTGACCTCACTATCTGCTGTAGGGTCTTGCAATCTGAGGTGGTGCAATTTCTGAACCAGGCAGTGATGCAGCTGCTCAGGATGCTCTCAATACAACCCCTATAGAATGTGATGAGGATGGGGGGGTGGGAGATGGACTTTCCTCAGCCTTCGCAAAAAGTAGAGACGCTGCTGGGCTTTCTTTGCTATAGAGCTGGTGTTGAGGGACCAGGTGAGATTCTCCGTCAGGTAAACACCAAGAAATTTGGTGCTGTTTACGATCTCTACCAAGGAGCCGTCGATGTTCAGCGGGGAGTGGTCGCTCTGTGCCCTCCTGAAGTCAACAACCATCTCTTTTGTTTTGTTCACATTAAGAGACAGGTTGTTGGCTCTGCACCAGTCCGTTAGCCGCTTCACCTCCTCTCTGTAAGCTGACTCGTCGTTCTTGCTGATGAGACCCACCACGGTCGTGTCATCGGCAAACTTGATGATATGGTTCAAGCTGTGTGTTGCAGCACAGTCGTGGGTCAGCAGTGTGAACAGCAGTGGATTGAGCACACAGCCCTGGGAGCCCCCGTTCTCAGTGTGATGGTGTTGGAGATGTTGCTGATGATCCGGACTGACTGAGGTCTCCCAGTCAGGAAGTCTAGGACCCAGTTGCAGAGGGAGGTGTTCAGGCCCAGTAGGCTCAGCTTTCCAATCAGTTTCTGAGGGATGATTGTGTTGAATGCTGAACTGAAGTCTATGAACAGCATCCGAACGTATGTGTCTTTTTTGTCCAGGTGGGTTAGGGCCAGGTGGAGGGTGGTGGCAATGGCGTCATCTGTTGAGCGGTTGGGACGGTACGCAAACTGCAGGGGGTGCAGTGATGGGGGCAGCAGGGTATTGATATGCCTCATGATGATGCTGATGCATGAAAATGCTGATTGAGGCTGGGTCAATAGAACATATCAAAATATGACATGTTTAAACTTTTGTAGTAGTGTGTTCAGGTTTACAGAGCAATGATGAGAGCTGTAGAACTAGGCTGATCTGCTGTGTCACCTCTTTGGAAATCTCAGTGGCTTGAGATCTGGTTCATTTGATTTTGTTTCTTGTGTTCCCTTTAAGCTCATTGGAACCCCATTACGGCGTTCTGTTTAATCTAATCAAGGTCTTGTTTTCCTTTGTCCCTTTAAACACAAGTGATTCACTGGAAAATTTTGTGTATAAAGTCTTGAATGTATATTGGGTAATAGTATTAATTACATACGTCAGTATCTGTCTATCCAGCAATATAAAACTCGTGATGGTGCTGGATTATCAGATTTTACAATAGATGGAGTTAACGTACAGATCAACCATGATTTATTTAAAGAGCAGAACAGCAAAACAAGCCTTGTTTCTTCTCCCCACCTAGGCACTCACACAGTCCTCCAATCCCTGAACAAGCCATTTTGGCCCCCAGCCTCCGATGGACTTGCAGATTCACAGACATTGGGTTTCAACTTCCTCAGTGAACTCAGGGCTCCAGTCATCAAGTGCCAGCCTCCGGGCTTTGGATGACCCTATATGGGGACCTAGACCTCAAACGCTGTACTATTTGATGACAGGACTCCAAACAGCCCCTGACCTGAACTCTCTGATGACTGAGACCCTGAACACTAGTAGTCTGTGAGCCAGTAGGGTTGGTCAGTACCACCTGAGGGGAATAATGCTCGTGATTTTTGGCAATGTATACATCTCTAGAGTTAGAAAATATATGATAACATTGCACCAATGGTACCTGATAACCAACAATATCTTGTGAGATTGATTCTTGGCCCCTGGTGCTGATATTAAAACCAGTCTAGCTTGGGATTGTCTGATTCTCTGGATCTGTTTGCCTTGCGAGTCCACACTAGGCTCTTGCAGGCACAAGAGCCTGGTTCCTTGGTTTCCTGGACACACTGTTCCCTGGTTGGGAGAGGCTGTGGGCCCACACGTGCACCTGCTATATATACTTCCAGTTCTTGGTCCTCAATGGTGACTGATCTCTGCTTCAGTTTCTCAATGTGTGGAAGCTCAGCTCTTGGCAGATGTGGTCCATAGACATTGGCCTGTACCACTATGCCATTAACTCTATGTGATGTACCCTTTCCAGTGGGAGTTTCCTCAAGTCTGTTGATATTGTCCCATGCAAGATTGGTGAAGACATGAGGCTTGATGGAGGCTGGAAGTACAACTCTCTGGTTGGAGTCTGTTGCTAGCTTTTGGAGACACAGGGCAGTGTGGTTTTCTTCAAGTTGGGAGTAAGACACCCCAGTGTTTGGATGAGCTCAGTGTTACCTGTCAGTGTTTTTACTGCATAAGGTAGTAGAAGGTGCTTTGGTGGTTTATGTTGACCACATGTCACAGCATACATTATGTCCTGACTAAATGACTGAACCAGAGCAGTGACCCTCCGTGTTTGAGTCTTGGTGTCAGGATTTCCAGTGAGCAGTTCAACAAGAAGCCGATCTAGTTGATTTGGTAAGGAGGAATGAGCACTATCTTTCACATCAGAAAGCTACCACCGCTACAATGCTATCACATATTTTCTAGCACTAGGGGTGTATACCTTGCCAAAAACCACTATAAGAATTATTCCCCCCAGATGGTACCGGTGGCCCAAATTTGGGGTCCTGGCTCACGGACTATAGGCCTCGAATGCTGGTTCACACACCTAGCGGCTCATCTGGAGTGCCCGCATGGAAATCCAATCCTGGAACCCACTGACATTGCGCTGGTGGGGTGGGGGGTGGGGGTTGCCACCAGCCTTTGTCAACACTGATCTGCTAGATTGACATCCAGCCATGGATGTCCTTTACTCCATGTCCAAGTCACTGGTCAGATATATACGGATGTGTTTAAACTAAGTAGTGGGGGGGGAGGGGATGAACTGGAAATATAAGGATGGAGTTAAAGGGAAAGTGAAAATAAGAAAAGTTAAAAAGGACAACAGAATCAATGGAGTAGAAAGCTCAAGAAGAGATCATACAGTATGGCCAAGTGAAATAGGAATTGATATGAAAGGAGAGCGGAGTAACAAATTAAAAGTATTATATATGAATGCACGAAGTATAAGGAATAAAGTAGATGAGCTTGAGGCTGAGTTGGAAATTGGCAAGTACGATGTGAGAATAACAGAGACATGGCTTCAAGCGGACAGGGCTTGGGAAATGAATATTCAAGGATATACATCTTATCGAAAGGACAGACTGACTGGCAGAGCGGGTGGGGTGGCTCTTGGTGAGGAATGATATTCAGTCCCTTGCGAGGGGGGACATAGAATCAGGGGATGTAGAGTCAGTATGGATAGAACTGAGAAATTCTAAGGGTAGAAAGACCCTAATGGGAGTTATCTACAGGCCCCTTAACAGCAGTCTGGATGTAGGGTGTAAGTTGAATGAAGAGTTAAAATTGGCATGTCGCAAAGGTAATGATACAGTTGTCATGGGGGATTTCAACATGCAGGTAGACTGGGAGAATCAGAATGGTACTGGACCCCAAGAAAGGGAGTTTGTGGAGTGCCTCTGAGATGGATTCTTAGAACAGCTTGTACTGGAGCCTACCAGGGAGAAGGCAATTATAGATTTAGTGTTGTGCAATGAACCGGATTTGATCAGGGACCTGGAGGTAAAGGAACCATTAGGAGGTAGTGACTATAATATGATATGTTTTAACCTACAATTTGAGAAGGAGAAGGGAAAATCGGATGTGTCAGTATTACAGTTGAACAAAGGGAACTATGGAGCTATGAGGGAGGAGCTGGCCAAAGTTCAATGGAACAATACCCTAGCAGGGAAGACAGTGGAACAACAATGGCAGGTATTTCTGGGAATAATGCAGAAGGTGCAGGATCAGTTCATTCCAAAGAGGAAGAAAGATCCTAAGGGGAGTAAAGGGCGGCCGTGGCTGACGAGGGAAGTAAAGGGCAGTATAAAAATAAAAGAGAAGTATAACATAGCAAAGATGAGCGGGAAACCGGAGGACTGGGAAGCTTTTAAAGAGCAACAGAAGATAACAAAAAAGGCAATATGCCAAGAAAAAATGAGGTACGAAGGTAAACTAGCCAAGAATATAAAGGAGGATAGTAAAAGCTTCTTTAGGTATGTGAATAGCAAAAAAATAGTTAAGACCAAAATTGGACCATTGAAGACAGAAACGGGTGAATTTATTATGGGGAACAAGGACATGGCAGATGAGTTGAACAAGTACTTTGGATCTGTCTTCACTAGGGAAGACACAAACAATCTCCCAGATGTAATAGTGGTCAAAGGAACTAGGGTAAAGGATGAACTGAAGGAAATTTATATTAGGCAAGAAACGGTGTTGGATAGACTGTTGAGTCTGAAGGCTGATGAGTCCCCGGGACCTGATGGTCTGCATCCCAGGGTACTTAAAGAGGTGGCTCTAGAAATTGTGGACGCATTGGTAATCATTTTCCAATGTTCTATAGATTCAGGAACAGTTCCTGCTGATTGGAGGGTGGCTAATGTTGTCCCACTTTTCAAGAAAGGAGGGAGAGAGAAAACAGGGAATTATAGACTGGTTAGCCTGACTTCAGTGGTGGGAAAGATGCTGGAGTCAATTATAAAAGAGGAAATTACGACACATTTGGATAGCAGTAGAAGGATCAGTCCGAGTCAGCATGGATTTATGAAGGGAAAATCATGCTTGATTAATCTTCTGGATTAGAGTTTTTTGAGGATGTAACTATGAAAATGGACAATGGAGAGCCAGTGGATGTAGTGTACCTGGACTTCCAGAAAGCTTTTGATAAAGTCCCACATAGGAGATTAGTGGGCAAAATAAGGGCACATGGTATTGGGGGCAGAGTACTGACATGGATTGAAAATTGGCTGGCTGACAGGAAACAAAGAGCAGCGATTAACGGGTCCCTTTCGGAATGGCAGGCTGTGACCAGTGGGGTACCGCAAGGTTCAGTGCTGGGACCGCAGCTGTTTACAATATACATTAATGATTTAGATGAAGGAATTAAAAGTAACATTAGCAAATTTGCTGATGACACAAAGCTGGGTGGCAGTGTGAAATGTCAGGAGGATGTTATGAGAATGCAGGGTGACTTGGACAGGTTGGGTGAGTGGGCAAATGTATGGCAGATGCAGTTTTTTTAAAAATTAGTTTTTTATACATTTTCTACATAGCTACAGATAAAAAAAACCCAGATCGAAATGAAGAACATTGATACAGTGCAAAAATAAACATACAATAATAATATGATACAAAGAAAGATAATTGAGAAAGCACCCAAATTGAGGACATGTAAAATTAGTATCCTCCCCAAGCCCCGCAACAAACAAAAAAAAACTCCAGACCAACCACAACACAATATAGGGAATATAAATCAGGACAATCAAACCCCCAAAACTGTAAATACACTTAGCAACAGAAGATATTAATGCCTACTACCAACAAAAAAAGGAGTTGAAAGCAAGGGACCGAAAAAAAAACCCTAGTTAAGAGGAAGGTTATGAAAGTACTCAATAAAAGGTCCCCAGACCTTATGGAACTTTAAATCCGAATTAAGAACTGAATGATGAATTTTTTCAAGGTCTAAGCAGGCCATAATATCGTTAAACCATTGAGCATGCGTGGGCGGGACAACATCTCTCCATCTAAGGAGGATTAAACGTCTAGCCAGGAGAGAGGCAAAAGATAATATTCGACACTTAGTCGAACTCAGACGTAAATCTGTCTCGCCCCAGAAACCGAACAAAGCAATTAAAGGGTTAGGTTCTAGGTGGTGATTCAGAATATACGATAACGTTATGAAGACATCTTTCCAAAATTTCTCCAAGCTAGGACAAAACCAGTACATATGAATGAGAGAGACCTCGCCCCTTTTGTATTTATCACAAAGCGGACTAATGTTAGGGTAAAATAGAGATAATTTAGATTTAGACATATGGGCTCTATGAACAATCTTAAACTGTAAAAGGCAATGGCGAGCACAAAGAGAGGTTGAATTAACCGATTTGAGAATCGAGTCCCAAGTCTCATCAGATAGGGAGGTATTTAGATCATGCTCCCATGCCATTTTAATTTTATCCACAGGGGCACATCGTAAGGCTGCTAATTTATCATGAATAAATGATATTAAACCTTTACCTAGTGGATTAATAGAAAGAAATAAGTCCATAACATTTTTCTCAGGCATTTCAGGGAAGTTAGGAATTAAAGGAGTAATAAATTGTCTAATTTGGAGATATCTAAAAAAATGAGCATTGGGCAGATTGAACTTAACAGAGAGCT
Source organism: Hemitrygon akajei (assembly GCF_048418815.1). Lineage (NCBI taxonomy): Eukaryota > Metazoa > Chordata > Chondrichthyes > Myliobatiformes > Dasyatidae > Hemitrygon > Hemitrygon akajei. The sequence goes on from NC_133129.1 coordinate 48,302,060, forward strand.
GTTGCAAAGAAGTGAAGCGATTATCAATAAAAAGATCTTCAAAATGTGTAATGTCCTTCCTATACCAATCATGGAATGCTGAGTCATACATAGTAGGTAAAAAAAGGTGATTATGTAAAATAGGGCTAGAAAGGGAAAAACCATGGAAACCATAAAATTTCCTAAACTGAGCCCATATACGCAAAGTGTGTCTAACAAGAGGATTAACTATTAATCTGGGCAAACTACTAGGGAGTACAGAGCCAAGAAGTGCAGAGATAGATAATTCTTTAGTGGAGTGCAACTCCATTGCCACCCAATTAGGGCACTCGGGTTGGCCATGGAAAAAAGACCAAAAGGTAGCACAACGTATATTGGCTGCCCAATAATATAAACGAAAGTTAGGTAAAGCCATGCCACCCTCTTTTTTAGATTTTTGGAGATAAACTTTATTAATTCTAGAGCGCTTATTCTTCCACAGATATGACAAAATAATAGAGTCTAAGGAATCAAAAAAAGATTTAGAAATAAAAATTGGGATTGATTGAAATAAATATAAAAGTTTAGGAGAACATACATTTTAACGACATTAATACGACCTACCAAAGACATAGAAAGAGGTGACCATTGTAACAGACTCTGTTTAATAGTATATGAAAGATTGGCAAAATTTTCACGTAAGAGATCTTTAAACTTCCTTGTAACTGTAATCCCAAGATAAGTAAATTGATTATGAACTACTTTAAAAGGGAGATCACTAAATGTTAATTCTTGTGCTTCTTTATTAATTGGGAAAAGTTCACTCTTATGTAAATTGAGTTTATATCCAGAGAGCTGGCTAAACTGGTCAAGAAGTGAAAACATTGGAGGTAAGGATGTAGACGGATTTGAGAGAAAAAGTAATAAGTCATCAGCATAAAGAGAAACTTCATGCTCAACACCCCCTCTCCAAATCCCGGTCAGTTCAGGACAGTTTCGAAATGCTATCGCCAAAGGTTCTATAGCCAAATCAAAGAGAAAGGGACTTAAAGGGCATCCCTGACGGGTGCCACGTTTGAGGTTAAATAACTGGGATTTCTGAAAATTAGTTAAAACAGAGGCAGTAGGACACAAATACAGCAATTGGATCCAAGAGATAAAACTTTGACCGAAGTCAAATTTTTCTAAAACTGCAAAAAGGTAGTTCCACCCTATACGATCAAATGCTTTCTCCGCATCGAGGGAAATAACACATACAGGAATCCCAGTTGGAGGTGAATATAAAATGTTAAATAAGCGCCGCATGTTAAAAAAAGGGAGACGGTTTTTAATAAATCCAGTTTGATCATCAGAAATAATAGAGGGAATAGCAGTTTCTAATCTATAAGCCAAAACTTTGGCCAAGATTTTAACATCAACATTAAGCAAAGAAATCGGCCTATACGAGGAACACTCTGTTGGGTCTTTACCCTTTTTTAATAAAAGAATAATAGATGCCTCATTAAAAGAGGGTGGCAATTGGCTGTAATTAAACGAGTCAGATAATACTGAGAGTAACTGAGGAGAGAGAAGTGAAGAGAATGATTTATAAAATTCTACGGGGAACCCATCAGGTCCAGGAGATTTCCCTGAAGACAATGCAGAAATCGCAAAAGATATTTCTTCTGATGATATAGGCGCATTAAGTTTGGCTTTAAAATCAGATGAAAGCGAAGGAATATTCAGATTATTTAAAAAATGATCAACAGAGATATTGTCATTCAAAGATTCAGAGGAATAAAGTCGAGAATAGAAATCTTTAAATGCGTCATTGATTTCTAAGTGATCTGATGTAAAGTCTCCATTCACCTTCCGGATCTTTGTAATATGTTGTTTGGCTTTGGAACGCCTCAGCTGATTGGCTAGAAATTTACCAGATTTGTCGCCATGGATATAAAAGCGACTCTTATTTTCAAGAAGTTGGCGTTTGACAGGTTGAGTAGACAGAAGATTAAATTTAGTTTGAAGTTCTACATACTTGTATAGTTCAGGATTCTTAGTTTGAGCATACAGTTGATCCAATTCTTTAATCTGATTACTGAGGTCTAATCGATCTGCACAGGACTTTCTATTAAGATTTGCTGTATAGGAGATTATTTGGCCCCTCAAATATGCTTTCATGGCATCCCAGACAATCAGGGATGACACTTCAGGTGATGTATTGGTGTTAAAATAAAAGGTTATCTGATCCTTAATAAATTTTAGAAAATCATCATCCGATAATAAAGTCGAATCAAACCGCCAGTGTTTATTCCTCTGAGGGAGACCAGGAAAATTTAAAGACAGAGTAATTGGGGCATGGTCAGAAATCAGTATACTCTGATAATCACAAGAATAGACAAATGGAATGAGTTGATTATCGAGTAAGAAGTAGTCAATTCTAGTAAAGGTATGGTGAACATGTGAAAAAAAAAGAATAATCTCTCTCAGTAGGATGAAGGAAACGCCATATATCAGAGATACCATAATTAGAGAGAAACGATTGATTAGCTAAGGCAGATTTAGTAGGTGGTCTAGTAACAGAGGATGATCGATCCAAATTAGGATCTAACCAACAATTGAAATCACCACCCAGTATAAGAGAGTATGAGTTTAAGTCTGGTAGTGAGGAGAAAAAAACGTTCAAAAAAATTAACATAATCAAAATTGGGGGCATACAGGTTTGCTAGTACAACTTTAGTATTATATAGTTTACCAGAAACAATAATAAAACGGCCATTTGTATCAGATGTCTTATTACGGAGTTCAAAAGGAATATTTGAGTTAATAAGGATGGAGACCCCCCCCCCAGCTTTGGCGGCAAAGGATGAATGAAAATGCTGACCCGCCCACTTTGACAGAAGCCGGGAGTTATCAAAACAAAGAATATGAGTTTCTTGAAGGAAAGCAATGTCAGCTTTGAGTTGTTTAATATGTGAGAAGACCTTCCTTCTTTTAACAGGGTGATTCAATCCCTTTACATTCCAGCTCACAAATTTAAGTGTATTAACCATTATCAATTGTTAGTGCGTAGAAGGCAGCAGGTATATAAAAAGTCAAACAGTACAATAACAGTCTGGGAGCAAAAATGTAAACATAGATTCGTAGAATCAAAACAGAAACATGTCCTGAGTAACAAAGGAAAGCAAAGGAAACAGTGAGTAGTGTTGGAACTGGAGAACCCACCCCATCCTTGCAACCCAAAACTAGACGGCTACCAAAAAAAGCAGCTAGCTCTACCAAAAAAATTAACCCAAGTATGACTTCCAGTTCTGTGTCGTTAACAACAGTTCCGTATAAATACTATAGCAAATGGTAACTAGTTTATGCACTAGAAAACATAATAACAAATAGGAACAACTTCAGCAGAAGTATAAGACTTAATACAAAGAAAATCAAAAGAAAACCAAAACTAACCTACCCGTGAAAAATTATAGAAGATCAAAAGAAAAAAAAGGGGAGGGAGAAAAGAGGGAAATTATAGATTCGAAGAGAGTACTTATCAACCATTTACAGGAAAAAAAAGGCAAAACTTAAACTATGAATCAACCAACAGGGAGGCCTTCAATAAAAACTCCAAACTTCCAAAACAAGTTAAAGTCAATTGTAGATCTCTGTAGATAAAGTTATACAAGAATAAAATAGATTACACAAGTACAATCTAAACGCCCGCAGGGAAACATTAAACTCGGATTATCTATTTAGATAAAACGCACCAGGTCCAGGGAGAGATTGTCTACAGCCCTTAGAGTTTCAATAGATAATGTCTGACTTATTCAAGTACAGTCTGAGTCCGGAAAAAATAGCTTTACTACGAGAGGTACTTATCCACCATTTTAGAAGGTCAGACCAGGTTCCTAAGGAGACGGGATGGCCGGAAGGCTTCCAACAAATGCCTCCGCATCCTTCACTGATTTAAACCACTTATATTCTCCAGTAGTAAGCGTAATTCGAAGGTCGGCTGGGTTCCAAAGGGAGGGTCTGAAACCATGATCAAAAAGCACTTTCATTACACCTTTAAACTCAGCACGCATCTTCAGAACCTGGGGGGCAAAATCCTCCACAAAACGAATGACTGTATTTTGAAAAGCAAAAGTACCCCTGCGGCGTGCCTCCATAATCAAACGGTTTTTCACCTGGTATTGATGAAAGCACAAAATTACCAGCCGTGGGCGGGAACCCAGAATTGCACGGGGAATGTAGATCCTGTGTGCCCTTTCAAGCTCAGGTGGAGTCGGAAGAAATTCTTTCCCAAAAATCTCACAGAGAAAATCGGAAAAAAATTTCACGGGAGAGCCCTGTTCGGTGGCCTCTGGCAAACCAAGAATTCGTAGATTACAACGTCTGCTCCGGTTTTCAAGATCCACCATTTTGGAAAAAAGTTTACAATTCTGCTGCTCTAGGCTGGAGCAGAGTCTCGAGATATTGAACACGGCGTTTTAAATCTTCAGAAGTTGAGTCGATGCGAGATAAATTTTCAGCATGTTCATCCACTCTAGCGTTGATCCGATCCAATTTGACATCCAGCTGGTTGAAAGAAGTTCTAAATTCCTTTAAAATATCTTGTCGATGCTGTTCCAAAGCAGCGAAAATGTCAGCCGGCAAAGCCGTAGAAGTTTCCTTTTTCCCGGTTTTAGTACTTTTGTTAGACATTATAAGATAGATGTGTTCACAGGCAAGTAAAAGAAACCTAATAAAATACCTAACTAAGGTTTAAGAATGGAGACATATAGTGCAAAGGTAGGGAGAATGATGGAGCAAAAGTTCGGAGCAGCTGAACAGTCGCCATCTTACCGGAAGTCCCAGATGCAGTTTAATGTGGATAAATGTGAGGTTATCCACTTTGGTGGCAAGAACAGGAAGGCAGATTACTATCTGAATGGAGTCAACTTAGGAAAAGGGGAAGTACAATGAGATCTAGGTGTTCTTGTACATCAGTCAATGAAAGCAAGCATGCAGGTACAACAGGCAGTGAAGAAAGCTAATGGCATGCTGGCCTTTATAACACGAGGAATTGAGTATAGGAGTAAAGAGGTCCTTCTGCAGCTGTACAGGGCCCTGGTGAGACCCCACCTGGAGCATTGTGTGCAGTTTTGGTCTCTAAATTTGAGGAAGGACATTCTTGCTATTGAGGGAATGCAGCGTAGGTTCACAAGGTTAATTCCTGGAATGGCGGGACTGTCATATGTTGAAAGATTGGAACGACTGGGCTTGTATATACTGGAATTTAGAAGGATGAGAGGGGATCTGATTGAGACATATAAGATTATTAAAGGATTGGACACACTGGTGGCAGGAAGCATGTTCCCGCTGATGGGTGAGTCCAGAACTACAGGCCACAGTTTAAGAATAAGGGGTAGGCCATTTAGAACAGAGATGCGGAAAAACTTTTTCACCCAGATTGTGGTGGATATGTGGAATGCTCTGCCCCAGAAGGCAGTGGACGCCAAGTCTCTGGATGCATTCAAGACAGAGTTAGATAGAGCTCTTATAGATAGCAGGATCAAGGGATATGGGGAGAGGGCAGGAACGGGGTACTGATTGTGTATGATCAGCCATGATCACAGTGAATGGTGGTGCTGGCTAGAAGGGCCAAATGGCCTACTCCTGCACCTATTGTCTATTGTCTAAATTAGAGGCCTAGAATCCAACCTGACCCTTAACTCTGTATTGCATAACCATCCTTACAATTTTTAAAAAAACAACCAAGTCTGATCCATGACCTTGACAGAGATCATAGTTCTTTGTCTTTTGACTGGAAATATTTTATCTGTTCCTATACAGTTACTAATGTTAAATCAAGTGCCAGTACCATTTGCATAATTTTTCATCCAGTTAAATTGACGACATGATTTTAAGCCTGGCATTGAGTCTGATATGGTCCCGGAGGACTGGAAAATTCCAAATGCCACTTCACTCTTTAAGAAGGGAGGAAGGCAAAAGAAAGGAAATTATAGGCCAGTTAGTCGAACCTCCATGGTTGGGAAAATGTTCGAGTCTATTGAGGATGAGGTTTTGGGGTATTTGGAGACAAATGATAAAATACATCAGCAGGCATGGTTTCTGTAAAGGGAAATCTTCCTTGGCAAAACTGTTAAGAATTCTTTGAGGAAGTAACCAGCAGGGTGGACAAAGGAGAGGCAGTAGATGTCATTTACTTAGATTTTCAGAAGGTATTTGATAAAATGCCACACATGAAGCTGCTTAACAAGATAAAATGCTGTGGTGTTACGGGAAAGATACTAGCGTGGATAGAGGCTGGAGACAGGAAGCGGGAATAAAAGGGGCCTTTTCTGGTTGGCTGCCCGTGACTAGTGGTGCTCTTCAGGGGTCAGTATTGGGACCGCTACTTTCTACACTGTTTGTCAGTGAATTAGATAATGGAATTGATGGCTTTGTGGCAAAGTTTGTGGATGATACGAAGATAAGTGGAAGGGTAGGTATGTTGAGGAAGCAATGCAATTGCAGCAGGGCTTGGACAAATTGGAAGAATGGGAAAAAAAATGGCAGATGAAATACAGTGTTGGGAAATGTATGATAATGCATTTTGATAAAAGGAACAATAGTGCAGAGTATTATCTAAATGGGGAGAAAATTCAAACATCAGAGGTACATAGGGACTGAGTCCTCATGCAAGACTCCCAGAAAATTAATTTACAGGTTGAGTCTGTGGTAAAAAAAAGGCAAATACAATGTTGGCATTTATTTAGACCATAAGACATAAGAGCAAGATTAGGCAATTTGGCCCATCGCATCTGCTCCATCATTCAATCATAGGTGATCCTTTTTCACCCCTCCTCAGCCCCACTTCCTGGCCTTCTCAGAATCAGAATTAGGTTTATTATCACCAGCATGTGTTGTGAAATTTGTTAACTTAGCAGCAGCAGTTCAATGCAATACATAATATAGAAGAAGAAAAATAAATAAATAAGTAAATCAATTACATTATACATATAATGATTAGATCAAAATTCGTGCAAAAACAATTATTACATATATTTTTAAAAAGTGAGATAGTATTCATGGATTATTATCCATTTAGGAACGGATGGCAGGAGGGGAAGAAGCTGGTCCTGAATTGCTGAGTGTGTGTGCTGTCAGGCTTCTGTACCTCGTACCTGATGGTAACAGTGAGAAAAGGGCATGCCCTGGGCCCTGGGTCCTTAATAATGGATGCTGCCTGTCTGAGACACTGCTCCTTGAAGATGTCTGGATACTTTGTAGGCTAGTACCCAAGATGGAGCTGACTAAATTTATGACGCTCTACAGCTTCTTTCAGTCCTTTACAGTTGCCACCCCCGAGCCCCCCATACCAGACAGTGAGTCAGCCTGTCTCCTATGCTATATCTATAGAAGTTTTTGAATGTTTTTGTTGATACATCAAATTTCTACAAAGTCGTAATGAAGTATAGATGCTGACTTGCCTTATTTGCAGTTGCATTGATATGTTGGGACCAGGTTAGGTCCTCTGAGATCTTGACACCCAGAAACTTGAAACTGCTCACTCTCTCCACTTCTGACCCCTCTATGAGGATTGGTATGTGTTTCTTCATCTTACCCTTCCAGAAGTCCGCAATCAGCTCTTTCATCTTACTGACACTGAGTGCAAGGTTGTTGCTGCGACACCACTCCACTAGTTGGTTTATTGCTACTGTACACCCTCTTGTCTCCATCTGAGATTCTAACAACAATGGTTGTATCATCAACAAATTTATAGATGGTATTTGAGCTATGCCTAGCCACACAGTCATGGGTATAGAGAGAGTAGAGCAGTGGGCTAAGCACACATCCCTGAAATGCACCAGTGTTGATAGTCAGCGAGGAGTAGGTACTATCATCAATCCACACAGATTGTGCCCTTCTGGTTAGGAAGCTGAGGATTCAATTGCAGAGGGAGTTACTGAGACCCAGGTTCTGTAAATTCTCAATCAGGATTTTGGGAACGATAGTGTTAAATGCTGAGCTATAGTCAATGAAATATGTATTTGTATTGTCCAGGTGGTCTGAGACCTATATTGGCGATAGGCAAATTGCAGTGGGTCCAGGTCTTTGCTGAAGCAGGGGTTCAGTCTAGTCATGACCAATCTCTGAAAGCATTTCATCACCATAGATTTGAGTGCTACTGGGAGATAGTCATTAAGGCAGCTCACATTATTATTCTTGGGCATTGGTATAATTGTTGCCTTTTTGAAGCAAGTGGGAACTTCTACCCGCAGCAGTGAGAGGTTGAAAATGTCTTTGAATATTCCTGCCTGTTAGTTGGCACAAGTTTTCAGAGCTTTATCATGTATTCTGTCGGGACCTTCCGCCTTGTGAGGGTTCACCCTCTTTAATGACAGCATAACATTGGCCTCTGAGACAGAGATCACAGGGTCACTGGGTGCAGCAGGGATCTTCAGAGCCGTAACCTTCGATGCCATATCCAATCAAGAACCTCTTAAGCTCTGCCTTAAATGCACCAATGACCTGGACTCCATAGCTGCCCGTGGTAATAAATTCCAGAAAATCAGCACCCTCTGGCTAAAGAAATTACTCATTAACTCTGTTTTAAATGGAGACTCCTCTATCCTGAGGCTGTGCCCTCACTATGGGAAACATCCTTTCTACATCTACACTGTCTAGGCCTTTCAACATTTGAAAGGTTTCAATGAGAATCCCTTCATCCTTCTAAATTCCAGCAAGTACAGACCCAGAGCTATCAAACGTCTCTTGTATGATTACTCTTTCATTCCTAGAATCATCCTTGTGAATCTATGCTGAACCCTCCAATACCAGCACATCTTTCCATAGATGAGGAGCCCAAAACTGTTCCAGATACTCAAGGTTAGACCTTATCAGTGCCTTATAAAGCTTCAACATCACATCCCTGCTGTTGTATTCTCGATCTTTTGAAATGAATGATAACATTGCATTTGCTTTTCTTACCACTGACTCTAGATATCTAAAGTTAACCTTTAGGGTGTTCTGCACAAGGACTCCCAAGTCCCTTTGCATCTCAGATTTTTGGATTTTCTCCCTGTTTAGAAAATAGTCGGCACATTTATTTCTACTGCATTTTCCAACATTGTATTTCATTTGCCACTTCCTTGCCCTTTCTCCTAATCTGTCTAAGTCCTTCTGCATCCTACCTGTTTCCTCAACACTATCTCCCCCTCCACCAATCTTCATATCATCTGAAAACTTGGCAACAAAGCCATCTATTCCATTATCTAAATCGTTGATATACAGCATAAAAAGAAGCAACAGTCCCAACACCGACCCCTGTGGAACACCACTAGTCATTGGCAGCCAACCAGAAGTGGATCCTTTTATTCACACTCATTGCCTCTGACCAATCAGCCAATGCTGTAACCATGTTAGTAACTTTCCTGTAATACCATAGGCTCTTAACTTGGTAAACAGCCTCATGTGTGGCACCTTGTCAAAGGCCTTCTGAAAGTCCAAATATTAAACATCCACTGCATCCCCTATATCTATCCTACTTGTAATCTCCTCAAAGAATTCCAACAGGTTTGTCAGGCAGGATTTTCCCTGAAGGAAACCATGCTGACTTTGTACTGTCTTGTCCTGTGTCACCAAGTACTCCATCACCTCATCCTTAACAATTGACTTCCAACATCTTCCCAACCACTGAGGTCAGGCTAATTGGTCTATAATTTCTGCAGCCTTCTTGCTTTCTTAAAGAATAGAGTAACATGTGCAATTTTCCAGTTCTCTGGCACCATGCCACAGTCCAATGATATTTGAAAGATAATTTCTAATACCACCACAATCTCTAGTCAAGTCACATTTTATTGTCCTTTCAACCATAACTGCTGCTACAATACACAGTAAAAACGAGACAATGTTTTTCAGGACCACGGTGCTGCATGAAACAATACAAAAACTACACTGAACTATGTAAAAAAACACAAAAAACTACACTAGACTATTGACCTACTCAGGACTGCATAAAGAGCACAAAACAGTGCAGGCATTACAATAATTAATGAACAAGACAATAGGCACAGTAGAGGGCAGTAAGTTGGTGTCAGTCCAGACTGGATAATGAAGAGTCTGATGGCTTAGGGGAAGAAACTGTTACAAAGTCTGGTCGTGAGAGTCCGAAGGTTTCGGTGCCTTTTCCCAGATGGCAGGAGGGAGATTAGTTTGTAAGAGGGGTGCGTGGGGTCTTTCATAATGCTGTTTGCTTTGTGGATGCAGCATGTGGTGTAAATATTTGTAATGGTGGGAAGAGAGACCCCAATGATCTTCTTGGCTGACTTCACTATCCACTGCAGGGTCTTGTGATCCAAGATGGTGCAATTTCCGAACCAGGCAGTGATGCAGCTGCTCAGGGTGCTCTCAATACAACCTTTGTAGAATGTAGTGAGGATGGGGGGTGGGATTTCAGAACCCTAGGGCAGTGGTCCCCAACCGCCGGGCCGCAGCTGGGGACCACTGCTCTAGGGTGCAGTTCCTCTGGTCTGGGTGACTTATGTACCTTCAGGTCTTTCAGCTTTTTGAGCACCTTCGCTCTTGTAACAATAACTGCACCCACTTCTCTTCCTTCACATACTACAACATCAGGCATACTGCTAGTGTCTTCCATAGTGAAGACTGACACAAAATACTCATTTAATTCATCAGACATCTGCCCTGTTATTTTTTTTCCTGCCTCATTTTCTAGTGGTCCTGTATCCACCTTCATTTCTCTTTTATTTTTAACATACTTGAAAAATTTTTTACTATCCACTTAAATTTTGCTTTGTTGTATGCCCTTTCTTTTGTTTTTGCATTATCAGATGCCATTCAATCCTGCAATCATTTTCATGAACCTCCTTTGAACCTTCTCCAGTTTCAGCACATCCTTTCCAAGATAAGGGGCCCAAAACTGCTCACAATACTCCAAGTGAAGCCGCACCAGTGCTTTATAATGTCTCAATGTTACATCCTTGCTTTTATATTCTAGTCCTCTTGAAATTAATGCTAACATTGCATTTGCCTTCCTTACCACAGACTTAACCTGCAGGGAATCCTGCACAAGGACTCCCAAGTCCCTTTGCACCAGTTTTTTGGCATTTTCTCTTTATTTAGGAAATGATCAACCTCTTCATTTCTTCTACCAAAGGCATGATTTCCTGACACTTTATTTCATTTGCCATTTCCTTGCCTATTCTCTTAATCTGTTTTAAGTCCTTCTGTAGCCTCTCTACTTCCTCAAAACTACCTGACCCTCCAGTTATCTTCATATTGCCTGCAAACTTTGGAACAAAGCCATCAATTCCATCATCCAAATCATTGACATATAATGTAAAAAAAAATTAGTCCTAACACCGACCCTTGTGAAACACCACTAGTCACTGGCAGCCAGCCAGAAATGGCTTCCTTTATTCCCACTATTTGCCGCTTGGCAATCAGCCTCTGTTTTATCCATGCTAGAATCTTTTCGGTAATACTGTAGGCTCTTGTTAAGCAGCTTCATGCCTGGCTCCTTGTCAAAGGCCTTCTGAAAATCCAAGTACATAACATCAGCCGATTCTCCTTTATCTATTCTGCTGTTATTTCTTCAAAGAATTTCAACAAATTTGTCAGGCAAGATTTTGCCTTGAGAAAATCATGCTGACTATGGCCTATTTTATCATGTGCCTACAAGTACCCCAGGACCTCATCCTTAATAATTGACTCCAACAGCTTTTCCAACCACTGAGGTCAGACTAACTGGTCTATAGTTTTCTTTCTTCTGCCTCTCTCTCTTCTTGAAGAATGGAGTGACATTTGCAATTTTCCATTCTTCTGGAATCATTCCATAATCTAGTGATTCTTGGAAGATCACTACTAATGCCTCCACAATATCTTCAGCTACCTCTTTCAGAACTCTGAGGTGTACACCATCTGATCCAGGTGTCTTATCTACCTTCAGACCTTTCAGTTTCCCATGAACCTTCTCTCTAGTTATGGTAACTTCACACACTTCATGACCCCTGACACCTGGAACTTCCACTATACTACTAGTGTTTTCCACTGTGAAGAATGATGCAAAATACTTATTCAGTTTGTCCACCATTTTGTTGTTCCCCCATTACTACTTGTCGAGCATTGTTTTCAAGTGGTTCGATATCTAATTTCACCTTTTACACTTTATGTATCTGAAGAAACTTTTGGTACCCTGTTTAATATTATTGGTGAGCTTACTTTCATATAACGCCCTTACCTTCTTAATGAATTTAGTTACCTTCTGTTGGTTTTTAAAAGCTTCCTAGTAATCTAACTTCCTGCTAATTTTTGGTGTGTTATATGCACTCTCTTTGGCTTTTATGTTGGCTTCGACTTCTCTTGTTATCCACGGTTGTGTCATCTTTCCTTCAGAGTACTTTGGGATGTATCTATCCTGTGCCTTCCAAATTGCTTCCAGAAATTCCAGACATTACTGTTCTGCCAATGTTCTTTTTTTTTGTAATTTATTTTTTTTATTGAAGTTCATCATCAAACAAACATTTCCATAAGATGTATTTCAGACATTGTACATATATATCATATATGTCACAAATCTCCACCTAGTATTTATCTGAGGTATATACTCCTCTCTCATGTCTCTGTAATTCCCTTTACTCCACTGTAATACTGATACATCTGACTTTAGCTTCTCCTTTTCAAATTTCAGTGTGAGTTTGATCATTTGTGATCATTTCCCCTAAAGGTTCTTTTATCTTAAGCTCTCTGATCAATTCTGGTTCATTGCACAACATCCAATCCAGAATACCTGATCTCTTAGTGGGCTCAAACATGAGCTGCTCTAAAAAAACCATATGGTAGACTTTCTAGAAATTCCCCCAACTGGAATCCAGCACCAGGCTGATTTTCCCAATCTACTTGCATATTGAAGTCCTCCAGAACTATTGTAACATTGCCCTTTTAGCATGTATTTTCTGTCTCCCTTTGTAATTTGTAGGCCACATCCTTGCTACTGTTTGGGGGGGCGGGCGGGGTCTGTATACAACTCCATTCAGAGTCTTTTTATTGTTGCAGTTCCTTAGCTCTATCCAAAATGATTCAACACCTTCTGACCCTATGTTACTTCTTTCTATTAATCTGATTTAATTTATTACCAACGGAACAACGCTGCCCCCTCTGCTTTCCTGTCTATAATTTCGATACAACGCTAAGAGGGAAATGGATCAGCCATGATGAAATGGCAGAGCAGACTCGATGGGCCAAATGCCTAATACTGCTACTTTATCATATGGTCTTATTTTGGTTTATATCGCTAATTCTAATTTTTTTCTGTAAGCTTACTAGCCATGCTAATTACATTATCATCAAAATCATAAATATAACAAACAACAGTGCAACCAGTACCAATACCTGTGATACACTACTGCTCGTTGACCTCCAGTCTGGAAGATAAGCTCCCATTATCGCCTTTTGACTCCTTTGTCAAAGCTAATTTTGTATCCATTGGCTAACTCAACCTGGATCACTTGTAAACTAATTTTCCTGACTAGTCTACTGTGCAGGATCTCATATAGTGCTTTGGTGAAGTTCTTGTATACCACAACTACCTTAATTCTATTCATCCCCTCTTCAAAATATCAATACTTAGTCATATTTGTTAGATATAATTTCCCATGTACAAAGTCACGTTGACTATCCCTAATCAGTCAAGAGAAAATCTACAGATTCTGGAAATCCAGAGCGACACACAGCAACAAAATGCTGGAGGACTCAGCGGGCCAGGCAGCATCTATGGAAAAGAGTCGATGATTCGGTCTGAGACCCTTCATCAGGACTGGAAAGGAAGGAGAGAAGTCAGAGTGAGAAGGTGTGGGAAGGGGGAGGAAGAAGTACAAGGTAGCTGGTGATAAGCAAAACCAGGAGAGGGGGAGATGGTGAAATAAAGAGCTGGGAAGTTGATTGGTAAAAGAGATAAAGGGCTGGAGAAGAGGTAATCTGATTGGAGAGGACAAAAGACCGTGGAAGAAAGGGAAGGGGGTTGGGCACCAGAGGGAGGTGATGGGCAGGTAAGGAGATAAGGTGAGAGAAGGATCAGGGAATGGTGACATGGGGAGGCAATTACCAGAAGTTCAAGAAGTTAATGCTCATGGAATCAGGTTGGGGGCTACCGGGGGGGGGGGGGGGGTTGCTCTTTGAACCTGAGTGTGGCCTCATCGTGGCAGTAGAGGAGACCATAGACTGACGTGTCGGAATGGGTCTGATAAGTAGAATTGAAACGGATGGCCACTGGGCAGTCTCACTTTTCATGGCGGATGGGGTAAAAGTGTGTGGCAAAGGGGTCTCCCAGTCTACGTTGGGTCTCACTGATATACATTGGGAGCACCAGATACAGTAGATGACCCCAACCAACTCGCAGGTGAAGTGTCGACTCACCTGGGAGGGCTGTTTGGGGTCTTGAATGATAGTGAGGGACGATGTGTAGAGACAAGTGTGACACTTGTTCCACTTGGAAGGGTAAGTACCAGGAGAGAGATTAGTGGCGAGGCACAAGTGGATGAGAGACGATCTCTGCAGATTGTGTGGTGGGGGGGGGGGTGTGGAGATGTGCTTGCTGATGGAATCTTGTATGAGATGGTGAAAGTTGTGGAGAGCTGGATGTGGAGGAGAGTGGGGTGGTAGGTGAGGACAAGAGGAACCCTACCCTTTAAGTAGCAGTGGGAGCATGGGGTGAGGGCAGATATGCTTGAAATGGAAGAGATGTGGATAAGGGCAACGTTGATGGTGGAGGAAGGAAAGCCCCTTTCTTTGAAGGAGGAGGACATTTCAGTTGTTCTGGAGTGAAATGCCTCATCCTGAGAGCAGATGCAGCAGCGATGGAGGAACTGAGAGAAAGGGATGGAATATTTACAGGTGATAGGGTGAGAAGAGTTATAGTCCAGATAGATGTGAGAATCAGTGGTTTTATGAAAAATATCAATAGATAGACTGACCCCAGACATGGAGACAGAGATTGAAGTGGGGAGAGAGAAAGGAGAGAGAGAGATGTCAGAAATGGACCAAGTAAATTTAAGGGCAGAATGGAACTTTGCCTCCATCTTCCACCCTTGAAGCAGTTGAGTCTCTCAGACTGCTGAAACAAGAGGTTAAACATATCAGCGAGCACTCCAGCCAGTTGATCAGCACGGGTGTTTAGCTTTGATCAGGTATCCAATCTGGGTCTGATGCTTTCTGTGGGTTCACCCTCCTGAAGGATGCGCTCATGTCGTATACTACTTTCTTTTATAATGTAGATATATCCAAAGTATTATCAATTTCTCTTAAGTGTCATCTTTTGCTTATTTAATACAGGTAAAAATATTCATTTAAGACCTTGCCCACCTGTCGTTCTACACACTGAAGAGGACTAACTCCCTATAGATAGTCTTTTGCTTTTAGAATACTTGTAGAATCTGTTGGATTCTCTTCTATCTTATTTGCCAGAGATATCTCATTTCCTCTTTTTGCCCTGGTGAATTCCCACTTAAGTGTACTCCTACATGTCTTATACTTAAGGATTTCACTATTTCCCAGCTGCTGTATGCCTCCTTTTTCCTGACCAGACCCTAAGCATTCTTTGTGAACCAGGGTTCCCTAATCTTGCCAACTTTGTCCTTCACTCTTACAGGAACATATTGTAACTGAAATCCCCATCTCACTTTTAAAAGCCTCCTACTTGCCAGATATCCATTTACCTGCCAACAGCCTCTCCCAATCAAGCTTTGGAAATTCCTTCAAAATCTGCTTCCCCACTTTAATTTTTGTGCCAGTCCTTTTCCACAACTGTTTGTAAAACTAACAGAATTATTATCACTGCACCCAAAATGCTCCTCCACTGATACTTCAGTCACTTGTCTTCTGTTTTATTTATTATTTAGAGATAGAGCACAGAACACATCCTTCCAGCCCAATGACCAATGAACATGGTAACCGGTATGATTTGGAAAGTAGGAGGAAACCAGGACACACTTCACTTTCCATGCCACATTTAAGAAATCCAGAGTTGTGGATCCTATCCAATTGAGCCATCTATATAGATGTAGATTGTGGGACTACTTTGTTGAGCACATTTGCTCCATCTGCAGAAAGCAAGATCCAACCATTTGAATTCAAATCCCCATTCCCATTTTGACATGTCAATCCATGGTTGCCTCTACTGCCATGATGAGGCCACTCTCAGGTTGGTGGAGCAACATCTCATATTCTTTCTGGGTAGCCTCCAACCTGCTGGTATGAACATTGATTTTACTAGCTTCCGGTAATTCCGCCCCCCTATCTTCGATTCCCCATTTTGGCTGTCTCTTAACTATTCTCTTTTCACCTACCTGCCTGTCTGTCACCTCCCCCGGTGCCTTTCCTCCTTCCCTTTCTCCTATGGTCCACTTTTTTTCTCCTATCAGATTCCTTCTTCTCCAGTCCTTTACCTTTCTATCCTGTACTTCTCAGCTTCTTACTTCATACAACCCCTCCTCCCCCACCAGCCTGGCTTTACCAGTCACCTTTTAGCTTGTACTCGTTCTCCTTCCCACCCATCTTCTTATTCTGGTTTCCTCCCCCTTCTATTCCAGTCCTGATGAAAGGTATCAGCCCAAAACATCAGCTGTCCATTTCCATAGCTGTTGCCTGACCTACTGAGTTCCTCCAGCATTTTGTGTGTGTTGCTCTGGATTTCCAGAATCTGCAGAATCTCTTGTGATTATAGGCCGTCTACGTGCTTTAGAAAATCGGTGTTACCATGATAAATTGTTGACACTTTATACTACTTTTTGTTTTTCAGGAATTGCCTAAGCAGCCATACAGAAGTAGATTCTACAGAGACAATGCATTTGGGAGGTAAAAGGCCATTGAATGATTTCTGATTGGAATAGATGAATGATTTGTGAAGACTTATGCTGGTACTAAGTAAAATTTCATTTGTCTGCATGTATTTACAAAATTAGTGATTAAAGTTCAAAATAAATGTATTACCAAAGTACATATTTATTACCATCTACAACCCTGAGATTGGTTTTCAAATAGTAAATTACATACACAGTAAATCCAAGAAACATAATAGTATCAGTGAAAGACCACACCCAACAAGAAGGACACACGACCAATGTTCAAAAGACAACGTACTGCAAATGCAGAAGAAAAAATATACATTAATAATAAATAAGCAACAAATATTGAGTATATGAGATGAAGAGTCCTTGAAAGTGAGCCCACAGGTTGTGAGAAGTTCATTGATGGGGCGAGTAAAGTTAAATATAATTCAATTGGATTTCCTGGAAAATTGTCCACTTTTTTGTTTTTCCTTCTGGCATATGAATAGCTGAGTAGGTGTCTTTTGCATTTATAGTTTTACAATAATAAGAAAAGTGAAGGGGAAAAACACCCTGGATTCTTTGCAGATAAATTGTAATGTTTACTGGAATATCTACATTTGAGTAAATGTTGCGTAATTTAGAATCACAGAACCGCAGCACCGAAACAGGCCCTTTGGCCCATTTTGTCTCTTTTGGACTATTAACGTGCCTAGTCCCATCGACCTGCACCTGGACCATAGCCCACTTGCTTCCAAATTCCTGTTGAAATTTCTCTAAAATGTTGAAATTGAACCTGAATCTACCGCTTACACTCTCAGTTCGTTTCACACTGACACCACCCTCTGAGTGAAGACATTTCCCCCTCATGTTCCTCTGAACATTTCACCTTTTATTTTTAACCCATGACCTCTAGTTGTACTCACCCAATCTTAGTGGAAAAAGCATGCTTGCATTTACCCAATCTATACCCTTCATAATTTTGTAAACCTCTATCAAATTTCCTCTCATTCTCATATGTTTTAGGGAATAAGGTTCTAAGTTATTCAGCCTTTCCCTATAACTCAAGTCCTGGCAGCATTCCTGTATATTTTCTCTGCGCCCTTTCAATCTTATTGATGTCTTTCCTGTGTGCAGGTGATCAGAATTGCACACAATACTTCAAATTGGGTCTCACCAACATTTTATACAACTTCAAAATAACATGCCAACATCAGTACTCAATACTTTATTTATGAAGACCAGTGTGCTTAAAGCTCTTTACAAATGTTATCTATGTATTCCTAGAATCCTCTCTTTTACTGCATTTCTCAGTGCCTTACTGGTCATCATTTAAATTCTACCCTGGTTTGTCCTCCCAAAGTGTAATACCTCAAACTTGTTTCAAAGGTGCATTTAATGTCAGAGAAATGTATAGAATATACATCCTGAAATGGTTTTTCTTTGCAACCATCCATGAAAACAGAGGAGTGCCCCAACGAATGAATGATAGTTAAGTGTTAGAACCCCAATGTACCCCCTCAGCTCCCCTCCCTCTTGCACATAAGCGGCAGCAAGCACTATCCCCCCTCCCCCACCAGAAAAAAATGCATCAGCACCCATCACCGAACACTCAAGCATGTAGCCAAAACAACAGCAAAGACACAGACTTGCAGTACTCCAAAGAGTACATGTTCACCCAGTATTCGACATACCACACGTTCTCTCTCTCTCTAATAAGGAGGAAAGAGATGTCTCCATTTCACAGTAAGAGGGGAGAAATAACAAACAACTTGCTGGTTTATGATGTTAAAAGTCCGTTGTGTCGATTTTTCCGAGCTCTGTGCCCAAAGATCTCAGGTCTCTGGGCACACAGCCAAAGATCTTCCAGCTCCCATGATGGATAATGGCCATTCATGAAATCCTGAGAGTGGGTCCCATTCCTGCAAAGAACTGAAGTCAGCAAATAACTCCAGGTCAGGGTCTTCCAAAGAACCCTGAAAGGGAAAAATGGAGATATTAAAGATGGAAGTTGTTTATTAAAGTTGTTTCTGAAGATGGAAACAAAGGAGTTGCCGTTTAGTGCCATCTTGACTAAGCTCCGCCCTCCAATCTTGTCTGCATTTGCTATATTTCAGCCCTTTTTTTTTGGCTGGTCCAGCTCCCACTGCAAGCCTTGATAGCTTTCCTCGCTGTTCACTATGTACCCAAAATTAGTGTCATCCACAGATTTGCTATTTCAGTTTATGACATTTTCTAGATCTTTAATTATAGATGACAAACAACAATAGACTCAGCACCAATCCCTGCGGCACACCACATCACAGGTCTTCAATCAGAGAGGCAACCATCTACTACCACTGTCTGGTTACTCCCATCAAGCTAATGTCTAATCCAATTTACTACCTTGTCCTGAATGCCAATGAACTGAACCTTTTTGATCAACCTTCCATGCGCAATCTTGTCAAAGGCCTTGCGAAAGACAACGTAGACAACATCCCTTGTCTGCCTTGCCTTCATCAACTTTCCTGGTAACTGGTAACTTCCTCGAAAAAGATTGGTTAGACACAGTCTACTATGCACAAGACTATGTTGATTATCCCTAATCAGTCCTTGTCTATCCAAATACATGTACTGTATATCTAGTCCCTTAGAATACCTTCCCACATCTTGCCCACTACCGATGTCAGACTTACTGGCCTATAGTTTCCTGGCTTATTTTTAGACAGTGGATCAACATTAGCTATCCTCGATTTCTCTGGCACCTCAACCTGATGATAAGGACGTGTTAAGTATCTCTGTAGGGTCCTTGCAATTTCTGCACTAGTCTCCGAAGGGAACACCCTGTCAGGATCTGGGGATTTATCCAAACTAATTTGACTCAAGACTGCAAGCACTCCCTCCTCTTTAATCTGTACATGGTCCGTAACCTCACTGTTGTTTTGCCTTACTTCCATA
The DNA here is from genome assembly GCF_048418815.1 of Hemitrygon akajei. Classification (NCBI taxonomy): domain Eukaryota; kingdom Metazoa; phylum Chordata; class Chondrichthyes; order Myliobatiformes; family Dasyatidae; genus Hemitrygon; species Hemitrygon akajei. The sequence goes on from NC_133129.1 coordinate 48,321,748, forward strand.
GACTCTATGTCCATCTCCTGAGTAAATACAGATGCAAAAATTCTATTTATGATTTCCCCCCATCTCTTTTGGCTCTGCAAAGAAGACCACATAGGTCTTCAATTTTGTCCATTGCTATCCATTTGTTTTTAATATATCTGTTGAAGCCCTTGGGATTCTCATTCACCTTGTTTGGTAGTGCAACCTTGTGCATTCCTTTAGCCCTCCTGATTTCCTCCTTAAGTGTGTGATTGTGGACTTTAGGAAGGGTAAGACAAAGGAACATGCACCAATCCTCATAGAGGGATCAGAAGTGGAGAGAGTGAGCAGCTTCAAGTTCCTGGGTGTCACGATCTCTGAGGATCTAACCTGGTCCCAACATATTGATGTAGTCATAAAGAAGGCAATACAGCGGCTATGCTTTATTAGGAGTTTGAAGCGATTTGGCACATAACAAATATGCTCAAAAACTTCTATAGTTGTACCGTGGAGAGCATTCTGACAGGCTGCATCACTGTCTGGTATGGACGGGCTACTGCACTGGACCGAAAGAAGCTGCAGAAGGTTGTAAATCTAGTCAGCTCCATCTTGGGCACTAGCTTACAAAGTACCCAGGACATCTATAGGAAGTGGTGTCTCAGACAGACAGCGTCCATTATTAAAGACCTCCAGCACCCAGGAAATCCCCTTTTCTCACTGTTACCATCAGATAGGAGATACAGAAGCCTGAAGGCACACACTCTGCAATTCAGAAAAAGCTTCTTCCCTTCTGCCATCCAATTCCTAAATGGACTTTGAAGCTTTGGACACTACCTCACTTTTTAATATACAGTATTTCTGTTTTTGCACATTTTTAAATAATCTATTCAATATACATAATTGATTTACTTGTTTATTATGTTTTATATTATTATTTCTCTCTGCTAGATTATGTATTGCATTGAACTGCTGCTGCTAAGTTAACAAATTTCACATCACATGCTGGTGATAATAAACCTGATTCTGATTCCCATGCATTTCTTGTATTCCTCAAGTACCTCATTTGCTCCTTCCTGTCAATACCTGCTATGCATCTTCTTTTCTTTTCCCTCATCCAGGTCTTCAGTACTTTTTGAAAACCAAAGTTCCCTAAACCTGTTATCCTTGCCTTTTATTCTGACAGGAACATAAACTGTACTCTCAGCATTTCACTTTTTAAGACCTCCCACTTACTAGGTACACCATTACCTGAAAACAACCTGTCCCATCTACACTTGTCAGATCCTTTCTGATACCATCAAAATTGGCCTTTCTCCAATTTAGAATCTCAACCTGAGGACCAGACCTATCCTTCTCCATAATTATATTGAAACTATTGGCATTGTGATCATAGATGTAGAGTGTTCAATGATTTGAAGTTCTGTCACTTGCGCTGTCTCATTCTCTTACAGGAGATCTAGTATTGCACTCCCTCTAAGGAAATTTTCCTGAAGATACTTGATAAACTCTATCCCATTTAGCCCTTTTACTGTATAGGTATCCCAGTCAATATATGGAAAATTAAAATCATCCACTATCACAACCTTTTGTTTCTTGCAACAGTCTGCAATCTCTACAAATTTGCTCCTCTAAATCCTGCTGACTATTGGGTGGTCTATAATATACAGTGGATTCCTGTTAACTGGGACACACAGGGACCAGTACATTTTTGCCCAATTAAGCTGCTGCCCCAATTAGCCAAAGTTTCATGGAAATAGTTAAAAGGTATAAAAGACAAACTATCATTTAATAGTGTAACAAATTGTGTATTTAAATGAAATACAGAATAAATTAGAACACTGTCAAACACTGTGGGCTAATGTCCCAGTATACAGGAAAGGTGACCACACTGACCCTGGTAGTTATAGACCAGTAAGCTTAATATGTATTGTTGGTAAGATAATGGAAATATTAATAAAGAATAAGAAGGAAAAGTAGCTGATAAGAATAAGCATGTTAGCAGAAAGCTAGCATGGGTTCAGAAAGGGGAAATCATGTTTTACTAATGTGCTGGAGTTCTATGAAGAGTCAACTAAAATTTGTGATAGCAATCAAGTGGTTGATATTATTTACTTGGACTTTCAGAAGGTTTTTGACAAGTTATCCCAAAAAAGGCAAATAATCACATTACAGGAGGTAGGGATTCAGGGAAGCTGTGCGAATGTGTGCAGAATTGGCTCAAAAACAGAAAAAAATGATTTATGGTGAGAGGGTCATTTTCACACCTAGGAGGTGTTAAAATGGGGTTCTGTAGGGATCAGATTTGGGCCACATCTATTTCTAATTTACATTAATGATGTGGATAAGCACAAAACAAATAAACTAATTAAGTTTGCAGATGACACAAAGTTAGGGGGATGGGCTGATAATGTTCAGGCAGCAGAATCAATACAATTAGATCTAAACAAAATCCAGATCTGGGTAGAAAAAATGGTACATGAAAATTAATGTAATAAATGTAAAATATTACATTTAGAAAGAATTACATTTTAGGAAGTAGAAATATTATATGTAAATATACAATGGGGGGGGGTCTTGAGTTAGAAAGCATGAGAAATAGTTGGGTATCCTGGTAGACTCATCACTATCAACATCTAGACCAGTGGTTCCCAACCTTTTTTTGGCCATGCCCCACCTAATCACCTCTAAAATCCTGATGCCCCCTGTGGTGATGTATAATTCTTATTATTCAAAAAGTGAACTCCTATTCACCTGGAGGAAGCCTAAAAGACCATTAACTTGGTTTAAACAAGCTTCCAAAGAACATGGCATTCATGAAAGAGAAAAATAAAAGAACCAAAGGACTGTTAAAGTTCTGAGGAAGAAATTACTAAGAAATTGTAAAAAAAGAACATTAAGTGATATTAAAATAATAATAATAAATAAATAAAACAATGCCGATTCGTTTCTACAGCATACAAAGACAGATACACCGTTTAAAAGAGATGACGCAATAAACACACCTTCACACCACCAAGAACCGAAAGCTACTGCAAAAAGCAGCATTGGTGCGACCTCGTACGAGTTTCTTACGCGTTTGGACTTGTTCATTCGTTCCTTCCTACATCAGTCAATTCATTAATTTAATTATGAAAGCCATTTGATGGTTGTAATGATGGTGATACACTATATATACAGTACATACGCAATTACGCATGTACATACACACAAGTATTTTTATGTATGCATACTGTATATACACATATGTATTAACTCGCACACACACTCATACTCACACAGACTTACTAGAAAAAATTCACTGTTAATAACTCATTCTCGAATTGCCCCCCTTAAAAATCAAATTACGCCCCACGTTGGGAACCACTGATCTAGACAATGCTCAGAAGCAATTAAGAAGGCTGATAGAATGTGGAGTTCAAGTCTAGAGCCATTCTCCTTAAGCTGTATAATGTGCTTGTGAGGCCACACTTTGAATACTGTGTACAATTTTGGTCTCTGTATTTTGTGTTGGATGTGAAGGCACTGGAAAGAATTCATAGAAGGGTGACGAGACTCATTCCAGGTCTGCAGGGCATGAGCTATGAAGAAAGATCGAGAATATTAAATCTATTTAGCCTAAGTAGATGTAGAATGAGAGGCAACGTAATAGAAAAATCGAAGTCATTGAGGGTATATGTAAGGTGGATGCCAGCTGTTACTTCAAAATTAATCTATCAGCAAGTATACGGGGCCATAGGTGGAAACTGGTTAAAGGGAGATTTCAGACTAACATCAGGAAGCATTTCTTGACACAACAAGTTGTGGACACAAGGAACAAACTACCTAGTTGAGAGTAGTACCTTAGCGACTTTCAAATCTAAACTCTATAATTATTTCAACACACTACGTGAATAGGAATTTGGCAAGCTTTGATGACTGTCAATATCTTCAAATTCTTTATAGGTCCTAACTTGTTGAATTGGTGAGATTGTTTCATTTTTACTGGGCCATTTCTGACATCTCCAAGCCTGAATGCTTGAAGCCGCAGTTATCAAAGCTGTTCTGAATTGTCTTGCTTCTTATTTCTCTCCAACTATTATTGACAAAAATCACCAGTTTTTGAACACAAACATGAAACTGACACTATTTTAAAAACTATTCTGTGTTAGCACAGTGTAGCACAATGGCCACACAAGTGCATTTGTCTGATGATAGTAGGAAGTTGTTCGGCAACAGTCCCCTTCCCTAATTAACCAGCAAAGCGTCCCAAATAAATGAAGTAGATCCCATCTATTTTCACGATTAGTTTCTGTTCTTTAAGAGTTATCCCAAATAAGTGGCTGTCGCAACTAACTGATGTCCTAATTAACGAGAATCTCTTGTAATCCCATTACCGTAATCATTCCTTTTTTTATTCCTCAATTCCACCCATATAACCTCAGTAGATGAGCTCTCCACTCTGTACTGTCTGTACACTGCCATAACATTTTCCCTAACTAGTATTGCCACCCCTGCCTGTTTAAACTCTCCTCCTCTATCATGTCTAAAGCAAAGGAGGCCCGAAACACTGAGCTGCCAGTGTTGTTGCTCCTGCAACCAAGTCTCATTAATAGCCACAAAGTCATAATTTGATGTGCTGATCCATGCGCTATGTTCATCTGCCTTTCCTACAGTACTTGCTTTGAAATATACACAACTCAGAACATTAGTCCCACTATGCTCAATCTTTTGATTCCTGACTTTGTATGTAGGCTTAACAATGTCTTTCCTTGCAGCCACTCTATTACCTGCTCTGGTTTCCCACCCCACTGTAACTCTAGTTTAAACCAAATCCCCTCCCCTCCCCCAAAGGGGGTCGTGCAGCACTAGCAAACCTTTGTGAAAGGATATTAGTTCTCTAGTTCAAGTGTAAACTGTCCATTCTGTATAGGAGCTACCTTCCCTGGAAGAGAGCCCAATGATCTAAAAATTGGAAGCTTCGTCTCCTTAGGCATGTGTTAAACTGTACTATCTTCCTATTTCTGGCCTGATATGTGGCGCAGGAAGCAACCTGAGATCACAGCCTTGGAGATCCTGTTCATTAATTTGGCACCTAACTTTACACTTACTTTGTAGGACCTTATCACCCTTCCTACTCATGTCAAAGCTACCAACGTGGGCCACTACATCTGGTACTCACCCTTCCACTTAAGAATACTATAGACTCGATCCAAGATGTCCCTGACCCTGGCACTCAGGAGTTAACATATCATCTGGGAATTTTGTTCTTGCCCACAGAACCTTTCGTTTGTTCCACTATGATCCCCCTATAACTACAGCTTGCCTATTCTTTCCTTCTGAGCCACAATATAGTTGTCACACTGAATTATTAATGAGTGCATGGTATTTCCATTGCATTTTTCACAGTTAATGAATATTTTGCTTATAGTTTCATGTGAAATATGTAAAAAATAACTCTTTAATGTATGGAAAGAAGCCTTTTAGGCTTTTTTGCCTGTAGTATTTGAAAGAATAATTCCCCTCTCATGTTCTTTCCTAATAGCTTTTAAAATACTTCCTTTTCAAGTATATATCCACATCCATTCTGAAGTGTAGGTATGTGATTGGGATACAGCCTTTCTGAACCCTGGCATTTAATTTAATTTTGGAAATGCATTGATGTTATGTTTTGTTCAGCTTGAACAATTCCTCTGATCCAAGGTGTCACAGAGATACCTCCACTTCGAACCTATTCTCTCAGATTCTCCTTAAGAAAGTGATTCAGGTATAAAACCAAGTATTTGCTTTCTAAATAGCTGCAGTGGAATGGTTCTGTAGTCTTGGAAATATTATTTGAAAATCCTCTCTTTTGCAAGAAACATTAGGTGTAGCAGTATTGTAGCTGATCTGTAGTGGAAGGCATGTTACATGATGGCTAAAAATCCTGTTGTAAGGTTCTAGTCTGAAACATGGGCATACACCTTTGCCTCGAAGAATGCTGCTTGAACGATTGAGTTCTTATTTTTTTCTTCTTCTCTTCTAACATTTGTATACCTGTGCACTTTTAATACTACTGTGACTGTAATTTCCTTTGGGATTAGTAAAGTATCCATCTATCTTCTTCTTCAATTGTGTTTTTTTTTGTCAAAAATAATCCCAGGCCTAATTATTTTATAGTATATAATTACTTGAAACTAGTTCATGAATGTAGATTGTATTGACTATTTAAATTATCAATAACAACAATAAAATATTACATACTATAACATACTAAGATTTAAGTTGCCAATTTTGGTTATAGCCCTATGAGGTGACAATTGATAATCTGCATTTATTTTATAAAGCTGCAATCTTGTATACTGAGTTTTATAACTAAATCTTTAGGTTTCACAAAATATGCTGAATTATTTGGATTTGTGTCAGAAAAAAGTAATGTTTTATTTTAATTTCTTTCAAACTTTCTAGACTGACGGGAAAGCCAATGAACATCGTTTTGCAGAAAAATGCAAACCCATCATCGATTGTTAACAACTTCTTGGCTGGACTAGGTGAACTTAAGTACTCAATTTAAATGCAATCCGTTAAGCAATATAAATGGTTAAGCAAAATGTACTGAACTATTTTGCAACAATAAGTCTGATTTTGCCTGCATCTGATGGATTTGGAAGGAAAAGTTATTTAGAAATTACTCAGCAGTGATCAAGGGAGGGATTAGCAGTGTGGCAGTTTGCTCATCTAATGTTTGAGGCATGTGCTGAAGGAGTGGCAAGAGAAAATTTGTAAGGGTGGGTAAAATGCAAGGTAGATTAAAGATAAAGATAAATGCTCCTTTCTTCCTCTGCCGCCTCACGTTCTAGTAATAATTTTGTTCATGCATGATGATAATGTTATTTTCAAAAATATTTCCGAGAATGAATCTTTGACAAATTAATTGAGGGTAAAAGATTAATACTCCTTATGATGTGATAGTAAAGGGAAATAAATAAATGTTTGTGGTTATTCTTTAGACATTTTGTTTATTAAACCTATAAGGATAGATGAGATGGTAGGTGAGCCTCCTTGCATCTCTCTCTGAACACAAGCACAAGAAAATAAGAGCAGAAGTAGACCACCTGGGCCCACAAGCCTGCCTGCCTTGCCTTTCAATTTGATCATGGCTGATCTGCCACAGCCCTATAAACCTCTGTGCCATATTAGATAACGGTGATTCACCATTCTTATGGAGAAGAACGTTGTGTGTTCTTCAGTTTTAAATGATCACCCACAGTTTAAAATCCTCCCATTGACGAACCATCTTAACATCTACTCTATTGTGCCCCACTTTGATCTTTTATTGTTTAATATGATCACCCCCTCATAAATAACCCGATCATCCCAAAAATTAGTCAAGTGACTTAGAAATTGATATGCTCTATTGCTAGTACACTATTTTTAAATAAGGGCTTTAAAGCTGCAACAACACTTCAGCCTTACCAACCTCCTTTAAATTGTAACAAAACTTCTGCTATTTTTAAACAACAAATTCCTTTGCATTGAAGCACAAACTATTATTTGTCTTCCAACGACTTGCTGCATTTTCATGTTAACTCTGTGTTTCATGACCAAGGATCTATAAATCAATAGTTCTCAATGTTCTTTTTCTATTTAAATAGTTATGTTTTTGGTTCCTTTACTGAAGTGCTTGATTTTGTACTTTTTCTATATTAGACTCCATTTTCCAAGTTTTCACTCACCACTCAACCTATCTTTCAATTTTGCATGGTTTAGATATCCCAATTGCAATATATCCTTCCTACAATTTCTTAAATTGTCAGCAAACTTTGATTTCTTTCCAGTAATTCCTATCATAGATAGTAAATAATTGAAGGCCAAGAATCAATCTTCGTAGCACTTCGAGTCAAACTACATTTATTATGAATGTAGGTATACCATATTCAACCTTAAGATTCATCTCCTTACAGACAGTGACAAAACAAAGAAACCCAATGGAACCCATTTTAAAAAAACTGTCCAACATCGAATGTGTAGAGGTTAAAAAAAAAACAAATCATGCAAATAACATTCAGAACTGAAGTTCACAGAAGTGAGTCCACTGTCAAAAAGCCAATCATCACTGCAGCTGATCAAGGGGCCTGTTAGTTACAGGCATCAGTTCAGCGCACAGACAAGTAAACCTCATGGAGCAGCGATCTGAACATTAGTCCGTACCTCTCTTCCAGCCCTGATGTCTTGACCTTTTCAGCCTGACCCGACACGTAAATCAGCCAAACCTTGTGTAGTTACTTGCTCTTGGACCGGACCCTGCTGCTTCGATAAGCTCTTGGGCCCAAGCCCTGCCACCTTAATTTGACCTGTACCGGCCGCTTCCAAGCTGCTTATGTACTTAAAGTATGAAAAAGACCCATTTCTTCCAATCCTCTTTGGGATAATCAGTCACCAATGTGTGTTAACAAATTTCTATCAGAATCCTGAGCATTTTGTCTTGTACATAAACCTTTCATGTGATACCTTATCAAATACCTTTTTGAAATCCAAATATACTACATCAGATTTCCCTACTATTGACTCTGCTATTTACCTCTTCAAAGATGTACTGCAAATTTGTCAAAAGTATTCTTTCCACAAAACCATGTTGACATGCTGTAATTGCATTAAGCTTCTCAATATGAACATTTCTCCCTTGAATATTGACTTCGGCATCTTATCAATAAAAGATTATTAAAAGGTCTACCATTACCTCCTTTTTGTCTCACTCGCTTTCTGAATGAGAAATTCACATTTGTGGATGTATAATTCAGTAGTATTTGGGTAATATTTTGGATGGCTAAGATTATTTACATAGGCTGTTTTTAGCTGAAAGAATTTGCTTTGATCTTACAGTTGACTTCCAGACTCCATCTTGAAATTTAGAAAGAGACCACTCAACCTCTGGAATTGCCAAATACACCTAAAGAAAAAAACTGAATAATCTTGAAATTTGATGCAGGAAGAAAGCTACTTTTATAAGAGAGGATTGTTTCTTTTTAAAGTTGTAGATGTATGTGTAGAAATACATTTGTACCTGTAATAGAGATATATATGGCAAATTCCTGTAATGACCACCCAATACTAAGAAGTCCTAAAGCGGTTACTAGACAAATAACAGTATATGCAAACTGCTCTTCATTCTAATATCAGATTGAGAAATCTTGATGTTGTTCTCTATCTGCATTGCTGAAACCCGTTCGGCTAATTTGTTGAAATTGTCATCTTGTGGAGAAAACGACACATGGAGTGTTTGACAGATATTAATTCTCAATTATTTTTCCAGATAGTATTAATAATACTGGGCCACAGCTAGATTCTACATCCCATTTTGAAGTTCAATTTTCAGAAGGGAAAAACCCAATGAATGAATCTCCAAAGGATCTTCAGTATAAAAAGGTGGTTAAATATTTTATCTTAAGTAGTTTCTAGTTTTTGTTTTATCTTTTTCCTTGTCTTTTACTGAAATTTGATATTAGTGGTGGAGTGATACATCAGGGAAACAGGCCCTTTGGCCCACCAAGCTCATACCGACCAAAAACCCATTTATGCTAATCCTTTAATAATTAATTTTCCCACATTCCCATCCAATACCTCTCGATTTTACCACTTACTCACAGTTCGCACAATTTATAGCAGCCAGTTAATCCAACAATTCACACACTTGGGAGGTGGAAGGAAACCAGAGCGCTGGTGGAAATTCATCTGAAGATGTAATTTTTTGTGATACATTTCCGTTCGGGTGGTGGGGAGAAGATGTGTTTACCAAAGGAAGTGTAAGATACTCCTTCCCTCCACTAACCTGCAGGTCACCCTTGGGCAAGGTGTAGCACCTGCTTAGCCCCCAATGTGGGTCAAGTGAAGCCATGGGAGCAGGTGGTGGTTGGTCGTATGAACAGCTGGTGCATATAACAATTCCTGGTTATGCGACCACTGACGCCAGGCAGGCAATCTCTGAAGGGTATTGATAATGGCTGGGGTCACCAGTCTTGTAAAGACACTGCCCAGAAGAAGGCAATGGCAAACCATTTCTATCGAAATAATCTATAGAAGTATTTGCCAAGAACATCCCTGGTCGTGGAAAGGTCATGGATGCCTACGTCATATGACATGACACATAACGAATGAGTGCACCTCCATTGTGAATAACGTTATAGATTTTATTCTTGGGTAATGGAAACTATTTTTATCTGTTCAGGAATGAATACAGTATAAGGTACTCTGATACCCAGGGTTTTGGAGCTAAGCTCAATGCCTGTGGTTAAGGATTGTATGTAAGCTGCTTTTGTGCATGAGCTATGGCTTTAAGGTTTGTTTACTGCTGGATTCTTCTTACTAAGTGCTCATGTAATTAAATATTGCATGCTAGATATTGGCCATAATACTCATATTGCCATATTTCATTATAACACAGAAAATTGTCAGTTCTCCACTAATTTTCCCTTTAACCATTTGTTCCACATTCCCATCAAACCCATCCCCAAGTTTCTGCCGCCAGTCTAGTCTGGGGGCAGCGTACTGCAGTTAATTAATTTACCAAAGCAGTAGAATTTGAGATGTTGGACAAGGTAGGGGGAAAACCCATATGATCACAGGGAGAATGTGACCTATTTAATTTAGCAGTGAACCATCAGCTTTGGATTGCCTTCTGGCCAGATCCTAAAGTTGAAAGGAGCTCTGCCATTCCTTGCTATTTTAGCACAGATACATTGCGAACCATCTTCTATTAGCGTACCCATTTTTGCTAAGCAGCAGAACAGTGATTGTAACAGTTTATTTTTAATTTTCAAAGTCCAGGGAAAATTTTTAAAAATACTGAAAAAATATTTCTTTTTGCACCGAGGAACAGTCTATTACCAGAACACAATTGCAGCCACCTGAAAGTAGTCAATCTCATCAGGCACCAGAATATTACACAGACAAGGAGGGAGAAAATAATGGTTTGTACTATTTAATTTGGTCTTTTTATGTTCAGTTCTTCTCAGCAGTATTTGCCCTGAACAGTTCTTTCAGGCAAGGTAACATTTCATGTATGAATCTTATCGGTGTCATTTATTGCATCTGACGCTCTAGGTATAGCCTCTACAACAGCGAGACTTAGTGCATGTAGGGGGTTCACTTTGTCAAGCACGTTGCTCTGTCTGGAACTGCCGTTCTCAAGCCATTTTAATTCCATGACCCATTCCCACAATGAGATTTCTGTCCATGGTCTCCCCTACTGCCAAGTTGAGTCTAGGTGTAGATTAGAAGAACAATATCTCATTCCATCTTGGTAATCTTCAACCTGATGGCATCAACATAAATTTTGCTATTTCCAGTAACTACTCTGTTTCCTAACCCTACCTTTTGTTTTCCCTTATCTTTCTGACTCACTATCCTTTCTCTTTTCCCTTACCATAACCGCATAACAATTACAGCATGGAAACAGGCCATCTCGGCCCTTCTAGTCCGTGCCGAACGCTTACTCTCACCTAGACCCACCGACCTGCACTCAGCCCATAACCCTCCATTCCTTTCCTGTCTATTTACCTATCCAATTTTACTTTAAATGACAATATGGAACCTGCCTCTACCACTTCTACTGGAAGCTCATTCCACACAGCTACCACTCTCTGAGTAAAGAAATTCCCCCTCATGTTACCCCTAAACTTTTGCCCCTTAACTCTCAACTCATGTCCTCTTGTTTGAATCTCCCCTACTCTCAATGGAAAAAGCTTATCAACGTCAACTCTATCTATCCCCCTCATAATTTTAAATACCTCTATCAAGTCCCCCCTCAACCTTCTACACTCCAAATATAGACCTAACTTGTTCAATCTTTCTTTGTAACTTCGGTGCTGAAACCCAGGTAACATTCTAGTAAATCTGCTCTGTACTCTCTCTATTTTGTTGACATCTTTCCTATAATTTGGTGACCAGGACTTACAACCTGTTTATCAGCCACGCCTTCCTCCCTCTGGTCCCTGCCTCCTTCCATTTATTCCATGGTCCACTGTCCTTTCCTCAGATTTAATCTTTTTTCAGCCCTTTGCTTCTTCCACCTATTACTTTTCAACTACTCACATCATTCCCATTTCTACCCCTCCCCTCCCTACCGATCTTCCTCCTCTCACCTAGATTCACATATCTGCCGCCAGCTCATGTTCCTCACCACCCTCTCTTCCCCAGCCTTTTCTTTTGATTTCTGTCCTCCTCCTGTCCAGTCCTGATGAAAGGTCTCGACCCAACTTCACGATTGTTCCTTCCATAGATGCTGTCTGAGCTGCTGAGTTCCTCCAGCACTTTTAGTGTGTTGCTCCATTTCATCATCTTCAGTCTCTGTGTCCCTGTTATTTTAATATACATTTTGCTACATGCAGTATGATGAGAAAGACAGCACGCCGGTGGAGCAGCTTGCACATAGCTGAACATTCTTTTTTAACTTTGTCAGAAATTCAGAGTCCAGGAAGCACTGGTATCTTCATTGTGAAATCTATAGAAGTCCTCCACAGGGATTAAAATGTTTAAAATAACATGCTGTCAACTCTTTGTAATGTTGACTGAATTTCATATTATTTATCATCTACCATTCTAACTTCAAGACCTGTAAAATTCACAGCCTAATACATAGAACCTTAGCAGCTGTTACCTTGTTTACCTGAATATCTTATGCTGTGCTACATGACTCCCTATGTTTTGTTGGTTACACCAAGTATACATTTTTTTCAGCTATGATTATTTCAAATAAATCAGATAAATATCTGGTGAATACAACATGATAAGCTTCAAGTCAACTTGGGTGTGAATTGAGAAGGCAGATTATATAAGGGCAAATATTGAGACTGATCCTTTGAAGGGCGAATTATTCTCCGTAGACCATGCAATTTGTTGTTCATCATCTTCATTAAATGGTATTTGCAGCTATTGCTAGCATTGCTGTTTATGAAGCAGTTTGCTGATGTTGTGTTCTTTAGTGACTTCCGATGACAAGCAACCTTTGCACTTTGCCATTTAGTGTTTGTGTCTGCATATCAATTAAAATGAAAATTGTTTTTTAAAATTACTGTTTCCAGAATTTTAATGGGATGATCATTTTATGTATTCTCCTTTTAAAGGCTCAAGCAGTTCAAAAAAGCAGACTGCACTTCGGGTAGAACCAGTAGCTATTGTTTCTGACAAAGCCAGTGCAGGTGACTATGGTGATGGTGTTTGCATCTCTGACGCTAATCAAGATGGAAAAGATTTTGATGAACCAGAAAGATCGCTCCTCATTGATGTAGAGGCACTAGTATTGGAGGCTGATGCATCTCCTGCAGAAAAGTTTGGGACCACTTATGATGTAGAAACTTCAGTCGTCAACTCAACTCCATATCCCTCAAAACCTTCACAAAATTCTAAACCAAACATGAGGTATGAATCTAGTGTCTTAATATAATAAGAATTGAGTGATAGTATACAGACTTGGGGAAAATATTAATGGTAGCAAATTTTCCAACTTTTCCAGAACCACTCATTCTTTTGACAAGGATGCTTAAAAAAAAATTACATGTTAAAAATACAAATAACTTGCGGAATTCACAGTTTAAGAAAACAGTTGCTGGCAACTTGTAAAGCACAATCCCTCTTTAAAAAATCTAAATGTAATATATAGACTTTACAGCACAGAAATAAACCATCGAGTAGTAGAGGAGGCTTCATTTGAGCCTCCTATTCTTTTTAATCTAACCATCAGCCTAATCTTGTTTTCTTCTCACTAATATGTTAATACAATTTTCTCTTAAATGCACGGATGCTATTAACTTCAGCTTGTTGTAGGCTGTTCCTATCCTCTCATTCTTTTGGTAAAAAAAACACTTCATTTGAATTCACTTTTTTTGGTATGATAATCTTACATTGATGAACTTTAATTCTGCATTTTTCCATAAGTACAAACACTGAGTACACTTATTGAAATGTTTTAAACTCCTCCGATTGATCACCTTCCCTCATATGCCTTGTCCATTAACCAACACCAGCATGTTAGTTTTCAAGCTAAAGGAGACCAGATTGATCATCCTTCCCTGAGAAATGAGAGATGCAATTGTGCAGTTGTGGCAACCTTGTAAATTGTTTATTTTATTATTATATCTCCTCTCTCTGTTATCTTTCGCAGAACTGTGAAGAGTTGGAAGCAAATACTATAGCATTGTTTTTGAGACAATTTGACAGACACATGAACTTGCAGGGAATAGAGGGATACAGGCTTTGTAGAAGAAGGTGTACTGTTTAAAATAGCATTAAGATCGGCACAGTCATTACGGGCTGAATGGCCTATTCCTGTGCTTTATCTGCTGTGGGCTTAACCTTCTGAAATCCTTGCTAATGTTATAACAGTACAAGTCTTTATTGAGACCACTTTTGAGTATTATGTGCAGGTTCGGTCAGCCAGTCGCAAGGAAGGATATCATTCAGCTGAAAAGGTTGCAGAAAGATTCTTGAGGATGTTGTCAGGACTGGAGGACTTGAATTATTACAAGAAGAGGCCAGATAGGCATGGACTTTTCTTTTCCTGGAGCATAGGAGGCTGAGGGGCTGACTATATAAAATCCACATACTAATTTTTCCTTTGTATCTTTAATCATTCATGATGTGCTGTCATTGTTTATTGTGTTTTTAGCGGAGTATATTTTTCCCAAGGTATACACTCGTGTTTCCTGTTCATTGTCTGTGACATATTTGCCAACGTTATTGTTCATTTTAGTTTTTCTAAATTCCATTTCCAGTGTTTTAGTACCAGATATTTTGATGTATAGTTTATATCTTTCATATGCAGGTTTTGACATTACTACTGAGCTCATTTTATAAAACTACTTTCCATAGGTTATGTTTTAATACAAGTGTAACACCCATAGCTGTGAAGAGTCCTAACATAAGAGCTCAACAGAAGAAGATTGTCTCAAACGCTTTAGGAGTTGAAGAACCCAAGACTTTGTCAAGCTGTTTTAGAAAGAAGTATGTATATATTTAGATATTTAATGCACACCAATGTTCTCTTAGCTTTAAGCTGAATTGCTTAACTGTGGATTGTCAATGGATGTTTCGTCTTTCAGGACCATTGCATTTAACCCTAGGTCTTTACTTCTCTGACATGTGCAGAGCTTGCTGGAAATTTGTGAAGATAGGAAATCTCTGCCTCAACCTAGGGATATTGAAACCATGGTCAGCACCACTGCTTGAGGTCAGTTAAGTCAGAGGCACAGGCTAGCAATAAGGCTTCCAATGTATTTCAGTGATTCATGTTTTGAGGCAGTGAACTATTCATTCACAAATGAGCTATAGATTTTTATAACTGTAACTTTTAAATATGGCTGCATATTTTAATATTTATTTTATGTTTTTATTCATACAGAAATTAGTCTAAATCCAGAGCTGCTATCTTAAGTTATTAAGATGGAGAGTAAAAAGCCTACTACAGCCAGTAAAAATAAAAGAGAGATCAGGAAATGGGTTATAATGGAGGAGGTACCAGACCAAGCCATCGAACCTATTAGGTTCTCTGTGTTCCGAGTGGACAGGTCCAAAGACCTCTCTGGGAAACGTAAAGATGGGGGAGTATGCTTCATGGTGAACAATGCTTGGTGTGACCCAAATCTTCGTGCACACCCTCAAATCCTTTTGCTCCCTGGATCTGGAGTACTTTGCTGCTATGTCAACCTTGCTGGCTGCCTAGAGAATTCACTTCTGTTATTATGACAACTGTGTATATCCCACCACAGGCCGATACCAACCTGGCTGTCAATGAACTATGAAAAACCACCAATATCCATGAAACCACACATCCAGTGGCTGCTTTCATTGTCGCTGGAGACTTCAACCAAGCGTCGTTGACTAGAACTTACTTGAAGTTCTACCAACACATCGAGGTGAACACACGAGTACGAAGCATACTCGACCACTGCTGCTCTCCCTTCTGCAACCACTACAAAGCACTTCTCCACCCTCCGTTTGGAAAGTCTGATCATTCCTCCATCTTGCTCCTGCCCGTCTACAGGCAGAAACTGAAACAGGAAACAGCCATAGTGAAAACCATCCACTGCTAGTCCAAGCAATCAGACTCAATGTTACAAGACTGCTTTGAGTACT
Organism: Hemitrygon akajei; assembly: GCF_048418815.1. Lineage (NCBI taxonomy): Eukaryota > Metazoa > Chordata > Chondrichthyes > Myliobatiformes > Dasyatidae > Hemitrygon > Hemitrygon akajei. The sequence goes on from NC_133129.1 coordinate 48,337,789, forward strand.
TCACCTGAGAGGTATTTCAAGCTGAGAACATCCCTGAATATACAGAAGTGGTCATGAGCTTCATTTGGAAGTGCATTGAAGACATTGTTTCCCAAAGTTGGTTTGATCTACCCAAACCAGAAGCCTTGGATAAATAGTTAAGTGCCTGTTGTTTTCAGCACAAGGGATAAAGCCTTCACCTCCAGAGACCAGTGGTTGCTCAAGAGATGCCACTATGATTTACATAGAGCCGTCAAGGTGGCAAAATGGCAAGACAGTGATAAAATGCAGTCACAACTCTGCAACAATGACACACGCAGCGTATGGCAAGGACTGCACACCATTAGGACTTAAAGAGGAAACGCGGCAGTACAGCCATCATTGCAGCCTTACTCCTGGATGAGCTAAATGTTTTTTATGCTCTATTCGAGGTTGATGAGACTGGACCTCTGAGGAGAGCCACCGATGAGACCTGCTCCTTGCTCATCTCCAAGTCTGAAATACGTAGAGCATTCCAACATGTAACCAGCCGCACAGTAGCAGGGATGGATGGCATTCCAGGAGAGTCCTCAAAGTGTGTGCGGAACAGCTGGCTGGTGTGTTTATGGACATTTTTAATCTCTCCCTCTGCAATGTGTAGTGCCCTCCTGTTTCAAATCGCCCATCATTGTCCCTGTACCTAAGAAAACCAAGGTTGCATGCCTGAATGATTGGTGCCCTGTTGTACTTACCGCAATTACAAACAAATACTTTGCAAGGCTGGTTAAAGACTACATTTACAGCACACTACCACCCACACTGGACCCCCTACAGTTCACCTACTGATGGAACCAGTCTACTGATGTCGCCATCCTCACTCACCTGGCGTAGAGGGACACATATATTAGAATGCTTTTGCTGGAATACAATTCAACATTGAACACCTTAATTCCCTCCAAACTTGACAGGAAGCTTAGAGACCTCGGCTTGCATCCCGCCTTGTGTAGCTGGATACTAGACTTCCTATGGGATCGCAGAAGGTGTAAGGATGAGTGTAATGATCAGTTGCCATTTTTTAGTGTAGAGAACTTTTCAGCATGTCAGAACTTTGCTGCTGGATTCCTTACTAAGTCTGGAGAAATGGATCGACAGATGCTTTAAGTATCTGTGAATCTGGGAAATTCATCTTTCTCTCACCAAGCTGAGGTTTGAATGACTGAACAGCAAACAGCTTGTATTTTAACACTTGCAGCATGAACAGAAATTGCAGTGTTAATGGCAACCCACTTCCCAGCGCACTCGATCCAGCTCACAAAGTGGCACGTGCCGGCATTGAGGCTGGCCCCAAAAAGGGCACCAGGCTTTTTTCACCAGCAAGGGAAAAAGCCCGCGCACGGGACAGGACTGTGAATATGCGCCCCCACAGCATTCCCGCCCAGGGAGGGCGGGAACAGGAAGGCTTTAAAGCAAGGCCGTGTAGTTTGAATAAATCTTTTTTGCAACTGCAACTCACTGACTGTGTGCTGTTATTTCAGCGCTGTGTGTAGCACACCGCTACAGTATTTTCCAGTCTGTAGGAGAGATTGTGATTTGTTTCAAAATTTAAGTTGGATTGTTAGAATTGTCCACAAGACTGTTCAGGAGAGGCTCTCCGAATCTTACATAAAACCAAGCAGGTTGGGATCTAAAGCTGACCAGAATGGCATCCTTTTTTTTAATGCTATTCAGTCTGCTTGTATAAATCAAAAGTTACTGGTAAGTTTCATCATATTCCAAAATAGTGCAATTGATTTGAAAATTGAAATGAAATAGAACGTGAATGCAAATGAGCAAGAATTATGAACAATGTATAAGTTTCTACAAGTATGCAAAAATCACAACTATAAATGTGAGTTCCATAAACAGGAAAAAGATGAATTATTATAGAAGATATGTAAATGGCAATGATGTTTAACAAATATTTAGTGCATTTTCATTGTAGGAGAAACAAAAAAATATAAAATTGCAAGGAACCAGGGATCAAATAAGCATGAAACACTTGCTATGACCGAGAGAAAGGAGAACTTGATATGACAAGTTGACATACTCTAGATGTGCTGGCAGCAGAAAAAATAAATGCTTCATATTGGAGCTGAAATTTGGTCATATTTTCAGTACAGAGTGGAAAAATATGCCAGTTCTTCAAAGTAGCACTATAAAAACTTGGTTGTTATTCTAGTTTACACCATGAATTTAACAGGCTGAATAGGTAAAATTTTGACTTTTGAGTGCAAGATGCAGCATTATTTCTCCATTTAATTTCTCTGCATGGGTTCTACAGTAAACCACCTTGTTTTGAGCATAAACTACAGATACAAGAAAAAGGAACTAAAATAGGGTAAACATACATTTTTTTCTCATGGAAGGAGGTGAAGAAGAGCTCTTGTCCATTGATTCTCTCTAAGGATCACTGAATGAAGGGTCTCAATCTGAACTCTCTACAGATGCTGATTGACATGCTGAATTAGTCAATCATCTTGTTTGTTGCTCCAGTATTTTTAATCATGCACTGGTTTTAAGTTTATCATGGTCTGGCAGATCCATTGGCTATGGCATGTGGATGAAAGATGATTGGGATTTGACTTTATGGGTGTGGATGCGAAGTCTGTTTCAGATTTAATGTCCAGGTACCAGATAATGCAATTGCACATTGGTCAGGCAAGTACCGGTATGTCTAAAGAAATTTCAAAGTGCCCTGGTTGGACTTATATTGGCTGTGGTTAAGTTTTAATTTTGTACCTCAGCAGATCTTTATTTGAGCAATCAAGTCAATGTTTAAAAATAATTAATAAAGTTAATCACATTTGTTTTACAGACCAACTGTTTTAGGATTGACACAGCCACCACAAGTTGAGCCACTTGTTCTTACACCAAAGTGTAATGACTTTGAATTTGAATTGGTGGAAGAAGGGAGCTTCTGTTTTGAATCATGGACTTCCATACCAAGGAAGGCACTGAGTCAGAAACCCATTGCACAAGAAAAGAAATCTATCTTAGATGTGAAGAATATAACAAAGAAAGAAAAGCACCAGAAAGCAGATGGAAACCAAGTTGCTGCCTCAGATGTAAAACAAAGGGAACCAGCAAATGAGCATTTGCCCCTTAATAAACAATCAGAGGATGCAAAATCTTGCCAACAAAACAAGCAGGGATCTAGCAAAAGCTCTGTATGTACTGCAAAGAATAATACTGAGAGAGAGTTACAAAATGAACCTTCAGCTGCCTCTAGATGGTCTTTGACCTCCAAGAAAAGAACAGAATTGGGATATGCAAAACAAAGAAAGTCAAGAGAAGTGTATGTCAAGTCTCAGGAGAACAGAGAGGATTGTGATGCATTCCAGGAAGATTCACTTTTATGCCTTGTAAAGAAGACTAATAAAATGGATCCTAATGTACTTGAGCAGGGTGCTTTAAGTTGTAAGAACTCTGCAGAAGCTGGCAGTTCAACCAATTTAGCCAAAGCAGATGAAAATAACAGAAAAATGCCTAGTAAAAGGCTTTGCTCTAGAATTGACACTCCAAGCAAGCAGTCTTTGGCTAAAAGACCAATATCAGGTATAGTATGTATTTCCTAAAATAGCTTGTGATTAGTTCTACTTTTGTCGTGGTTTTTCGTGCCTTACAAATGACCAAGAGACGCAGAAGATTCTTCAAGAAGGGTTAAACTTTAATTTGCAAATCAAAGCTGAGACAGTCATTGAGCTAGTCGCTGATTGCCCCCCCCCCCCCCCCCCGATCCCCGGACACTGCAGCTTTTATAGCAATCTCTAGTTGCATACTGCACGTACATCATGTCCCTTTTGTTCCTATCAATTGGCTTAATCATGTTTTAATCTACATCTCTTAGCTACCTCTCATTAACACACCATTGTCTTCTACATTCCTAAGATTTCATTCTACTAAATTGAGTACATGCATAGAAAATAATAAACTCAGAACTGAGCAATGTTCTAATCTACATCTCTTAGCTACCTTTCTTTAACACACCATTGTCTTCCACATTTTTAAGACCTCGGTCTCCTACCAAATTGAATACATGCATAGAAAATAATAAACTCAGAACTGAGCAATGTTCTAATCTACATCTCTTTAGTTCTTTAGCTACCTCTCATTAACACACCATTGTCTTCTACATTCCTAAGATTTTATTCTACTAAATTGAGTACATGCATAGGAAATAACTGACTTCATAGTTAAAGTTTATACTTTTATACTCCAATACTTTTCCTACTAAAATTGATTCATATGTGGTATGTCAGCCAAACTAAATAGGATTACTTTACTTTAAAGCTTTGAATCATGTTTTGTGCTCATATTTTTCTGGATATTGTGTGCATTAATATCCTTTTGAGCTTTACAGCTATGTTGCAAATAGAAGCAGAGATGGGTTTGACTTTCCACACAAAATTCATACTTTACTAGTAATAAGCCATTTTGCAGTAATCTTTTTTGAATAAACTTGAAGGGCTAATAACTATTGGATGTTGGTATCTCCTCCCCTGGGCAGTCCCTTGGGATTGAGGATGATCTTGTTCAATTCTAGAAGTTTTTTTCAGTTCTGAAGTGGATAACGAGTCCATTGTGGGAATTGCAGATGGGTAAGTGTCAGCTAAAGGCCGGGCAACTGAGTAGTGAGATGGTCTGCTTTTCAGCTGCTTGTACAGGGCCTTTGCTCCCAGTGTGCGGTCTTAAGGTTCTCAAATCCATCTTGATCATTTCTCCTGCATTTGTGGGCCAGAGATTCCCTGGAGTCACTGGGGATGTATTTCTTCATTGATGTTTTGAATACAGTCTGAAAATTTTGCCCCTCTGCATGGTAATCTCTTATTTGGAATAATCCAGTGTTGAGTATGTGAATAATGTTTATTGCTCAATATTGTAAATAAGATCTAACCAGGGGATCTTAATACTGGTGGTGGTGGCTTAGGTGAGGATATGTAAATATGTTTGCTTGGCCTTCCAGTGAATTGGGAAATTTAGCAGAGATGGTTTGATGTTATTTTTCTAGTGCTTTAATAAACCTGATTTTGATACTTCCGGTCTCAGAGGCCTATATGAGGATAAAAACCTGGCAAACCATGAGTTTTGTGCTAGATCTAACATCTTCATCTTTAAATACCCCTTTTCCACAATTAACCAAAGGCTGTGCTCATTCATTAAGGCTGTAGTGCATCATTGGTATCTGCCTTTGCTGAGAGGTGATTCTTGAGATGCAGCTTCCTGTGATCTGTCACTGGATGTAGTCTTAAAATAAATTAACAAAAAACACTAATTTCCATTCAGGTTTTATATAACATTCTGTGTTCATTTTATCTACCACATTTGTGAACTCTCCGATACCTTTCTGATTTTCTGCTTAAGGAAATTGATATTATTTGCTTGTTACCAGATCTTAATTTCTTTATGAAAGAGAATCAACTGAGGGCTCAGTGACCTTACAGTTAAAAATTTTAAAGCGAAATTCTACAGTTATTTCTCATTAAAATCAAAGATTACTTTTAAGCAGTGAGCACAGTTATGATGCAGGGTTTGCACTGAGTTGCTATGATCTGTTGCATTTGGAAGTACAGAATTACTAACACTTGAATCTTGTGGTCTGAGGGAGTTACTTTAATTCTTGTAGATGTATTGTAGTTTTTAACAGTTAAATGTTACAGTTGAATGAGGAATATTAATTGAAAATCATACAAATCACATAACTTTGGGGGAGGAGTTGGTTAGGCTGTCTTTTCATTGAATCTAGGAAATTCAGTACAGGAAGCTAATTTGCTCATTGTGGATTTTCTTGTTTTAACTCAAAGGGAATGTCTTGATATCTGAGAAGTTCCTTTAGAGTTAAAATGTTGGTGAAATGAATAGGAAATTTTTGATAAATTGAGACTGTCTGGCTCTACTCAGTGCTAGTTTTTAATCACAGTGGAAATTCAGTGTGGTATTCTCCAAATGCCTTTTAAAAAGCAGGTCATCCTTTAAAAAAACTTTTGATCTGAAAATTCTGAGAGAATTGTATTACTTCATATTAAGTGTTCTCATGTATTTGTTATGTAAGTGTCCAAATTGGTATAAGTTCATTTAGTTGCAACCACTGGTTTAATGTTCATGTACAGGATCAAAAGTAGATTCTTGAGACTGAATGTCTGTCCTGAAACAAGGGTGTTCATTCCTTTTGAGGATGAAGGAGGCACCTTATGGTTCCTTAAGGTTTGTTATTGCCAGGAGGTGGTAGTGGGGATATGCTTCCAATACCTATTAAATGCCACCAAATAGTTTTGTGACCTTCACATGTGGTGTAGCTACTAAGCCTGGCAGAATAGTTTCTACTGATAGGAGAAGGGACGAAGGTGGGTTACCAGCACTTTAAAACCAATGGCTTTAGGCAGATAGGGCTCATTAGTCATGGTTGGCAGCTCATCTAGGAGAAGGAAAACTGAATTCAACCCTCTGCTGCCTTGCAGCTATACCCACTCATGAAGAAGGCTTCTGGAGTAAACCCTAAGGAAAAATCTGGAGATGGAGTCCCTAAAGTAGTTCTATGAGTCCAACGCTGATTGGCAACTCCTGCTATGTCACTAGTGCCAATCTATATCGGTCTCTGCCGTTCCTTTGGATTCATCAGCTGCTTGGAGAGGGGAAGCCTGCTACGTGGGTAACAGCTTGGTCTCCATATCGTACTGCTCTGGCTTGCGTATTGCCAATGGAGAGTCTCAGTGAAACGAGGGGGGTACTCTTCTTTTCAAAAAGGGAAAAGCTTGTATCCATTACTCCAATAGTCCTTCTCTTTTCTGGCCCCATAAAAAGTTATATTACTGACTGACGTAACTTTGGTTAGCTACTTCCTTGTATTAATTTGCTGACTTCCTTTTAAAAGAACAAATTTACTTTTCCAAAGTAATGTTTTATATTTTCAGCAGGAACTGTTTGAACAATTATGTTATTTTAAATTGTCAATGTTTTTATTGCTTATCACTATTGTGGAAAGATTTATTTGGAGCCCTCTTGATAATGACATTATGTCAGAACCAAGTCCTGATGAAGGGTCTTGGCCCAAAACGTCGACTGTTTACTCTTTTCCATAGATGCTGCCTTTCCTGTTGAGTTCCTCCAGCATTTTGTGTGTGTTGCTTGGATTTCTGCAATGTGGAGAATTTCTCTTGTTTTAGATAAAACGATGTAACTTATTTTCTGCCCTACTTTCGTTACAGACCCGTACACTAAACGTGTGGATCTGGAATCTATGCCATTAGCTCAGACCACAGCAGATAATAATGATAATGATGTATCAGCTGGATTTGAAACATATCAGCTAAGAAAAAGCGTGTATAGTGGGAAGAATAAAGAAACTACCATTGTGAATGGATCTCCAGCTCTTTCAAGACTTCCACAGAAAATTAAATCAAAAAGGTAAAATCAATATATAATTCCCTTTATAGTTTTCCATTTCTTCTGCTTAAAGCTAATTCCCTCTTGCTGAAGCATGGTTCTATAAGTACGATAGATTTTCACTCTTTTACACAAGCAACTTTCTGTATTTGTAAGCTGAATAAGTAAGTTCCAGTATGTGGACTGAGCTTGACCATTCCTCATGCATAATTTTTGTTGGCAATGAAAATGGTATTTATTTGAATTCTTGATTTTCACACTGAATATTACTGTGCTTGTTTTCTACAAACTGGTGTGCACCTTACTTGAATCTGTTCAGTTGTGGACCTATATGGAACATAAACCTACAAAATATTAAATAAATCTGTTTAAAAATGGAGTCACTAAGAAACTGTCAGGAAAAACTTATAAGCAGTTATACATTCAAGATTTATGTTTATTCATCTTGAGCTCACAGGAACGCTATATTCGAATGTGGATATATTCATGTATGGTTGAATGATAATTGAACTTGAAATATATAGTTAATTTTGCTGTTTGCGTTTACAATCAACACACACATTTAGTGGACTTGGACTAAGGCCTGCAGACATGGGTTTTGCCTTCCCCAATGGACTTGCAGAAATTCACAGCATTGGTTCCAGCCAATGGGTCTTGACTTCTGCATTTCTGATTTGACTCTTGGGCCTCAGTCATTGGATATTTGTTCTTGAACTCTGATCCCATTGATTTGTGGGCCCAGGGGACCATCGGAAATCCTGCCAGCACAAAACTCCAATTCCAGAACCCACTGACAATTCAGTGAGCTGGGAGGAGGCTCTTGTCCACCTTCAACCGCCCAGCATCTGACCATGAATGTCCCACAACCACATCAGTGGCCTGATTTTTAATTCCCTCTCATCATTGCACATAAACCCTAACCTGTCTTCCCTTTCTGTCCCCAAAACAATCCTCACGAAGCTAAAAAAATTATAAAAACTGAGCCATGACTCAGCAGATGATTGTATAAATATTTACTGCCAAGAAAGTTGGGCACAACAGAACTATCTCTAAAACAGGAGAATTTTTAATTAGGCAAGATTAAGGGTGATAAAATGCTAGTTAATTGATTCCATCTGTGAATTTTGAATTCCCCTAAAGAGAAGAAGCACGACTGGATATGCTTAATAACTAATTAAAATAAGGTACGTTGCAAGAGTATTGTGAAATTGCTAAAATTATAGCTATTTGTAAGAAGGGAGATGTAACAGGATTATTAAATAATAGACCAGCTGGAATCAATGAATAAGAAAGAAGCATGAAGAATCAGGGATAGTTATTTGGCTGCAAGACAAGAAATGCAGATCAATGAATCAGAAGAAAAGCAAACTTAAAAGGATTGTTTATATGTAGAGGGTGAGAATGAAGTTGTGCTAAAATGTATTAAATCATAAATGACTTAAAATATCAGTAAATGAAAAGTTCTGATGAGAGATCCTGGACCTGAAGTATTGGTTATTTCTCTTTTCACACCTTTCCCTCCTGAATATTTCTAGCGATTATTGGAGAAGTTACTAAAAAAGCTTCTGAAGGCTTAATTGGGGATATTGAGCATGGATTTGTTAAACGAATGACTAGATCATATAAGACTATCAGATAAGATATAGGAGCAGAATTAGGCCCATTGAGTCTGCTCTGCCATTTCATCATGGCTGATCCATTTCTCTCTCAGTCCTAAACTCCTGCCTCCTTTATCCCCATAACGTTTCATGCCCTGACTTATCAAGAATTTATCAACCTCTGCCTTAAATGTACCCAATAACATGGCCTCCACAGCTGTCTATGGCAATGAATTCCACATGTTCACACTCTCTGGCTAAAGAAATTCCTCATCTCTGTTCTAAATGGACGTCCCTCTATTCTGAACCAGTGTCCTTTGGTCCTGCCTCTGCCTGCAAGGAGTTTGTACGTTCTCCCCATAATTGTGTGGGTTTCCTCTGAGTGCTCTGGTTTCCTCCCACAGTGCAAAGATGTACTAGTTGGTAGGTTAATTGGTCATTATAAATTATCCCATGATTAGGCTTGGATTAAATTGGGGATTGCTGAGTAGTGTGGCTTGAAGGGCTAGAAAGGTCTATTCCAGTCGTCAAGTCAACTTTTATTGTCATTTCGACCATAACTGCTGGTACAGTGCATAGTAAAAATTAGACAATGTTTTTCAGGACCATGGTTTACATGACACAGTACAAAAACTAGACTGAACTACGTAATAAAAAAAACACAGAGAAAGCTATACTACAGACCTACACTGGACTGCATAAAGTGCACAAAAACAGTGCAGACATTACAATAAATAATAAACAGGACAGTAGGGCAAGGTGTCAGTCCAGGCTTCGGGTATTGAGGAGTCTGATAGCTTGGGGGAAGAAACTGTTATATAATCTGGTCGTAAGAGCCCGAATGCTTCGGAGCCTTTTCCCAGACGGCAGGAGGGAGAAGAGATTGTATGAGGGGTGCATGGGGTCCTTCATAATGCTGTTTCCTTTGTGGATGCAGTGTGTAGTGTAAATTCCTCATTTTATCTCAATAAATAAATACATTATAAAGCCTCAACATTACATCCTAGTTTGTATATGCTAGTTCTCTCGAAATGAATGTTAACATCATATTTGCCTTCCCCCAACACCAACTCAACTTGTGAATTAACCTTCAGGGAATTCTACACAAAGACTCCCAAGACCTTTGCACATCAGAATTTTGAATTTTTCTCCATTTAGAAAATAATATGCTTTTATTTCTCTACCAAAGTGCATGGCCATACAGTTCCTGGCACTGTATTCCATCTGCCATTTCTATGCTCATTTTTCTAATCTGTTTAAGTTCTTCTGTAGCCTCTCTGCTTCCTCAACGCTACCTGCCCCTCCACCTACCATTGTTTTGCCTGCAAATTTGGCCAAAAATCCATCAATTCCAATTCATTGACATATAATGTGAAAGGAAGCGGACCTAACACGGATCCCTGTGGAACACTATGGTCTATGGCAGCCCTTTTATTCCAACATTTTGCCTCCTGCCAATCAACCAGTGCTCTATCCATGTAATATAGTGAGCTCTTAAGTTGTGAAGCAGCCTCATGTGTGGCACCTTTTCAAAGGCCTTCTGAAAATCCAAGTACACAACATGTACCGATTCTCCTTTGTCTATCCTGCTTGTTATTTCTTCAAAGAATTCCAACAAATTTGTCAGGAAGGATTTTCCCTTAAGGAAACCATGCTGACTGTGATCTATTTTATCAAGTGCCCCCAGGTACCCCGAAACAACATCCTTAACAATCAACTTCAACATCTTCCCAACCACTGTGGTTAGACTAACTGGCCTATAATTTCCATTCTTTTGCCTTCTTCCCTTCTTGAAGAGTGCAGTGACGTTTGTAGTTATCTAGTTCTCTGGAACCATGTCCTAATCCATTGATTCTTGAATGATCACTACTGATGCCTCCACAATCTCTTCAGCTAGCTCTTTCAGAACCCTGGGGTGTAGACCATCTATTCCAGGTGACTTATCTACCTTCAGACCTTTCAGTTTCCTAAGCATCTCCTCCCTAGTAATAGCAACTGCCCACACTTCCCCTTGACACTCTCAAACTTCTGTCATATTGCTTGTGTCTTCCACAGTGAAGACTGATACAAGATACTTATTTAGTTCATCTGCTGTATCCTTGTCCTCCATTACCACCTTTCAAGCATCATTTTTCAGTGGTCCTATATCTCCCCTCTCCTCTCTTTTACACTTTATATATCTGAATAAACTTTTTGAATCCTCTTTAATATTATTGGCGTGCTTTATCTTCGTATTCCATCTTTCCCTTCTTTATGACCGTTTTTAATTGCTTTCTGTTGGTTTTTTAAATGCTTCCCAAGCTTCTAACTTTCCACTAATTTTTGCTCTATTATATGTCCTCTTTTTGGTTTTCATGTTGGCTTTGACTTCTTGTTAGCCATGGTTGCATCATTCTGCCTTTAGAAGTCTACTACTTCTTTGGGATGTATCTATTGTTACGTACCCCGTAACTGGGTGTCTGACCAGCAGAGAAAGAAGAATCTGTTGGAGTCTGGTGGTACCAAACTAAAGGTGTTTATTAGTAAACTACACAATACAATATCAAAAATGCAAATATACGTATAAAACAAGATAGCAGTAATAAACCTAAAAGTGTAGGAATAATAATAATCAATAATAAACAAGTTCTTTCGATGTCTAGGGGTAAATGAATTGTCATAGGAAAGTATAGAGTTCAGTTCATAAATGCTGAGGTTATGGTTGTATTGAAATCGTTGGGGAGAGAGAGAGAGCGAGTGAGATGTAACAGCAACAGTTGCGGCAGGCAAACCTTTTGTGGCTTTCTTGAATCCGTCGTGTTGTTGTGATCATTCAGTTATGACCCCTCTGTTCTTCAGCTAGACCGTTCTTCTGTGGTGGACTCATCACTCTGGCATGAGTGGACACACACACAAGTCCCCACCGGCCCTGCTGTAACACTGTGAGCTTTACTGACCGATCTCCTGGTTCGGTCTCCGAAGCCCCCACATTTCTGTGGGTTCCCAACACTCAGTCAGTGTCCACTGGTGTGTCTGAAGGGTGTCTCTCCAGACCTGTCTTTTATCCCCACTCACGGGGTCTCAGCTAGCCATCAACTCTGAATGACCGTGTCCATTAAATCAGGCCACTTGTGCTATCTCCTGAAGTATGTTAACAAGCAAAGTAAAGTCCTTGTAGTGGAAGGTAAATAATCCAGGAAGAGTCAAAATACAGTAAATCAACAGTCTCTCTCCCCCTCTTATCTGTAGCAGATGTTTTTGCCTGTGTTTCATCTCTCTCTGTCATGAGCAGCATAGCAACAGCAATAGTTCGTAGTTCTCGGGGGGGGGGGGAGAATAGTTAACTCTGCACCCCATTGTCCATCAGGTCTGTTCATCACTCATAACACTATCTATGCTGCACCTTCCATATTGCTCTCAGAAAATCCAGCTATTGCTGCTCGTCATCCACACACTCACTACTCTCTGCGTAAAAAAAAACTTACTCCTGACATCCCCTCTGTACCTACCTACTGTGCCCTCTTATGTTAGCCATTTCAGCCCTGAGAAAAAGCCTCTGACTATCCACACAATCAATGCCTTTCATCATCTTATACACCTCTGTCAGGTCAGCTCTCATCCTCTGTCATTCCAAGGAGAAAAAGCCAAGTTCATTAAACTTATTCTCATAAGGCATGCTCCACAATCCAGGCAACATCCTGGACTGGATGATGCAACAAGACAATGATCCAAAACATAAGAGTAAATTAACAGTAGAATAGTTTAAAAAGAAGAAAATTCATGTTTTGGAATGCCAAGTCAGAGTCCAGACCTTAACCCAATTGAAACACTTGCTGGAGATTATTATTGCTTAAGGAGGTTCCAGTAGAAGTGGTAGAGGCAGGTTCGGTATTGTCATTTAAAGTAAAGTTGGATAGGTATATGGACCAGAAAGGAATGGAGGGTTATGGGCTGAGTGCGGGTCAGTGGGACTAGGTGAGAGTAAGCATTTGGCACGGACTAGAAGGGCTGAGATGGCCTGTTTCTGTGCTGTAATTGTTATATGGTTATACTATTATTAAATACAAGGGTACACATACTTTTGCCAGCCTGGACAGTGAATAATTCAACAATGTGTTCAGTAAAAGCATGAAAAGTACAATTGTTTGTGTGCTATTCGTTTAGGCAGATTGTATTTGTCTACTAACCTGTCTCAAAACCACCTGTCAATTTTTACCCTTTGCTTCTTGTCACCAAGCCCATTTCGATCCAACCTACCACTCTCCTTCAACTCGGCAGGCTTTTACTCCCACATCAGCTGGCCTCATCCTCCAAGAGGATCATGACTTTGTCATAGGGTTTGGAGGCTCGCATGCCTCAATAACCCAGAGTGCTATGTTGGCTGTAGTGAGAACGTTATGCTCCTGGTAGCGTCATCCATGCAAATAGGTGAAAGGGTAGAGGCCAGAGTAAGAGTAGTCCACTGGTCCTCCAGTTCAGGGTTTCAGCTCAGGGCTAACAAAGCCTGACTGATAGAAAAAAAGTAATGAAACAGCAATGAAAAATCCTTCTACGTCTGAGTCTCAATCCAGAACTTGCATGCCTGACGGTAATGAAAATCGACCTACTGACATGATGAAGGAAGCCCTGAGCACCGCCAGAGATAGAGGACCTTCACTGCAGCCCTAAACGCCAGTGGCGTAATGGGCAGTAGACAGCTGACCACATACCTCTGTAATTCCCCTTTACTCCACTGTAATACTGATACATTTATCTTTGTTTAGAATTTAGAAGAATAAAAAGGATATCTCATTTAAATTTTTAAAATCCTGATAGGATCTGACAGATTATGCAGAAAAAAAATTGTTTTCCTGCTGTATGATTAATACATTGATGATGGCATTTGGGGTAATATTATGTTGTTATATACTTAAATTCCATTGGTTCTTGATGGGTCATGTTACTATAGAAAGCTGCAGCAACTTCTACTTAAGAAATTAGGATTGCACATTAGTCTTGCATGTTGCCACATTTCCTAAATGCTTTGTTTAAGTGTTACTCATTATTTTTTATTGCAATAGAAGCTTAAATACAAGTAAAACACCTGGGGTCTTGAGCAACTTTTTTGTGAATCAACAAAAGGGATATCCATCTGAGAACGTTGTCCCATCTGAGAACGTTGTCCCATCTACCTCTGGACTTGAAAAACAACAGAAAGAAGCACCACTTATTCCTCAAGCAAGATTTGGGATAAAGTAAGTTTTCATCTTATTTTCCAGAACGTTGTGACAGATAATTATTATGACATTTTAAAACCAGGAACAGTCATGGCTTTCAATTGGCTTACTTTTGATATTTTTACACTTGGGGAAGTACTTCTGAGATAATAATCTAACCTTTATTCCATCTGAGAAGGCAGAGAATTTATTTCTCCAGTAGAGATCCTGTGACCATAGTATCTTCCTTGATAAGAGTGAACCTGGAAAAAAAATCATGAAGGAAAGTATTATGGAAAACACACAGTCATAGAAAACTACAGCATAAAAACAGGCCTTTGGTCCATCTAGCACGCGCCAAACAATTTAAACTGCCAAATCACTACAACCTGCACTCAGACCATAGCCCTCCCATTCATGAACCTGTACAAACTTCTTTTAAACTTTGAAATCGAAATCACATCCACTAGTTGTGCTGGTAGCTTGTTCCACACTCTCTCCACCTTCTGAGTAGATAGATAGATAGATACTTTATTCATCCCCATGGGGAAATTCAACTTTTTTTTTCCAATGTCCCATACACTTGTTGTAGCAAAACTAATTACATACAATACTTAACTCAGTAAAAAAAAATATGATATGCATCTAAATCACCGTCTCAAAAAGCATTAATAATAGCTTTTAAAAAGTTCTTAAGTCCTGGCGGTAGAATTGTAAAGCCTAATGGCATTGGGGAGTATTGACCTCTTCATCCTGTCTGAGGAGTATTGCATCGATAGTAACCTGTCACTGAAACTGCTTCTCTGTCTCTGGATGGTGCTATGTAGAGGATGTTCAGAGTTATCCATAATTGACCGTAGCCTACTCAGCGCCCTTAGCTCAGCTACCGATGTTAAACTCTCCAGTACTTTGCCCACGACAGAGCCCGCCTTCCTTACCAGCTTATTAAGACGTGAGGCGTCCCTCTTCTTAATGCTTCCTCCCCAACACGCCACCACAAAGAAGAGGGCGCTCTCCACAACTGACCTATAGAACATCTTCAGCATCTCACTACAGACATTGAATGACGCCAACCTTCTTAGGAACCTTCTTAGTGAAGAAGTTACCCCTCGTGTTATTGGAGTATAAAATGGAGTATAAAATATTATGGAGTATAAAACTTGTATTATTTGCTGTGTAACCAAAGCTATGTGAAATGCTAGGAATGTAGAAGACAATGATGTGTTAATGAGAGGTAGCTAAGAGATGTAGTCAGCTTTGAAGTTTCCTATTTGCTATGCATGTACTCAATTTGATAGGAGACTGAAGTCTTAAGATGACAATGGTGTGTTAATGAGAGGTAGCTACAGAGATGTAGATTAGAACATGATTAAGTCAATGGGTAGAAACAATAGGGACAAGATAGTACGTGTGATATGCAACTATAGCAACTGGACCAGGAGATTGCTATAAAAAATGCTGTGTCCGGGGATCGGTGGGCAATCAGCGACTAGCTCAATGACTGTCTCAGCTTTGATTTGCAAATTAAAGTTTAACCCTTCTTGAAGAATCTTCTGCGTCTCTTGGTCATTTGTAAGGCACGAAAAACCACGACATAATTTCCCTTAAACATTTCACCTTTCACCCTTAATCCATACCTCTAGTTGCAGTCTCACCCAAGCTCAGTGGAAAAAGTCTGCTTGCACTTACTTCATAATTTTGTACACCTCTATCAAATCTTCCTTCAATCTTCTATGTAGGGAATAAAGTTCTATCCTATTCAATCTTTCCTTATAACTCAGGTCCTCTAGTCTCAACAACATCCTTGTAAATTTTCTCTGTACTCTTTCAATCTTTACATCTTTCCTGTAGGTAGATGACCAAAGATGCACACAGTACTCTAAAGTGGGAGTTACCAATGTCCTGCATGACTTCCACACAGCATCCCAATTCCTGTACTCAGTACTTTGACCTATGAAGGCCAATGTGCCAAATGGTTTCTTTATGACCCTATCAACCTGCAGCCACTTGCGTTACGTTATGGACCTGTATTCCCTGATCCCTTTGATCTATCACATTCCTCAGTGTTCTACTGCTCCCTATGTATGACCTACCCTGGTTGGTTCTCCCAAAGTGCAACACCTCACAAGTGCCTGCATTAAATTCAATCTGCTAATTTTCAGCTGGTCCAGATCCTGCTGCAAGCTTTGATAGTCTTCTCTGTTCACTACACCCCCAATCTTGGTGTCTTCCACAAATTTGCTGCTCCAGTTAACCATATTATCATCCAGATCATTGATATAGATAGCAAACAGCAATGGATCCAGCACCGATCCCTGTGGTACTCCACTAGTCACAGGCCTCCAGTCAGAGAGGCAACTATCTACAACCCACTTTCTGGCTTCTCCTGCAAAGCCAATGTCTAATCCAGTTTACTACTTCATAATGAATGCCAAGCAACTGCCTGTGTGCAACCATATCAGCTGCCTTGCTGAAATCCATGTAGCCAACATTCACTACTGTGTCTTCGTCAACTTTCCTAGTAACTTTCTTGAAAAACTTTATAAAATTAGTTAGATGCAACCTACCATGCACAAAGCCATGCTGACTATCCCTGATCAGTCCTTGTCTATCCAAATACTCATATATCTGGTCCTGTAGAGGGAAAATTAGTGGAAGGTACTAAGTTTTTAGTAGTAATCCATAATAGCAGCTACCTTTGATGGGAGGGGTTTCTCACCTTCTGCAGGGATGTGATGGCAGAGAAAGCCAATGGTCGACAACCCAAACTAGGATTTAGCAGGTTAATAATCAACCTGTGTTGGCTTAAGCGGATTTGGAAGCACTGGTGACAAGTATGTCATCCAGGTAAACAGAAAGAAAATTTAAGCTTTTAGTACACAGTTCCTCAGCCATTGGAAAGTCTGCTGCATTTTTCAGTCAGTCTAAATAGCATGTGCAGAAACTCAAAAAGGCCAAATGAGGTTATCACAGCTGTTTTGAGAATGTCCTCCAAGCACATAGGCACCTGATGATAGCCCCTAACTAGATCAACTTTGGAAAAAATTAACTAGAAATGTCTTGAATGTGTGGGACCAGGTAATGATTAGGGGTGGTGGCCTAGTTAAAGTGTATGTAATCACAACGTGAGTGGCAAACACCATTGGGCGTAGAGCCCCTAATTAGATCGACTTTGGAGCACTTTAGCCAGGATGAAGTCCCATGTGTAAC